>NW_028225486.1:0-369402 GCF_052327205.1 Somniosus microcephalus
AGGAGGGTGAATCAGAAGAAGTAGAAGAAGGAGAAGGAGAAGGTGAAGTCTGGAGGGTGAATCAGAAGAAGTAGAAGAAGGAGAAGGAGAAGGTGAAGTCTGGAGGGTGAATCAGAAGAAGTAGAAGAAGGAGAAGGAGAAGGTGAAGTCTGGAGGGTGAATCAGAAGAAGCAGAAGAAGGAGAAGGAGAAGGTGAAGTCTGGAGGGAGAAGCAGAAGAAGTAGAAGAAGGAGAAGGAGAAGGTGAAGTCTGGAGGGTGAATCAGAAGAAGTAGAAGAAGGAGAAGGAGAAGGTGAAGTTTGGAGGGTGAATCAGAAGAAGTAGAAGAAGGAGAAGAGAAGGTGAAGTCTGGAGGGTGAATCAGAAGAAGCAGAAGAAGGAGAAGGAGAAGGTGAAGTCTGGAGGGTGAATCAGAAGAAGTAGAAGAAGGAGAAGGAGAAGGTTTAGTCTGGAGGGTGAATCAGAAGAAGTAGACGATGGAGAAGGAGAATGTTAAGTCTGGAGGGTGAATCAGAAGAAGCAGAAGCAGGAGAAGGAGAAGGTGAAGTCTGGAGGGTGAATCAGAAGAAGTACAAGAAGGAGAAGGAGAAGGTGAAGTCTGGAGGGTGAATCAGAAGAAGCAGAAGAAGGAGAAGGAGAAGGTGAAGTCTGGAGGGTGAATCAGAAGAAGCAGAAGAAGGAGAAGGAGAAGGTGAAGTCTGGAGGGTGAATCAGAAGAAGCAGAAGAAGGAGAAGGAGAAGCTGAAGTCTGCAGGGTGAATCAGAAGAAGCAGAAGAAGTAGAAGGAGAAGGTGAAGTCTGGAGGGTGAATCAGAAGAAGTAGAACAAGGAGAAGGAGAAGGTGAAGTCAGGAGGGTGAATCAGAAGAAGTAGAAGAAGGAGAAGGAGAAGGTGAAGTCTGGAGGGTGAAGCAGAAGAAGTAGAAGAAGGAGAAGGAGAAGGTGAAGTCTGGAGGGTGAATCAGAAGAAGTAGAAGAAGGAGAAGGAGAAGGTGAAGTCTGGGGGGTGAATCAGAAGAAGCAGAAGAAGGAGAAGGAGAAGGTAAAGTCTGGAGGGTCAATCAGAAGAATCAGAAGAAGGAGAAGGAGAAGGTGAAGTCTGGAGGGCGAATCAGAAGAAGCAGAAGAAAGAGAAGGAGAAGGTGAAGTCTGGAGGGTGAAGCAGAAGAAGCAGAAGAAGGAGAAGGAGAAGGTGAAGACTGGAGGGTGAATCAGAAGAAGTAGAAGAAGGAGAAGGAGAAGGTGAAGTCTGCAGGGTGAATCAGAAGAAGTAGAAGAAGGAGAAGGAGAAGGTGAAGTCTGGAGGGTGAATCAGAAGAATCAGAAGAAGGAGAAGGAGAAGGTGAAGTCTGGAGGGTGAATCAGAAGAAGCAGAAGAAGGAGAAGGAGAAGATGAAGTCTGGAGGGTGAATCAGAAGAAGTAGAAGAAGGAGAAGGAGAAGGTGAGGTCTGGAGGGTGAATCAGAAGAAGCAGAAGAAGGATAAGGAGAAGGTGAAGTCTGGAGGGTGAATCAGAAGAAGCAGAAGAAGGAGAAGGAGAAGGTGAAGTCTGGAGGGTGAATCAGATGAAGCAGAAGAAGGAGAAGGAGAAGGTGAAGTCAGGAGGGTGTATCAGAAGAAGCAGAAGAAGGAGAAGGAGAAGGTGAAGTCCGGAGGGTGAATCAGAAGAAGCAGAAGAAGGAGAAGGAGAAGGTGAAGTCAGGGGGGTGAAGCAGAAGAAGTAGAAGGAGGAGAAGGAGAAGGTGAAGTCAGGAGGGTGAAACAGAAGAAGCAGAAGAAGGAGAAGGAAAAGGTGAAGTCTGGAGGGCGCAGCAGAAGAAGCAGAAGAAGGAGAAGGAGAAGGTGAAGTCTGGAGGGTGAAGCAGAAGAAGCAGAAGAAGGAGAAGGAGAAGGTGAAGTCTGGAGGGTGAATCAGAAGAAGTAGAAGAAGGAGAAGGGGATGGTGAAGTCAGGAGGGTGAAGCAGAAGAAGCAGAAGAAGGAGAAGGAGAAGGTGAAGTCTGGAGGGCGAAGCAGAAGAAGCAGAAGAAGGAGAAGGAGAAGGTGAAGTCTGGAGGGTGAAGCAGAAGAAGCAGAAGAAGGAGAAGGAGAAGGTGAAGTCTGGAGGGTGAATCAGAAGAAGTATAAGAAGGAGAAGGAGAAGGTGAAGTCAGCAGGGTGAAGCAGAAGAAGGAGAAGGAGAAGGTGAAGTATGGAGGGTGAAGCAGAAGAAGCAGAAGAAGGAGAAGGAGAAGTTGAAGTCTGGAGGGTGAAGCAGAAGAAGCAGAAGAAGGAGAAGGAGAAGGTGAAGTCAGGAGGGTGAATCAGAAGAAGTAGAAGAAGGAGAAGGAGAAGGTGAAGTCTGGAGGGTGAATCAGATGAAGTAGAAGAAGGAGAAGGAGAGGGTGAAGTCTGGAGTGTGAATCAGAAGAAGCAGAAGAAGGAGAAGGAGAAGGTAAAGTCTGGAGGGAGAAGCAGAAGAAGTAGAAGAAGGAGAAGGAGAAGGTGAAGTCTGGAGTGTGAATCAGAAGAAGTAGAAGAAGGAGAAGGAGAAGGTGAAGTTTGGAGGATGAATCAGAAGAAGTAGAAGAAGGAGAAGGAGAAGGTGAAGTCTGGAGGGTGAATCAGAAGAAGCAGAAGAAGGAGAAGGAGAAGGTGAAGTCTGGAGGGTGAATCAGAAGAAGTAGAAGAAGGAGAAGGGGATGGTGAAGTCAGGAGGGTGAAGCAGAAGAAGCAGAAGAAGGAGAAGGAGAAGGTGAAGTCTGGAGGGCGAAGCAGAAGAAGCAGAAGAAGGAGAAGGAGAAGGTGAAGTCTGGAGGGTGAAGCAGAAGAAGCAGAAGAAGGAGAAGGAGAAGGTGAAGTCTGGAGGGTGAATCAGAAGAAGAATAAGAAGGAGAAGGAGAAGGTGAAGTCAGCAGGGTGAAGCAGAAGAAGGAGAAGGAGAAGGTGAAGTCTGCAGGGTGAATCAGAAGAAGTAGAAGAAGGAGAAGGAGAAGGTGAAGTCTGGAGGGTGAATCAGAAGAATCAGAAGAAGGAGAAGGAGAAGGTGAAGTCTGGAGGGTGAATCAGAAGAAGCAGAAGAAGGAGAAGGAGAAGATGAAGTCTGGAGGGTGAATCAGAAGAAGTAGAAGAAGGAGAAGGAGAAGGTGAGGTCTGGAGGGTGAATCAGAAGAAGCAGAAGAAGGATAAGGAGAAGGTGAAGTCTGGAGGGTGAATCAGAAGAAGCAGAAGAAGGAGAAGGAGAAGGTGAAGTCTGGAGGGTGAATCAGATGAAGCAGAAGAAGGAGAAGGAGAAGGTGAAGTCAGGAGGGTGTATCAGAAGAAGCAGAAGAAGGAGAAGGAGAAGGTGAAGTCCGGAGGGTGAATCAGAAGAAGCAGAAAAGGAGAAGGAGAAGGTGAAGTCAGGGGGGTGAAGCAGAAGAAGTAGAAGGAGGAGAAGGAGAAGGTGAAGTCAGGAGGGTGAAACAGAAGAAGCAGAAGAAGGAGAAGGAAAAGGTGAAGTCTGGAGGGCGCAGCAGAAGAAGCAGAAGAAGGAGAAGGAGAAGGTGAAGTCTGGAGGGTGAAGCAGAAGAAGCAGAAGAAGGAGAAGGAGAAGGTGAAGTCTGGAGGGTGAATCAGAAGAAGTAGAAGAAGGAGAAGGGGATGGTGAAGTCAGGAGGGTGAAGCAGAAGAAGCAGAAGAAGGAGAAGGAGAAGGTGAAGTCTGGAGGGCGAAGCAGAAGAAGCAGAAGAAGGAGAAGGAGAAGGTGAAGTCTGGAGGGTGAAGCAGCAGAAGCAGAAGAAGGAGAAGGAGAAGGTGAAGTCTGGAGGGTGAATCAGAAGAAGTATAAGAAGGAGAAGGAGAAGGTGAAGTCAGCAGGGTGAAGCAGAAGAAGGAGAAGGAGAAGGTGAAGTATGGAGGGTGAAGCAGAAGAAGCAGAAGAAGGAGAAGGAGAAGTTGAAGTCTGGAGGGTGAAGCAGAAGAAGCAGAAGAAGGAGAAGGAGAAGGTGAAGTCAGGAGGGTGAATCAGAAGAAGTAGAAGAAGGAGAAGGAGAAGGTGAAGTCTGGAGGGTGAATCAGATGAAGTAGAAGAAGGAGAAGGAGAGGGTGAAGTCTGGAGTGTGAATCAGAAGAAGCAGAAGAAGGAGAAGGAGAAGGTAAAGTCTGGAGGGAGAAGCAGAAGAAGTAGAAGAAGGAGAAGGAGAAGGTGAAGTCTGGAGTGTGAATCAGAAGAAGTAGAAGAAGGAGAAGGAGAAGGTGAAGTTTGGAGGATGAATCAGAAGAAGTAGAAGAAGGAGAAGGAGAAGGTGAAGTCTGGAGGGTGAATCAGAAGAAGCAGAAGAAGGAGAAGGAGAAGGTGAAGTCTGGAGGGTGAATCAGAAGAAGTAGAAGAAGGAGAAGGGGATGGTGAAGTCAGGAGGGTGAAGCAGAAGAAGCAGAAGAAGGAGAAGGAGAAGGTGAAGTCTGGAGGGCGAAGCAGAAGAAGCAGAAGAAGGAGAAGGAGAAGGTGAAGTCTGGAGGGTGAAGCAGAAGAAGCAGAAGAAGGAGAAGGAGAAGGTGAAGTCTGGAGGGTGAATCAGAAGAAGAATAAGAAGGAGAAGGAGAAGGTGAAGTCAGCAGGGTGAAGCAGAAGAAGGAGAAGGAGAAGGTGAAGTATGGAGGGTGAAGCAGAAGAAGCAGAAGAAGGAGAAGGAGAAGTTGAAGTCTGGAGGGTGAAGCAGAAGAAGCAGAAGAAGGAGAAGGAGAAGGTGAAGTCAGGAGGGTGAATCAGAAGAAGTAGAAGAAGGAGAAGGAGAAGGTGAAGTCTGGAGGGTGAATCAGATGAAGTAGAAGAAGGAGAAGGAGAGGGTGAAGTCTGGAGGGTGAATCAGAAGAAGCAGAAGAAGGAGAAGGAGAAGGTAAAGTCTGGAGGGAGAAGCAGAAGAAGTAGAAGAAGGAGAAGGAGAAGGTGAAGTCTGGAGTGTGAATCAGAAGAAGTAGAAGAAGGAGAAGGAGAAGGTGAAGTTTGGAGGATGAATCAGAAGAAGGAGAAGAAGGAGAAGGAGAAGGTGAAGTCTGGAGGGTGAATCAGAAGAAGCAGAAGAAGGAGAAGGAGAAGGTGAAGTCTGGAGGGTGAATCAGAAGAAGTAGAAGAAGGAGAAGGAGAAGGTGTAGTCTGGAGGGTGAATCAGAAGAAGTAGACGAAGGAGAAGGAGAATGTGAAGTCTGGAGGGTGAAACAGAAGAAGCAGAAGCAGGAGAAGGAGAAGGTGAAGTCTGGAGGGTGAATCAGAAGAAGTAGAAGAAGGAGAAGGAGAAGGTGAAGTCTGGAGGGTGAATCAGAAGAAGCAGAAGAAGGAGAAGGAGAAGGTGAATTCTGGAGGGTGAATCAGAAGAAGCAGAAGAAGGAGAAGGAGAAGGTGAAGTCTGGAGGGTGAATCAGAAGAAGCAGAAGAAGGAGAAGGAGAAGGTGAAGTCTGGAGGGTGAATCAGAAGAAGCAGAAGAAGTAGAAGGAGAATGTGAAGTCTGGAGGGTGAATCAGAAGAAGTAGAAGAAGGAGAAGGAGAAGGTGAAGTCTGGAGAGTGAATTAGAAGAAGCAGAAGGAGGAGAAGGAGAAGGTGAAGTCAGGAGGGTGAATCAGAAGAAGCAGAAGAAGGAGAAGGAGAAGGTGAAGTCTGGAGGGTGAATCAGAAGAAGTAGAAGAAGGAGAAGGAGAAGGTGAAGTCAGCAGGGTGAAGCAGAAGAAGGAGAAGGAGAAGGTGAAGTATGGAGGGTGAAGCAGAAGAAGCAGAAGAAGGAGAAGAAGAAGTTGAAGTCTGGAGGGTGAAGCAGAAGAAGCAGAAGAAGGAGAAGGAGAAGGTGAAGTCAGGAGGGTGAATCAGAAGAAGTAGAAGAAGGAGAAGCAGAAGGTGAAGTCTGGAGGGTGAATCAGATGAAGTAGAAGAAGGAGAAGGAGAGGGTGAAGTCTGGAGGGTGAATCAGAAGAAGCAGAAGAAGGAGAAGGAGAAGGTAAAGTCTGGAGGGAGAAGCAGAAGAAGTAGAAGAAGGAGAAGGAGAAGGTGAAGTCTGGAGTGTGAATCAGAAGAAGTAGAAGAAGGAGAAGGAGAAGGTGAAGTTTGGAGGATGAATCAGAAGAAGTAGAAGAAGGAGAAGGAGAAGGTGAAGTCTGGAGGGTGAATCAGAAGAAGCAGAAGAAGGAGAAGGAGAAGGTGAAGTCTGGAGGGTGAATCAGAAGAAGTAGAAGAAGGAGAAGGAGAAGGTGTAGTCTGGAGGGTGAATCAGAAGAAGTAGACGAAGGAGAAGGAGAATGTGAAGTCTGGAGGGTGAATCTGAAGAAGCAGAAGCAGGAGAAGGAGAAGGTGAAGTCTGGAGGGTGAATCAGAAGAAGTAGAAGAAGGAGAAGGAGAAGGTGAAGTCTGGAGTGTGAATCAGAAGAAGCAGAAGAAGGAGAAGGAGAAGGTAAAGTCTGGAGGGAGAAGCAGAAGAAGTAGAAGAAGGAGAAGGAGAAGGTGAAGTCTGGAGTGTGAATCAGAAGAAGTAGAAGAAGGAGAAGGAGAAGGTGAAGTTTGGAGGATGAATCAGAAGAAGTAGAAGAAGGAGAAGGAGAAGGTGAAGTCTGGAGGGTGAATCAGAAGAAGCAGAAGAAGGAGAAGGAGAAGGTGAAGTCTGGAGGGTGAATCAGAAGAAGTAGAAGAAGGAGAAGGGGATGGTGAAGTCAGGAGGGTGAAGCAGAAGAAGCAGAAGAAGGAGAAGGAGAAGGTGAAGTCTGGAGGGCGAAGCAGAAGAAGCAGAAGAAGGAGAAGGAGAAGGTGAAGTCTGGAGGGTGAAGCAGAAGAAGCAGAAGAAGGAGAAGGAGAAGGTGAAGTCTGGAGGGTGAATCAGAAGAAGAATAAGAAGGAGAAGGAGAAGGTGAAGTCAGCAGGGTGAAGCAGAAGAAGGAGAAGGAGAAGGTGAAGTCTGCAGGGTGAATCAGAAGAAGTAGAAGAAGGAGAAGGAGAAGGTGAAGTCTGGAGGGTGAATCAGAAGAATCAGAAGAAGGAGAAGGAGAAGGTGAAGTCTGGAGGGTGAATCAGAAGAAGCAGAAGAAGGAGAAGGAGAAGATGAAGTCTGGAGGGTGAATCAGAAGAAGTAGAAGAAGGAGAAGGAGAAGGTGAGGTCTGGAGGGTGAATCAGAAGAAGCAGAAGAAGGATAAGGAGAAGGTGAAGTCTGGAGGGTGAATCAGAAGAAGCAGAAGAAGGAGAAGGAGAAGGTGAAGTCTGGAGGGTGAATCAGATGAAGCAGAAGAAGGAGAAGGAGAAGGTGAAGTCAGGAGGGTGTATCAGAAGAAGCAGAAGAAGGAGAAGGAGAAGGTGAAGTCCGGAGGGTGAATCAGAAGAAGCAGAAAAGGAGAAGGAGAAGGTGAAGTCAGGGGGGTGAAGCAGAAGAAGTAGAAGGAGGAGAAGGAGAAGGTGAAGTCAGGAGGGTGAAACAGAAGAAGCAGAAGAAGGAGAAGGAAAAGGTGAAGTCTGGAGGGCGCAGCAGAAGAAGCAGAAGAAGGAGAAGGAGAAGGTGAAGTCTGGAGGGTGAAGCAGAAGAAGCAGAAGAAGGAGAAGGAGAAGGTGAAGTCTGGAGGGTGAATCAGAAGAAGTAGAAGAAGGAGAAGGGGATGGTGAAGTCAGGAGGGTGAAGCAGAAGAAGCAGAAGAAGGAGAAGGAGAAGGTGAAGTCTGGAGGGCGAAGCAGAAGAAGCAGAAGAAGGAGAAGGAGAAGGTGAAGTCTGGAGGGTGAAGCAGCAGAAGCAGAAGAAGGAGAAGGAGAAGGTGAAGTCTGGAGGGTGAATCAGAAGAAGTATAAGAAGGAGAAGGAGAAGGTGAAGTCAGCAGGGTGAAGCAGAAGAAGGAGAAGGAGAAGGTGAAGTATGGAGGGTGAAGCAGAAGAAGCAGAAGAAGGAGAAGGAGAAGTTGAAGTCTGGAGGGTGAAGCAGAAGAAGCAGAAGAAGGAGAAGGAGAAGGTGAAGTCAGGAGGGTGAATCAGAAGAAGTAGAAGAAGGAGAAGGAGAAGGTGAAGTCTGGAGGGTGAATCAGATGAAGTAGAAGAAGGAGAAGGAGAGGGTGAAGTCTGGAGTGTGAATCAGAAGAAGCAGAAGAAGGAGAAGGAGAAGGTAAAGTCTGGAGGGAGAAGCAGAAGAAGTAGAAGAAGGAGAAGGAGAAGGTGAAGTCTGGAGTGTGAATCAGAAGAAGTAGAAGAAGGAGAAGGAGAAGGTGAAGTTTGGAGGATGAATCAGAAGAAGTAGAAGAAGGAGAAGGAGAAGGTGAAGTCTGGAGGGTGAATCAGAAGAAGCAGAAGAAGGAGAAGGAGAAGGTGAAGTCTGGAGGGTGAATCAGAAGAAGTAGAAGAAGGAGAAGGGGATGGTGAAGTCAGGAGGGTGAAGCAGAAGAAGCAGAAGAAGGAGAAGGAGAAGGTGAAGTCTGGAGGGCGAAGCAGAAGAAGCAGAAGAAGGAGAAGGAGAAGGTGAAGTCTGGAGGGTGAAGCAGAAGAAGCAGAAGAAGGAGAAGGAGAAGGTGAAGTCTGGAGGGTGAATCAGAAGAAGAATAAGAAGGAGAAGGAGAAGGTGAAGTCAGCAGGGTGAAGCAGAAGAAGGAGAAGGAGAAGGTGAAGTATGGAGGGTGAAGCAGAAGAAGCAGAAGAAGGAGAAGGAGAAGTTGAAGTCTGGAGGGTGAAGCAGAAGAAGCAGAAGAAGGAGAAGGAGAAGGTGAAGTCAGGAGGGTGAATCAGAAGAAGTAGAAGAAGGAGAAGGAGAAGGTGAAGTCTGGAGGGTGAATCAGATGAAGTAGAAGAAGGAGAAGGAGAGGGTGAAGTCTGGAGGGTGAATCAGAAGAAGCAGAAGAAGGAGAAGGAGAAGGTAAAGTCTGGAGGGAGAAGCAGAAGAAGTAGAAGAAGGAGAAGGAGAAGGTGAAGTCTGGAGTGTGAATCAGAAGAAGTAGAAGAAGGAGAAGGAGAAGGTGAAGTTTGGAGGATGAATCAGAAGAAGTAGAAGAAGGAGAAGGAGAAGGTGAAGTCTGGAGGGTGAATCAGAAGAAGCAGAAGAAGGAGAAGGAGAAGGTGAAGTCTGGAGGGTGAATCAGAAGAAGTAGAAGAAGGAGAAGGAGAAGGTGTAGTCTGGAGGGTGAATCAGAAGAAGTAGACGAAGGAGAAGGAGAATGTGAAGTCTGGAGGGTGAAACAGAAGAAGCAGAAGCAGGAGAAGGAGAAGGTGAAGTCTGGAGGGTGAATCAGAAGAAGTAGAAGAAGGAGAAGGAGAAGGTGAAGTCTGGAGGGTGAATCAGAAGAAGCAGAAGAAGGAGAAGGAGAAGGTGAATTCTGGAGGGTGAATCAGAAGAAGCAGAAGAAGGAGAAGGAGAAGGTGAAGTCTGGAGGGTGAATCAGAAGAAGCAGAAGAAGGAGAAGGAGAAGGTGAAGTCTGGAGGGTGAATCAGAAGAAGCAGAAGAAGTAGAAGGAGAATGTGAAGTCTGGAGGGTGAATCAGAAGAAGTAGAAGAAGGAGAAGGAGAAGGTGAAGTCTGGAGAGTGAATTAGAAGAAGCAGAAGGAGGAGAAGGAGAAGGTGAAGTCAGGAGGGTGAATCAGAAGAAGCAGAAGAAGGAGAAGGAGAAGGTGAAGTCTGGAGGGTGAATCAGAAGAAGTAGAAGAAGGAGAAGGAGAAGGTGAAGTCAGCAGGGTGAAGCAGAAGAAGGAGAAGGAGAAGGTGAAGTATGGAGGGTGAAGCAGAAGAAGCAGAAGAAGGAGAAGAAGAAGTTGAAGTCTGGAGGGTGAAGCAGAAGAAGCAGAAGAAGGAGAAGGAGAAGGTGAAGTCAGGAGGGTGAATCAGAAGAAGTAGAAGAAGGAGAAGCAGAAGGTGAAGTCTGGAGGGTGAATCAGATGAAGTAGAAGAAGGAGAAGGAGAGGGTGAAGTCTGGAGGGTGAATCAGAAGAAGCAGAAGAAGGAGAAGGAGAAGGTAAAGTCTGGAGGGAGAAGCAGAAGAAGTAGAAGAAGGAGAAGGAGAAGGTGAAGTCTGGAGTGTGAATCAGAAGAAGTAGAAGAAGGAGAAGGAGAAGGTGAAGTTTGGAGGATGAATCAGAAGAAGTAGAAGAAGGAGAAGGAGAAGGTGAAGTCTGGAGGGTGAATCAGAAGAAGCAGAAGAAGGAGAAGGAGAAGGTGAAGTCTGGAGGGTGAATCAGAAGAAGTAGAAGAAGGAGAAGGAGAAGGTGTAGTCTGGAGGGTGAATCAGAAGAAGTAGACGAAGGAGAAGGAGAATGTGAAGTCTGGAGGGTGAATCTGAAGAAGCAGAAGCAGGAGAAGGAGAAGGTGAAGTCTGGAGGGTGAATCAGAAGAAGTAGAAGAAGGAGAAGGAGAAGGTGAAGTCTGGAGGGTGAATCAGAAGAAGCAGAAGAAGGAGAAGGAGAAGGTGAATTCTGGAGGGTGAATCAGAAGAAGCAGAAGAAGGAGAAGGAGAAGGTGAATTCTGGAGGGTGAATCAGAAGAAGCAGAAGAAGGAGAAGGAGAACGTGAAGTCTGGAGGGTGAATCAGAAGAAGCAGAAGAAGGAGAAGGAGAAGGTGAAGTCTGGATGGTGAATCAGAAGAAGCAGAAGAAGTAGAAGGAGAAGGTGAAGTCTGGAGGGTGAATCAGAAGAAGTAGAAGAAGGAGAAGGAGAAGGTGAAGTCTGGAGGGTGAATTAGAAGAAGCAGAAGGAGGAGAAGGAGAAGGTGAAGTCAGGAGGGTGAATCAGAAGAAGCAGAAGAAGGAGAAGGAGAAGGTGAAGTCTGGAGGGTGAATCAGAAGAAGTAGAAGAAGGAGAAGGAGAAGGTGAAGTCAGCAGGGTGAAGCAGAAGAAGGAGAAGGAGAAGGTGAAGTATGGAGGGTGAAGCAGAAGAAGCAGAAGAAGGAGAAGGAGAAGTTGAAGTCTGGAGGGTGAAGCAGAAGATGCAGAAGAAGGAGAAGGAGAAGGTGAAGTCAGGAGGGTGAATCAGAAGAAGTAGAAGAAGGAGAAGGAGAAGGTGAAGTCTGGAGGGTGAATCAGATGAAGTAGAAGAAGGAGAAGGAGAGGGTGAAGTCTGGAGGGTGAATCAGAAGAAGCAGAAGAAGGAGAAGGAGAAGGTAAAGTCTGGAGGGAGAAGCAGAAGAAGTAGAAGAAGGAGAAGGAGAAGGTGAAGTATGGAGTGTGAATCAGAAGAAGTAGAAGAAGGAGAAGGAGAAGGTGAAGTTTGGAGGATGAATCAGAAGAAGCAGAAGAAGGAGAAGGAGAAGGTGAAGTCTGGAGGGTGAATCAGAAGAAGTAGAAGAAGGAGAAGTAGAAGGTGTAGTGTGGAGGGTGAATCAGAAGAAGTAGACGAAGGAGAAGGAGAATGTGAAGTCTGGAGGGTGAATCAGAAGAAGCAGAAGCAGGAGAAGGAGAAGGTGAAGTCTGGAGGGTGAATCAGAAGAAGTAGAAGAAGGAGAAGGAGAAGGTGAAGTCTGGAGGGTGAATCAGAAGAAGCAGAAGAAGGAGAAGGAGAAGGTGAATTCTGGAGGGTGAATCATAAGAAGCAGAAGAAGGAGAAGGAGAAGTTGAAGTCTGGAGGGTGAATCAGAACAAGCAGGAGAAGGAGAAGGAGAAGGTGAAGTCTGGAGGGTGAATCAGAAGAAGCAGAAGAAGTAGAAGGAGAAGGTGAAGTCTGGAGGGTGAATCAGAAGAAGTAGAAGAAGGAGAAGGAGAAGGTGAAGTCTGGAGGGTGAATTAGAAGAAGCAGAAGGAGGAGAAGGAGAAGGTGAAGTCAGGAGGGTGAATCAGAAGAAGCAGAAGAAGGAGAAGGAGAAGGTGAAGTCTGGAGGGTGAATCAGAAGAAGTAGAAGAAGGAGAAGGAGAAGGTGAAGTCAGGAGGGTGAATCAGAAGAAGCAGAAGAAGGTGAAGGAGAAGGTGAAGTCAGCAGGGTGAAGCAGAAGAAGGAGAAGGAGAAGGTGAAGTATGGAGGGTGAAGCAGAAGAAGCAGAAGAAGGAGAAGGAGAAGTTGAAGTCTGGAGGGTGAAGCAGAAGATGCAGAAGAAGGAGAAGGAGAAGGTGAAGTCAGGAGGGTGAATCAGAAGAAGTAGAAGAAGGAGAAGGAGAAGGTGAAGTCTGGAGGGTGAATCAGATGAAGTAGAAGAAGGAGAAGGAGAGGGTGAAGTCTGGAGGGTGAATCAGAAGAAGCAGAAGAAGGAGAAGGAGAAGGTAAAGTCTGGAGGGAGAAGCAGAAGAAGTAGAAGAAGGAGAAGGAGAAGGTGAAGTATGGAGTGTGAATCAGAAGAAGTAGAAGAAGGAGAAGGAGAAGGTGAAGTTTGGAGGATGAATCAGAAGAAGCAGAAGAAGGAGAAGGAGAAGGTGAAGTCTGGAGGGTGAATCAGAAGAAGTAGAAGAAGGAGAAGTAGAAGGTGTAGTGTGGAGGGTGAATCAGAAGAAGTAGACGAAGGAGAAGGAGAATGTGAAGTCTGGAGGGTGAATCAGAAGAAGCAGAAGCAGGAGAAGGAGAAGGTGAAGTCTGGAGGGTGAATCAGAAGAAGTAGAAGAAGGAGAAGGAGAAGGTGAAGTCTGGAGGGTGAATCAGAAGAAGCAGAAGAAGGAGAAGGAGAAGGTGAATTCTGGAGGGTGAATCATAAGAAGCAGAAGAAGGAGAAGGAGAAGTTGAAGTCTGGAGGGTGAATCAGAACAAGCAGGAGAAGGAGAAGGAGAAGGTGAAGTCTGGAGGGTGAATTAGAAGAAGCAGAAGGAGGAGAAGGAGAAGGTGAAGTCAGGAGGGTGAATCAGAAGAAGCAGAAGAAGGAGAAGGAGAAGGTGAAGTCTGGAGGGTGAATCAGAAGAAGTAGAAGAAGGAGAAGGAGAAGGTGAAGTCAGGAGGGTGAATCAGAAGAAGCAGAAGAAGGAGAAGGAGAAGGTGAAGTCAGCAGGGTGAAGCAGAAGAAGGAGAAGGAGAAGGTGAAGTATGGAGGGTGAAGCAGAAGAAGCAGAAGAAGGAGAAGAAGAAGTTGAAGTCTGGAGGGTGAAGCAGAAGATGCAGAAGAAGGAGAAGGAGAAGGTGAAGTCAGGAGGGTGAATCAGAAGAAGTAGAAGAAGGAGAAGGAGAAGGTGAAGTCTGGAGGGTGAATCAGAAGAAGCAGAAGAAGTAGAAGGAGAAGGTGAAGTCTGGAGGGTGAATCAGAAGAAGTAGAAGAAGGAGAAGGAGAAGGTGAAGTCTGGAGGGTGAATTAGAAGAAGCAGAAGGAGGAGAAGGAGAAGGTGAAGTCAGGAGGGTGAATCAGAAGAAGCAGAAGAAGGAGAAGGAGAAGGTGAAGTCTGGAGGGTGAATCAGAAGAAGTAGAAGAAGGAGAAGGAGAAGGTGAAGTCAGGAGGGTGAATCAGAAGAAGCAGAAGAAGGAGAAGGAGAAGGTGAAGTCAGCAGGGTGAAGCAGAAGAAGGAGAAGGAGAAGGTGAAGTATGGAGGGTGAAGCAGAAGAAGCAGAAGAAGGAGAAGAAGAAGTTGAAGTCTGGAGGGTGAAGCAGAAGATGCAGAAGAAGGAGAAGGAGAAGGTGAAGTCAGGAGGGTGAATCAGAAGAAGTAGAAGAAGGAGAAGGAGAAGGTGAAGTCTGGAGGGTGAAGCAGATGAAGTAGAAGAAGGAGAAGGAGAGGGTGAAGTCTGGAGGGTGAATCAGAAGAAGCAGAAGAATGAGAAGGAGAAGGTAAAGTCTGGAGGGAGAAGCAGAAGAAGTAGAAGAAGGAGAAGGAGAAGGTGAAGTATGGAGTGTGAATCAGAAGAAGTAGAAGAAGGAGAAGGAGAAGGTGAAGTTTGGAGGATGAATCAGAAGAAGCAGAAGAAGGAGAAGGAGAAGGTGAAGTCTGGAGGGTGAATCAGAAGAAGTAGAAGAAGGAGAAGTAGAAGGTGTAGTGTGGAGGGTGAATCAGAAGAAGTAGACGAAGGAGAAGGAGAATGTGAAGTCTGGAGGGTGAATCAGAAGAAGCAGAAGCAGGAGAAGGAGAAGGTGAAGTCTGGAGGGTGAATCAGAAGAAGTAGAAGAAGGAGAAGGAGAAGGTGAAGTCTGGAGGGTGAATCAGAAGAAGCAGAAGAAGGAGAAGGAGAAGGTGAATTCTGGAGGGTGAATCATAAGAAGCAGAAGAAGGAGAAGGAGAAGTTGAAGTCTGGAGGGTGAATCAGAACAAGCAGAAGAAGGAGAAGGAGAAGGTGAAGTCTGGAGGGTGAATCAGAAGAAGCAGAAGAAGTAGAAGGAGAAGGTGAAGTCTGGAGGGTGAATCAGAAGAAGTAGAAGAAGGAGAAGGAGAAGGTGAAGTCTGGAGGGTGAATTAGAAGAAGCAGAAGGAGGAGAAGGAGAAGGTGAAGTCAGGAGGGTGAATCAGAAGAAGCAGAAGAAGGAGAAGGAGAAGGTGAAGTCTGGAGGGTGAATCAGAAGAAGTAGAAGAAGGAGAAGGAGAAGGTGAAGTCAGGAGGGTGCATCAGAAGAAGTAGAAGAAGGAGAAGGAGAAGGTGAAGTCTGGAGGGTGAAGCAGAAGAAGTAGAAGAAGGAGAAGGAGAAGGTGAAGTCAGGAGGGTGAATCAGAAGAAGTAGAAGAAGGAGAAGGAGAAGGTGAAGTCTGGAGGGTGAATCAGAAGAAGCAGAAGAAGGAGAAGGAGAAGGTAAAGTCTGGAGGGTCAATCAGAAGAATCAGAAGAAGGAGAAGGAGAAGGTGAAGTCTGGAGGGTGAATCAGAAGAAGCAGAAAAAAGAGAAGGAGAAGGTGAAGTCTGGAGGGTGAAGCAGAAGAAGCAGAAGAAGGAGAAGGAGAAGGTGAAGGCTGGAGGGTGAATCAGAAGAAGTAGAAGATGGAGAAGGTGAAGTCTGGAGGGTGAATCAGAAGAAGTAGAAGAAAGAGAAGGAGAAGGTGAAGTCTGGAGGGTGAATCAGAAGAATCAGAAGAAGGAGAAGGAGAAGGTGAAGTCTGGAGGGTGTATCAGAAGAAGCAGAAGAAGGAGAAGGAGTTGATGAAGTCTGGAGGGTGAAACAGAAGAAGTAGAAGAAGGAGAAGGAGAAGGTGAGGTCTGGAGGGTGAATCAGAAGAAGCAGAAGAAGGAGAAGGAGAAGGTGAAGTCTGGAGGGTGAATCAGAAGAAGCAGAAGAAGGAGAAGGAGAAGGTGAAGTCTGGAGGGTGAATCAGAAGAAGCAGAAGAAGGAGAAGGAGAAGGTGAAGTCAGGAGGGTGAATCAGAAGAAGCAGAAGAAGGAGAAGGAGAAGGTGAAGTTAGGAGGGTGAATCAGAAGAAGCAGAAGAAGGAGAAGGAGAAGGTGAAGTCAGGGGGTGAAGCAGAAGAAGTAGAAGAAGGAGAAGGAGAAGGTGAAGTCAGGAGGGTGAAGCAGAAGAAGCAGAAGAAGGAGAAGGGGAAGGTGAAGTCTGGAGGGCGCAGCAGAAGAAGCAGAAGAAGGAGAAGGTGAAGTCTGGAGGGTGAAGCAGAAGAAGCAGAAGAAGGAGAAGAAGAAGGTGAAGTCTGGAGGGTGAATCAGATGAAGTAGAAGAAGGAGAAGGAGAAGGTGAAGTCTGGAGGGTGAATCAGAAGAAGCAGAAGAAGGAGAAGGAGAAGGTGAAGTCTGGAGGGCGAAGCAGAAGAAGCAGAAGAAGGAGAAGAAGAAGGTGAAGTCTGGAGGGTGAATCAGATGAAGTAGAAGAAGGAGAAGGAGAAGGTGAAGTCTGGAGGGTGAATCAGAAGAAGCAGAAGAAGGAGAAGGAGAAGGTGAAGTCTGGAGGGCGAAGCAGAAGAAGCAGAAGAAGGAGAAGGAGAAGGTGAAGTCTGGAGGGCGAAGCAGAAGAAGCAGAAGAAGGAGAAGGAGAAGGTGAAGTCTGGAGGGTGAAGCAGAAGAAGCAGAAGAAGGAGAAGGAGAAGGTGAAGTCTGGAGGGTGAATCAGAAGAAGTAGAAGAAGGAGAAGGAGAAGGTGAAGTCAGGAGGGTGAAGCAGAAGAAGGAGAAGGAGAAGGTGAAGTCTGGAGGGTGAAGCAGAAGAAGCAGAAGAAGGAGAAGGAGAAGGTGAAGTATGGAGGGTGAAGCAGAAGAAGCAGAAGAAGGAGAAGGAGAAGGTGAAGTCAGGAGGGTGAATCAGAAGAAGCAGAAGAAGGAGAAGGAGAAGGTGAAGTCTGGAGGGTGAATCAGAAGAAGCAGAAGAAGGAGAAGGAGAAGGTGAAGTCAGGAGGGTGAATCAGAAGAAGCAGAAGAAGGAGAAGGAGAAGGTGAAGTTAGGAGGGTGAATCAGAAGAAGCAGAAGAAGGAGAAGGAGAAGGTGAAGTCAGGGGGTGAAGCAGAAGAAGTAGAAGAAGGAGAAGGAGAAGGTGAAGTCAGGAGGGTGAAGCAGAAGAAGCAGAAGAAGGAGAAGGGGAAGGTGAAGTCTGGAGGGCGCAGCAGAAGAAGCAGAAGAAGGAGAAGGTGAAGTCTGGAGGGTGAAGCAGAAGAAGCAGAAGAAGGAGAAGAAGAAGGTGAAGTCTGGAGGGTGAATCAGATGAAGTAGAAGAAGGAGAAGGAGAAGGTGAAGTCTGGAGGGTGAATCAGAAGAAGCAGAAGAAGGAGAAGGAGAAGGTGAAGTCTGGAGGGCGAAGCAGAAGAAGCAGAAGAAGGAGAAGAAGAAGGTGAAGTCTGGAGGGTGAATCAGATGAAGTAGAAGAAGGAGAAGGAGAAGGTGAAGTCTGGAGGGTGAATCAGAAGAAGCAGAAGAAGGAGAAGGAGAAGGTGAAGTCTGGAGGGCGAAGCAGAAGAAGCAGAAGAAGGAGAAGGAGAAGGTGAAGTCTGGAGGGCGAAGCAGAAGAAGCAGAAGAAGGAGAAGGAGAAGGTGAAGTCTGGAGGGTGAAGCAGAAGAAGCAGAAGAAGGAGAAGGAGAAGGTGAAGTCTGGAGGGTGAATCAGAAGAAGTAGAAGAAGGAGAAGGAGAAGGTGAAGTCAGGAGGGTGAAGCAGAAGAAGGAGAAGGAGAAGGTGAAGTCTGGAGGGTGAAGCAGAAGAAGCAGAAGAAGGAGAAGGAGAAGGTGAAGTATGGAGGGTGAAGCAGAAGAAGCAGAAGAAGGAGAAGGAGAAGGTGAAGTCAGGAGGGTGAATCAGAAGAAGCAGAAGAAGGAGAAGGAGAAGGTGAAGTCTGGAGGGTGAATTAGAAGAAGCAGAAGGAGGAGAAGGAGAAGGTGAAGTCAGGAGGGTGAATCAGAAGAAGCAGAAGAAAGAGAAGGAGAAGGTGAAGTCTGGAGGGTGAAGCAGAAGAAGCAGAAGAAGGAGAAGGAGAAGGTGAAGGCTGGAGGGTGAATCAGAAGAAGTAGAAGAAGGAGAAGGAGACGGTGAAGTCTGGAGGGTGAATCAGAAGAAGTAGAAGAAGGAGAAGGAGAAGGTGAAGTCTGGAGGGTGAATCAGAAGAATCAGAAGAAGGAGAAGGAGAAGGTGAAGTCTCGAGCGTGAATCAGAAGAAGCAGAAGAAGGAGAAGGAGAAGATGAAGTCTGGAGGGTGAATCAGAAGAAGTAGAAGAAGGAGAAGGAGAAGGTGAGGTCTGGAGGGTGAATCAGAAGAAGCAGAAGAAGGAGAAGGAGAAGGTGAAGTCTGGAGGGTGAATCAGAAGAAGCAGAAGAAGGAGAAGGAGAAGGTGAAGTCTGGAGGGTGAATCAGAAGAAGCAGAAGAAGGAGAAGGAGAAGGTGAAGTCAGGAGGGTGAATCAGAAGAAGCAGAAGAAGGAGAAGGAGAAGGTGAAGTCTGGAGGGTGAATCAGAAGAAGCAGAAGAAGGAGAAGGAGAAGGTGAAGTCTGGAGGGTGAATCAGAAGAAGCAGAAGAAGGAGAAGGAGAAGGTGAAGTCTGGAGGGTGAATCAGAAGAAGCAGAAGAAGGAGAAGGAGAAGGTGAAGTCAGGAGGTTGAATCAGAAGAAGCAAAAGAAGGAGAAGGAGAAGGTGAAGTTAGGAGGGTGAATCAGAAGAAGCAGAAGAAGGAGAAGGAGAAGGTGAAGTCAGGGGGTGAAGCAGAAGAAGTAGAAGAAGGAGAAGGAGAAGGTGAAGTCAGGAGGGTGAAGCAGAAGAAGCAGAAGAAGGAGAAGGAGAAGGTGAAGTCTGGAGGGCGCAGCAGAAGAAGCAGAAGAAGGAGAAGGAGAAGGTGAAGTCTGGAGGGTGAAGCAGAAGAAGCAGAAGAAGGAGAAGAAGAAGGTGAAGTCTGGAGGGTGAATCAGATGAAGTAGAAGAAGGAGAAGGAGAAGGTGAAGTCTGGAGGGTGAATCAGAAGAAGCAGAAGAAGGAGAAGGAGAAGGTGAAGTCTGGAGGGCGAAGCAGAAGAAGCAGAAGAAGGAGAAGGAGAAGGTGAAGTCTGGAGGGCGAAGCAGAAGAAGCAGAAGAAGGAGAAGGAGAAGGTGAAGTCTGGAGGGTGAAGCAGAAGAAGCAGAAGAAGGAGAAGGAGAAGGTGAAGTCTGGAGGGTGAATCAGAAGAAGTAGAAGAAGGAGAAGGAGAAGGTGAAGTCAGGAGGGTGAAGCAGAAGAAGGAGAAGGAGAAGGTGAAGTCTGGAGGGTGAAGCAGAAGAAGCAGAAGAAGGAGAAGGAGAAGGTGAAGTATGGAGGGTGAAGCAGAAGAAGCAGAAGAAGGAGAAGGAGAAGGTGAAGTCAGGAGGGTGAATCAGAAGAAGCAGAAGAAGGAGAAGGAGAAGGTGAAGTCTGGAGGGTGAATTAGAAGAAGCAGAAGGAGGAGAAGGAGAAGGTGAAGTCAGGAGGGTGAATCAGAAGAAGCAGAAGAAAGAGAAGGAGAAGGTGAAGTCTGGAGGGTGAAGCAGAAGAAGCAGAAGAAGGAGAAGGAGAAGGTGAAGGCTGGAGGGTGAATCAGAAGAAGTAGAAGAAGGAGAAGGAGACGGTGAAGTCTGGAGGGTGAATCAGAAGAAGTAGAAGAAGGAGAAGGAGAAGGTGAAGTCTGGAGGGTGAATCAGAAGAATCAGAAGAAGGAGAAGGAGAAGGTGAAGTCTGGAGCATGAATCAGAAGAAGCAGAAGAAGGAGAAGGAGAAGATGAAGTCTGGAGGGTGAATCAGAAGAAGTAGAAGAAGGAGAAGGAGAAGGTGAGGTCTGGAGGGTGAATCAGAAGAAGCAGAAGAAGGAGAAGGAGAAGGTGAAGTCTGGAGGGTGAATCAGAAGAAGCAGAAGAAGGAGAAGGAGAAGGTGAAGTCTGGAGGGTGAATCAGAAGAAGCAGAAGAAGGAGAAGGAGAAGGTGAAGTCAGGAGGGTGAATCAGAAGAAGCAGAAGAAGGAGAAGGAGAAGGTGAAGTTAGGAGGGTGAATCAGAAGAAGCAGAAGAAGGAGAAGGAGAAGGTGAAGTCAGGGGGGTGAAGCAGAAGAAGTAGAAGAAGGAGAAGGAGAAGGTGAAGTCAGGAGGGTGAAGCAGAAGAAGCAGAAGAAGGAGAAGGAGAAGGTGAAGTCTGGTGGGTGAAGCAGAAGAATCTGAAGAAGGAGAAGGAGAAGGTGAAGTCTGGAGGGTGAATCAGAAGAAGGAGAAGAAGGAGAAGGAGAAGGTGAAGTCTGGAGGGTGAAGCAGAAGAAGCAGAAGAAGGAGAAGGAGAAGGTGAAGTCTGGAGGGTGAATCAGAAGAAGTAGAAGAAGGAGAAGGAGAAGGTGAAGTCAGGAGGGTGAAGCAGAAGAAGGAGAAGGAGAGGGTGAAGTCTGGAGGGTGAAGCAGAAGAAGCAGAAGAAGGAGAAGGAGAAGGTGAAGTCTGGAGGGTGAAGCAGAAGAAGCAGAAGAAGGAGAAGGAGAAGGTGAAGTCAGGACGGTGAATCAGAAGACGTAGAAGAAGGAGAAGGAGAAGGTGAAGTCTGGAGGGTGAATCAGAAGAAGTAGAAGAAGGAGAAGGAGAAGGTGAAGTCTGGAGGGTGAATCAGATGAAGTAGAAGAAGCAGAAGGAGAAGGTGAAGTCTGGAGGGTGAATCAGAAGAAGCAGAAGAAGGAGAAGGAGAAGGTGAAGTCTGGAGGGAGAAGCAGAAGAAGTAGAAGAAGGAGAAGGAGAAGGTGAAGTCTGGAGTGTGAATCAGAAGAAGTAGAAGAAGGAGAAGGAGAAGGTGAAGTTTGGAGGGTGAATCAGAAGAAGTAGAAGAAGGAGAAGGAGAAGGTGAAGTCTGGAGGGTGAATCAGAAGAAGCAGGAGAAGGAGAAGGTGAAGTCTGAAGGATGAATCAGAAGAAGTAGAAGAAGGAGAAGGAGAAGGTGTAGTCTGGAGGGTGAATCAGAAGAAGTAAACGAAGGAGAAGGGGAATATGAAGTCTGGAGGGTGAATCAGAAGAATCAGAAGCAGGAGAAGGAGAATGTGAAGTCTGGAGGGTGAATCAGAAGAAGTAGAAGATGGAGAAGGAGAAGGTGAAGTCTGGAGGGTGAATCAGAAGAAGCAGAAGAAGAGAAGGGGAAGGTGAGGTCTGGAGGGTGAATCAGAAGAAGCAGAAGCAGGAGAAGGAGAAGGTGAAGTCTGGAGGGTGAATCAGAAGAAGTAGAAGAAGGAGAAGGAGAAGGTGAAGTCTGGAGGGTGAATCAGAAGAAGCAGAAGAAGGAGAAGGAGAAGGTGAATTCTGGAGGGTGAATCATAAGAAGCAGAAGAAGGAGAAGGAGAAGTTGAAGTCTGGAGGGTGAATCAGAACAAGCAGGAGAAGGAGAAGGAGAAGGTGAAGTCTGGAGGGTGAATTAGAAGAAGCAGAAGGAGGAGAAGGAGAAGGTGAAGTCAGGAGGGTGAATCAGAAGAAGCAGAAGAAGGAGAAGGAGAAGGTGAAGTCTGGAGGGTGAATCAGAAGAAGTAGAAGAAGGAGAAGGAGAAGGTGAAGTCAGGAGGGTGAATCAGAAGAAGCAGAAGAAGGAGAAGGAGAAGGTGAAGTCAGCAGGGTGAAGCAGAAGAAGGAGAAGGAGAAGGTGAAGTATGGAGGGTGAAGCAGAAGAAGCAGAAGAAGGAGAAGAAGAAGTTGAAGTCTGGAGGGTGAAGCAGAAGATGCAGAAGAAGGAGAAGGAGAAGGTGAAGTCAGGAGGGTGAATCAGAAGAAGTAGAAGAAGGAGAAGGAGAAGGTGAAGTCTGGAGGGTGAATCAGAAGAAGCAGAAGAAGTAGAAGGAGAAGGTGAAGTCTGGAGGGTGAATCAGAAGAAGTAGAAGAAGGAGAAGGAGAAGGTGAAGTCTGGAGGGTGAATTAGAAGAAGCAGAAGGAGGAGAAGGAGAAGGTGAAGTCAGGAGGGTGAATCAGAAGAAGCAGAAGAAGGAGAAGGAGAAGGTGAAGTCTGGAGGGTGAATCAGAAGAAGTAGAAGAAGGAGAAGGAGAAGGTGAAGTCAGGAGGGTGAATCAGAAGAAGCAGAAGAAGGAGAAGGAGAAGGTGAAGTCAGCAGGGTGAAGCAGAAGAAGGAGAAGGAGAAGGTGAAGTATGGAGGGTGAAGCAGAAGAAGCAGAAGAAGGAGAAGAAGAAGTTGAAGTCTGGAGGGTGAAGCAGAAGATGCAGAAGAAGGAGAAGGAGAAGGTGAAGTCAGGAGGGTGAATCAGAAGAAGTAGAAGAAGGAGAAGGAGAAGGTGAAGTCTGGAGGGTGAAGCAGATGAAGTAGAAGAAGGAGAAGGAGAGGGTGAAGTCTGGAGGGTGAATCAGAAGAAGCAGAAGAATGAGAAGGAGAAGGTAAAGTCTGGAGGGAGAAGCAGAAGAAGTAGAAGAAGGAGAAGGAGAAGGTGAAGTATGGAGTGTGAATCAGAAGAAGTAGAAGAAGGAGAAGGAGAAGGTGAAGTTTGGAGGATGAATCAGAAGAAGCAGAAGAAGGAGAAGGAGAAGGTGAAGTCTGGAGGGTGAATCAGAAGAAGTAGAAGAAGGAGAAGTAGAAGGTGTAGTGTGGAGGGTGAATCAGAAGAAGTAGACGAAGGAGAAGGAGAATGTGAAGTCTGGAGGGTGAATCAGAAGAAGCAGAAGCAGGAGAAGGAGAAGGTGAAGTCTGGAGGGTGAATCAGAAGAAGTAGAAGAAGGAGAAGGAGAAGGTGAAGTCTGGAGGGTGAATCAGAAGAAGCAGAAGAAGGAGAAGGAGAAGGTGAATTCTGGAGGGTGAATCATAAGAAGCAGAAGAAGGAGAAGGAGAAGTTGAAGTCTGGAGGGTGAATCAGAACAAGCAGAAGAAGGAGAAGGAGAAGGTGAAGTCTGGAGGGTGAATCAGAAGAAGCAGAAGAAGTAGAAGGAGAAGGTGAAGTCTGGAGGGTGAATCAGAAGAAGTAGAAGAAGGAGAAGGAGAAGGTGAAGTCTGGAGGGTGAATTAGAAGAAGCAGAAGGAGGAGAAGGAGAAGGTGAAGTCAGGAGGGTGAATCAGAAGAAGCAGAAGAAGGAGAAGGAGAAGGTGAAGTCTGGAGGGTGAATAAGAAGAAGTAGAAGAAGGAGAAGGAGAAGGTGAAGTCAGGAGGGTGCATCAGAAGAAGTAGAAGAAGGAGAAGGAGAAGGTGAAGTCTGGAGGGTGAAGCAGAAGAAGTAGAAGAAGGAGAAGGAGAAGGTGAAGTCAGGAGGGTGAATCAGAAGAAGTAGAAGAAGGAGAAGGAGAAGGTGAAGTCTGGAGGGTGAATCAGAAGAAGCAGAAGAAGGAGAAGGAGAAGGTAAAGTCTGGAGGGTCAATCAGAAGAATCAGAAGAAGGAGAAGGAGAAGGTGAAGTCTGGAGGGTGAATCAGAAGAAGCTGAAAAAAGAGAAGGAGAAGGTGAAGTCTGGAGGGTGAAGCAGAAGAAGCAGAAGAAGGAGAAGGAGAAGGTGAAGGCTGGAGGGTGAATCAGAAGAAGTAGAAGATGGAGAAGGTGAAGTCTGGAGGGTGAATCAGAAGAAGTAGAAGAAAGAGAAGGAGAAGGTGAAGTCTGGAGGGTGAATCAGAAGAATCAGAAGAAGGAGAAGGAGAAGGTGAAGTCTGGAGGGTGTATCAGAAGAAGCAGAAGAAGGAGAAGGAGTTGATGAAGTCTGGAGGGTGAAACAGAAGAAGTAGAAGAAGGAGAAGGAGCAGGTGAGGTCTGGAGGGTGAATCAGAAGAAGCAGAAGAAGGAGAAGGAGAAGGTGAAGTCTGGAGGGTGAATCAGAAGAAGCAGAAGAAGGAGAAGGAGAAGGTGAAGTCTGGAGGGTGAATCAGAAGAAGCAGAAGAAGGAGAAGGAGAAGGTGAAGTCAGGAGGGTGAATCAGAAGAAGCAGAAGAAGGAGAAGGAGAAGGTGAAGTTAGGAGGGTGAATCAGAAGAAGCAGAAGAAGGAGAAGGAGAAGGTGAAGTCAGGGGGTGAAGCAGAAGAAGTAGAAGAAGGAGAAGGAGAAGGTGAAGTCAGGAGGGTGAAGCAGAAGAAGCAGAAGAAGGAGAAGGGGAAGGTGAAGTCTGGAGGGCGCAGCAGAAGAAGCAGAAGAAGGAGAAGGTGAAGTCTGGAGGGTGAAGCAGAAGAAGCAGAAGAAGGAGAAGAAGAAGGTGAAGTCTGGAGGGTGAATCAGATGAAGTAGAAGAAGGAGAAGGAGAAGGTGAAGTCTGGAGGGTGAATCAGAAGAAGCAGAAGAAGGAGAAGGAGAAGGTGAAGTCTGGAGGGCGAAGCAGAAGAAGCAGAAGAAGGAGAAGAAGAAGGTGAAGTCTGGAGGGTGAATCAGATGAAGTAGAAGAAGGAGAAGGAGAAGGTGAAGTCTGGAGGGTGAATCAGAAGAAGCAGAAGAAGGAGAAGGAGAAGGTGAAGTCTGGAGGGCGAAGCAGAAGAAGCAGAAGAAGGAGAAGGAGAAGGTGAAGTCTGGAGGGCGAAGCAGAAGAAGCAGAAGAAGGAGAAGGACAAGGTGAAGTCTGGAGGGTGAAGCAGAAGAAGCAGAAGAAGGAGAAGGAGAAGGTGAAGTCTGGAGGGTGAATCAGAAGAAGTAGAAGAAGGAGAAGGAGAAGGTGAAGTCAGGAGGGTGAAGCAGAAGAAGGAGAAGGAGAAGGTGAAGTCTGGAGGGTGAAGCAGAAGAAGCAGAAGAAGGAGAAGGAGAAGGTGAAGTATGGAGGGTGAAGCAGAAGAAGCAGAAGAAGGAGAAGGAGAAGGTGAAGTCAGGAGGGTGAATCAGAAGAAGCAGAAGAAGGAGAAGGAGAAGGTGAAGTCTGGAGGGTGAATTAGAAGAAGCAGAAGGAGGAGAAGGAGAAGGTGAAGTCAGGAGGGTGAATCAGAAGAAGCAGAAGAAAGAGAAGGAGAAGGTGAAGTCTGGAGGGTGAAGCAGAAGAAGCAGAAGAAGGAGAAGGAGAAGGTGAAGGCTGGAGGGTGAATCAGAAGAAGTAGAAGAAGGAGAAGGAGACGGTGAAGTCTGGAGGGTGAATCAGAAGAAGTAGAAGAAGGAGAAGGAGAAGGTGAAGTCTGGAGGGTGAATCAGAAGAATCAGAAGAAGGAGAAGGAGAAGGTGAAGTCTCGAGCGTGAATCAGAAGAAGCAGAAGAAGGAGAAGGAGAAGATGAAGTCTGGAGGGTGAATCAGAAGAAGTAGAAGAAGGAGAAGGAGAAGGTGAGGTCTGGAGGGTGAATCAGAAGAAGCAGAAGAAGGAGAAGGAGAAGGTGAAGTCTGGAGGGTGAATCAGAAGAAGCAGAAGAAGGAGAAGGAGAAGGTGAAGTCTGGAGGGTGAATCAGAAGAAGCAGAAGAAGGAGAAGGAGAAGGTGAAGTCAGGAGGGTGAATCAGAAGAAGCAGAAGAAGGAGAAGGAGAAGGTGAAGTCTGGAGGGTGAATCAGAAGAAGCAGAAGAAGGAGAAGGAGAAGGTGAAGTCTGGAGGGTGAATCAGAAGAAGCAGAAGAAGGAGAAGGAGAAGGTGAAGTCTGGAGGGTGAATCAGAAGAAGCAGAAGAAGGAGAAGGAGAAGGTGAAGTCAGGAGGGTGAATCAGAAGAAGCAGAAGAAGGAGAAGGAGAAGGTGAAGTTAGGAGGGTGAATCAGAAGAAGCAGAAGAAGGAGAAGGAGAAGGTGAAGTCAGGGGGTGAAGCAGAAGAAGTAGAAGAAGGAGAAGGAGAAGGTGAAGTCAGGAGGGTGAAGCAGAAGAAGCAGAAGAAGGAGAAGGAGAAGGTGAAGTCTGGAGGGCGCAGCAGAAGAAGCAGAAGAAGGAGAAGGAGAAGGTGAAGTCTGGAGGGTGAAGCAGAAGAAGCAGAAGAAGGAGAAGAAGAAGGTGAAGTCTGGAGGGTGAATCAGATGAAGTAGAAGAAGGAGAAGGAGAAGGTGAAGTCTGGAGGGTGAATCAGAAGAAGCAGAAGAAGGAGAAGGAGAAGGTGAAGTCTGGAGGGCGAAGCAGAAGAAGCAGAAGAAGGAGAAGGAGAAGGTGAAGTCTGGAGGGCGAAGCAGAAGAAGCAGAAGAAGGAGAAGGAGAAGGTGAAGTCTGGAGGGTGAAGCAGAAGAAGCAGAAGAAGGAGAAGGAGAAGGTGAAGTCTGGAGGGTGAATCAGAAGAAGTAGAAGAAGGAGAAGGAGAAGGTGAAGTCAGGAGGGTGAAGCAGAAGAAGGAGAAGGAGAAGGTGAAGTCTGGAGGGTGAAGCAGAAGAAGCAGAAGAAGGAGAAGGAGAAGGTGAAGTATGGAGGGTGAAGCAGAAGAAGCAGAAGAAGGAGAAGGAGAAGGTGAAGTCAGGAGGGTGAATCAGAAGAAGCAGAAGAAGGAGAAGGAGAAGGTGAAGTCTGGAGGGTGAATTAGAAGAAGCAGAAGGAGGAGAAGGAGAAGGTGAAGTCAGGAGGGTGAATCAGAAGAAGCAGAAGAAAGAGAAGGAGAAGGTGAAGTCTGGAGGGTGAAGCAGAAGAAGCAGAAGAAGGAGAAGGAGAAGGTGAAGGCTGGAGGGTGAATCAGAAGAAGTAGAAGAAGGAGAAGGAGACGGTGAAGTCTGGAGGGTGAATCAGAAGAAGTAGAAGAAGGAGAAGGAGAAGGTGAAGTCTGGAGGGTGAATCAGAAGAATCAGAAGAAGGAGAAGGAGAAGGTGAAGTCTGGAGCATGAATCAGAAGAAGCAGAAGAAGGAGAAGGAGAAGATGAAGTCTGGAGGGTGAATCAGAAGAAGTAGAAGAAGGAGAAGGAGAAGGTGAGGTCTGGAGGGTGAATCAGAAGAAGCAGAAGAAGGAGAAGGAGAAGGTGAAGTCTGGAGGGTGAATCAGAAGAAGCAGAAGAAGGAGAAGGAGAAGGTGAAGTCTGGAGGGTGAATCAGAAGAAGCAGAAGAAGGAGAAGGAGAAGGTGAAGTCAGGAGGGTGAATCAGAAGAAGCAGAAGAAGGAGAAGGAGAAGGTGAAGTTAGGAGGGTGAATCAGAAGAAGCAGAAGAAGGAGAAGGAGAAGGTGAAGTCAGGGGGGTGAAGCAGAAGAAGTAGAAGAAGGAGAAGGAGAAGGTGAAGTCAGGAGGGTGAAGCAGAAGAAGCAGAAGAAGGAGAAGGAGAAGGTGAAGTCTGGTGGGTGAAGCAGAAGAATCTGAAGAAGGAGAAGGAGAAGGTGAAGTCTGGAGGGTGAATCAGAAGAAGGAGAAGAAGGAGAAGGAGAAGGTGAAGTCTGGAGGGTGAAGCAGAAGAAGCAGAAGAAGGAGAAGGAGAAGGTGAAGTCTGGAGGGTGAATCAGAAGAAGTAGAAGAAGGAGAAGGAGAAGGTGAAGTCAGGAGGGTGAAGCAGAAGAAGGAGAAGGAGAGGGTGAAGTCTGGAGGGTGAAGCAGAAGAAGCAGAAGAAGGAGAAGGAGAAGGTGAAGTCTGGAGGGTGAAGCAGAAGAAGCAGAAGAAGGAGAAGGAGAAGGTGAAGTCAGGACGGTGAATCAGAAGACGTAGAAGAAGGAGAAGGAGAAGGTGAAGTCTGGAGGGTGAATCAGAAGAAGTAGAAGAAGGAGAAGGAGAAGGTGAAGTCTGGAGGGTGAATCAGATGAAGTAGAAGAAGCAGAAGGAGAAGGTGAAGTCTGGAGGGTGAATCAGAAGAAGCAGAAGAAGGAGAAGGAGAAGGTGAAGTCTGGAGGGAGAAGCAGAAGAAGTAGAAGAAGGAGAAGGAGAAGGTGAAGTCTGGAGTGTGAATCAGAAGAAGTAGAAGAAGGAGAAGGAGAAGGTGAAGTTTGGAGGGTGAATCAGAAGAAGTAGAAGAAGGAGAAGGAGAAGGTGAAGTCTGGAGGGTGAATCAGAAGAAGCAGGAGAAGGAGAAGGTGAAGTCTGGAGGATGAATCAGAAGAAGTAGAAGAAGGAGAAGGAGAAGGTGTAGTCTGGAGGGTGAATCAGAAGAAGTAAACGAAGGAGAAGGGGAATATGAAGTCTGGAGGGTGAATCAGAAGAATCAGAAGCAGGAGAAGGAGAATGTGAAGTCTGGAGGGTGAATCAGAAGAAGTAGAAGATGGAGAAGGAGAAGGTGAAGTCTGGAGGGTGAATCAAAAGAAGCAGAAGAAGAGAAGGAGAAGGTGAATTCTGGAGGGTGAATCAGAAGAAGCAGAAGAAGGAGAAGGAGAAGGTGAAGTCTGGAGGGTGAATCAGAAGAAGCAGAAGAAGGAGAAGGAGAAGGTGAAGTCTGGAGGGTGAATCAGAAGAGGTAGAAGAAGGAGAAGGAGAAGGTGAAGTCTGGAGGGTGAATTAGAAGAAGCAGAAGGAGGAGATGGAGAAGGTGAAGTCAGGAGGGTGAATCAGAAGAAGCAGAAGAAGGAGAAGGAGAAGGTGAAGTCTGGAGGGTGAATCAGAAGAAGCAGAAGAAGGAGAAGGAGAAGGTGAAGACTGGAGGGTGAATCAGAAGAAGTAGATGAAGGAGAAGGAGAAGGTGAAGTCTGGAGGTTGAATCAGAAGAAGTAGAAGAAGGAGAAGGAGAAGGCGAAGTCTGGAGGGTGAATCAGAAGAAGCAGAAGAAGGAGAAGGAGAAGGTGAAGTCTGGAGGGTGAATCAGAAGAAGCAGAAGATTGAGAAGAGAAGATGAAGTCTGGAGAGTGAATCAGAAGAAGCAGAAGAAGGAGAAGGAGAAGGTGAAGTCTGGAGGGTGAATCAGAAGAAGCAGAAGCAGTAGGAGGAGAAGGTGAAGTCTGGAGGGTGAATCAGAAGAAGTAGAAGAAGGAGAAGCAGAAGGTGAAGTCTGGAGGGTGAATCGGAAGACGCAGAAGAAGGAGAAGGAGAAGGTGAAGTCTGGAGCGTGAATCAGAAGAAGCAGAAGAAGGAGAAGGAGAAGGTGAAGTCTGGAGAGTGAATCAGAAGAAGCAGAAGAAGGAGAAGGAGAAGGAGAAGTCAGGAGGGTGAATCAGAAGAAGTAGAAAAAGGAGAAGGAGAAGGTGAAGTCTGGAGGGTGAAGCAGAAGAAGTAGAAGAAGGAGAAGGAGAAGGTGAAGTCAGGAGGGTGAATCAGAAGAAGTAGAAGAAGGAGAAGGAGAAGGTGAAGTCAGGAGGGTGAATCAGAAGAAGCAGAAGAAGGAGAAGGAAAAAGTGAAGTCTGGAGGGTGAATCAGAAGAATCAGAAGAAGGAGAAGGAGAAGGTGAAGTCTGGAGGGTGAATCAGAAGAAGCAGAAGAAAGAGAAGGAGAAGGTGAAATCTGGAGGGTGAAGCAGAAGAAGCAGAAGAAGGAGAAGGAGAAGGTGAAGTCAGGGGGGTGAAGCAGAAGAAGCAGAAGAAGGAGAAGGAGAAGGTGAAGTCTGGAGCGTGAATCAGAAGAAGTAGAAGAAGGAGAAGGAGAAGGTGAAGTCTGGAGGGTGAATCAGAAGAATCAGAAGAAGGAGAAGGAGAAGGTGAAGTCTGGAGGGTGAATCAGAAGAAGCAGAAGAAGGAGAAGGAGAAGATGAAGTCTGGAGGGTGAATCAGAAGAAGTAGAAGAAGGAGAAGGAGAAGGTGAGGTCTGGAGGGTGAATCAGAAGAAGCAGAAGAAGGATAAGGAGAAGGTGAAGTCTGGAGGGTGAATCAGAAGAAGCAGAAGAAGGAGAAGGAGAAGGTGAAGTCTGGAGGGTGAATCAGATGAAGCAGAAGAAGGAGAAGGAGAAGGTGAAGTCAGGAGGGTGTATCAGAAGAAGCAGAAGAAGGAGAAGGAGAAGGTGAAGTCCGGAGGGTGAATCAGAAGAAGCAGAAGAAGGAGAAGGAGAAGGTGAAGTCAGGGGGGTGAAGCAGAAGAAGTAGAAGGAGGAGAAGGAGAAGGTGAAGTCAGGAGGGTGAAACAGAAGAAGCAGAAGAAGGAGAAGGAAAAGGTGAAGTCTGGAGGGCGCAGCAGAAGAAGCAGAAGAAGGAGAAGGAGAAGGTGAAGTCTGGAGGGTGAAGCAGAAGAAGCAGAAGAAGGAGAAGGAGAAGGTGAAGTCTGGAGGGTGAATCAGAAGAAGTAGAAGAAGGAGAAGGGGATGGTGAAGTCAGGAGGGTGAAGCAGAAGAAGCAGAAGAAGGAGAAGGAGAAGGTGAAGTCTGGAGGGCGAAGCAGAAGAAGCAGAAGAAGGAGAAGGAGAAGGTGAAGTCTGGAGGGTGAAGCAGAAGAAGCAGAAGAAGGAGAAGGAGAAGGTGAAGTCTGGAGGGTGAATCAGAAGAAGTATAAGAAGGAGAAGGAGAAGGTGAAGTCAGCAGGGTGAAGCAGAAGAAGGAGAAGGAGAAGGTGAAGTATGGAGGGTGAAGCAGAAGAAGCAGAAGAAGGAGAAGGAGAAGTTGAAGTCTGGAGGGTGAAGCAGAAGAAGCAGAAGAAGGAGAAGGAGAAGGTGAAGTCAGGAGGGTGAATCAGAAGAAGTAGAAGAAGGAGAAGGAGAAGGTGAAGTCTGGAGGGTGAATCAGATGAAGTAGAAGAAGGAGAAGGAGAGGGTGAAGTCTGGAGTGTGAATCAGAAGAAGCAGAAGAAGGAGAAGGAGAAGGTAAAGTCTGGAGGGAGAAGCAGAAGAAGTAGAAGAAGGAGAAGGAGAAGGTGAAGTCTGGAGTGTGAATCAGAAGAAGTAGAAGAAGGAGAAGGAGAAGGTGAAGTTTGGAGGATGAATCAGAAGAAGTAGAAGAAGGAGAAGGAGAAGGTGAAGTCTGGAGGGTGAATCAGAAGAAGCAGAAGAAGGAGAAGGAGAAGGTGAAGTCTGGAGGGTGAATCAGAAGAAGTAGAAGAAGGAGAAGGGGATGGTGAAGTCAGGAGGGTGAAGCAGAAGAAGCAGAAGAAGGAGAAGGAGAAGGTGAAGTCTGGAGGGCGAAGCAGAAGAAGCAGAAGAAGGAGAAGGAGAAGGTGAAGTCTGGAGGGTGAAGCAGAAGAAGCAGAAGAAGGAGAAGGAGAAGGTGAAGTCTGGAGGGTGAATCAGAAGAAGAATAAGAAGGAGAAGGAGAAGGTGAAGTCAGCAGGGTGAAGCAGAAGAAGGAGAAGGAGAAGGTGAAGTCTGCAGGGTGAATCAGAAGAAGTAGAAGAAGGAGAAGGAGAAGGTGAAGTCTGGAGGGTGAATCAGAAGAATCAGAAGAAGGAGAAGGAGAAGGTGAAGTCTGGAGGGTGAATCAGAAGAAGCAGAAGAAGGAGAAGGAGAAGATGAAGTCTGGAGGGTGAATCAGAAGAAGTAGAAGAAGGAGAAGGAGAAGGTGAGGTCTGGAGGGTGAATCAGAAGAAGCAGAAGAAGGATAAGGAGAAGGTGAAGTCTGGAGGGTGAATCAGAAGAAGCAGAAGAAGGAGAAGGAGAAGGTGAAGTCTGGAGGGTGAATCAGATGAAGCAGAAGAAGGAGAAGGAGAAGGTGAAGTCAGGAGGGTGTATCAGAAGAAGCAGAAGAAGGAGAAGGAGAAGGTGAAGTCCGGAGGGTGAATCAGAAGAAGCAGAAAAGGAGAAGGAGAAGGTGAAGTCAGGGGGGTGAAGCAGAAGAAGTAGAAGGAGGAGAAGGAGAAGGTGAAGTCAGGAGGGTGAAACAGAAGAAGCAGAAGAAGGAGAAGGAAAAGGTGAAGTCTGGAGGGCGCAGCAGAAGAAGCAGAAGAAGGAGAAGGAGAAGGTGAAGTCTGGAGGGTGAAGCAGAAGAAGCAGAAGAAGGAGAAGGAGAAGGTGAAGTCTGGAGGGTGAATCAGAAGAAGTAGAAGAAGGAGAAGGGGATGGTGAAGTCAGGAGGGTGAAGCAGAAGAAGCAGAAGAAGGAGAAGGAGAAGGTGAAGTCTGGAGGGCGAAGCAGAAGAAGCAGAAGAAGGAGAAGGAGAAGGTGAAGTCTGGAGGGTGAAGCAGCAGAAGCAGAAGAAGGAGAAGGAGAAGGTGAAGTCTGGAGGGTGAATCAGAAGAAGTATAAGAAGGAGAAGGAGAAGGTGAAGTCAGCAGGGTGAAGCAGAAGAAGGAGAAGGAGAAGGTGAAGTATGGAGGGTGAAGCAGAAGAAGCAGAAGAAGGAGAAGGAGAAGTTGAAGTCTGGAGGGTGAAGCAGAAGAAGCAGAAGAAGGAGAAGGAGAAGGTGAAGTCAGGAGGGTGAATCAGAAGAAGTAGAAGAAGGAGAAGGAGAAGGTGAAGTCTGGAGGGTGAATCAGATGAAGTAGAAGAAGGAGAAGGAGAGGGTGAAGTCTGGAGTGTGAATCAGAAGAAGCAGAAGAAGGAGAAGGAGAAGGTAAAGTCTGGAGGGAGAAGCAGAAGAAGTAGAAGAAGGAGAAGGAGAAGGTGAAGTCTGGAGTGTGAATCAGAAGAAGTAGAAGAAGGAGAAGGAGAAGGTGAAGTTTGGAGGATGAATCAGAAGAAGTAGAAGAAGGAGAAGGAGAAGGTGAAGTCTGGAGGGTGAATCAGAAGAAGCAGAAGAAGGAGAAGGAGAAGGTGAAGTCTGGAGGGTGAATCAGAAGAAGTAGAAGAAGGAGAAGGGGATGGTGAAGTCAGGAGGGTGAAGCAGAAGAAGCAGAAGAAGGAGAAGGAGAAGGTGAAGTCTGGAGGGCGAAGCAGAAGAAGCAGAAGAAGGAGAAGGAGAAGGTGAAGTCTGGAGGGTGAAGCAGAAGAAGCAGAAGAAGGAGAAGGAGAAGGTGAAGTCTGGAGGGTGAATCAGAAGAAGAATAAGAAGGAGAAGGAGAAGGTGAAGTCAGCAGGGTGAAGCAGAAGAAGGAGAAGGAGAAGGTGAAGTATGGAGGGTGAAGCAGAAGAAGCAGAAGAAGGAGAAGGAGAAGTTGAAGTCTGGAGGGTGAAGCAGAAGAAGCAGAAGAAGGAGAAGGAGAAGGTGAAGTCAGGAGGGTGAATCAGAAGAAGTAGAAGAAGGAGAAGGAGAAGGTGAAGTCTGGAGGGTGAATCAGATGAAGTAGAAGAAGGAGAAGGAGAGGGTGAAGTCTGGAGGGTGAATCAGAAGAAGCAGAAGAAGGAGAAGGAGAAGGTAAAGTCTGGAGGGAGAAGCAGAAGAAGTAGAAGAAGGAGAAGGAGAAGGTGAAGTCTGGAGTGTGAATCAGAAGAAGTAGAAGAAGGAGAAGGAGAAGGTGAAGTTTGGAGGATGAATCAGAAGAAGGAGAAGAAGGAGAAGGAGAAGGTGAAGTCTGGAGGGTGAATCAGAAGAAGCAGAAGAAGGAGAAGGAGAAGGTGAAGTCTGGAGGGTGAATCAGAAGAAGTAGAAGAAGGAGAAGGAGAAGGTGTAGTCTGGAGGGTGAATCAGAAGAAGTAGACGAAGGAGAAGGAGAATGTGAAGTCTGGAGGGTGAAACAGAAGAAGCAGAAGCAGGAGAAGGAGAAGGTGAAGTCTGGAGGGTGAATCAGAAGAAGTAGAAGAAGGAGAAGGAGAAGGTGAAGTCTGGAGGGTGAATCAGAAGAAGCAGAAGAAGGAGAAGGAGAAGGTGAATTCTGGAGGGTGAATCAGAAGAAGCAGAAGAAGGAGAAGGAGAAGGTGAAGTCTGGAGGGTGAATCAGAAGAAGCAGAAGAAGGAGAAGGAGAAGGTGAAGTCTGGAGGGTGAATCAGAAGAAGCAGAAGAAGTAGAAGGAGAATGTGAAGTCTGGAGGGTGAATCAGAAGAAGTAGAAGAAGGAGAAGGAGAAGGTGAAGTCTGGAGAGTGAATTAGAAGAAGCAGAAGGAGGAGAAGGAGAAGGTGAAGTCAGGAGGGTGAATCAGAAGAAGCAGAAGAAGGAGAAGGAGAAGGTGAAGTCTGGAGGGTGAATCAGAAGAAGTAGAAGAAGGAGAAGGAGAAGGTGAAGTCAGCAGGGTGAAGCAGAAGAAGGAGAAGGAGAAGGTGAAGTATGGAGGGTGAAGCAGAAGAAGCAGAAGAAGGAGAAGAAGAAGTTGAAGTCTGGAGGGTGAAGCAGAAGAAGCAGAAGAAGGAGAAGGAGAAGGTGAAGTCAGGAGGGTGAATCAGAAGAAGTAGAAGAAGGAGAAGCAGAAGGTGAAGTCTGGAGGGTGAATCAGATGAAGTAGAAGAAGGAGAAGGAGAGGGTGAAGTCTGGAGGGTGAATCAGAAGAAGCAGAAGAAGGAGAAGGAGAAGGTAAAGTCTGGAGGGAGAAGCAGAAGAAGTAGAAGAAGGAGAAGGAGAAGGTGAAGTCTGGAGTGTGAATCAGAAGAAGTAGAAGAAGGAGAAGGAGAAGGTGAAGTTTGGAGGATGAATCAGAAGAAGTAGAAGAAGGAGAAGGAGAAGGTGAAGTCTGGAGGGTGAATCAGAAGAAGCAGAAGAAGGAGAAGGAGAAGGTGAAGTCTGGAGGGTGAATCAGAAGAAGTAGAAGAAGGAGAAGGAGAAGGTGTAGTCTGGAGGGTGAATCAGAAGAAGTAGACGAAGGAGAAGGAGAATGTGAAGTCTGGAGGGTGAATCTGAAGAAGCAGAAGCAGGAGAAGGAGAAGGTGAAGTCTGGAGGGTGAATCAGAAGAAGTAGAAGAAGGAGAAGGAGAAGGTGAAGTCTGGAGTGTGAATCAGAAGAAGCAGAAGAAGGAGAAGGAGAAGGTAAAGTCTGGAGGGAGAAGCAGAAGAAGTAGAAGAAGGAGAAGGAGAAGGTGAAGTCTGGAGTGTGAATCAGAAGAAGTAGAAGAAGGAGAAGGAGAAGGTGAAGTTTGGAGGATGAATCAGAAGAAGTAGAAGAAGGAGAAGGAGAAGGTGAAGTCTGGAGGGTGAATCAGAAGAAGCAGAAGAAGGAGAAGGAGAAGGTGAAGTCTGGAGGGTGAATCAGAAGAAGTAGAAGAAGGAGAAGGGGATGGTGAAGTCAGGAGGGTGAAGCAGAAGAAGCAGAAGAAGGAGAAGGAGAAGGTGAAGTCTGGAGGGCGAAGCAGAAGAAGCAGAAGAAGGAGAAGGAGAAGGTGAAGTCTGGAGGGTGAAGCAGAAGAAGCAGAAGAAGGAGAAGGAGAAGGTGAAGTCTGGAGGGTGAATCAGAAGAAGAATAAGAAGGAGAAGGAGAAGGTGAAGTCAGCAGGGTGAAGCAGAAGAAGGAGAAGGAGAAGGTGAAGTCTGCAGGGTGAATCAGAAGAAGTAGAAGAAGGAGAAGGAGAAGGTGAAGTCTGGAGGGTGAATCAGAAGAATCAGAAGAAGGAGAAGGAGAAGGTGAAGTCTGGAGGGTGAATCAGAAGAAGCAGAAGAAGGAGAAGGAGAAGATGAAGTCTGGAGGGTGAATCAGAAGAAGTAGAAGAAGGAGAAGGAGAAGGTGAGGTCTGGAGGGTGAATCAGAAGAAGCAGAAGAAGGATAAGGAGAAGGTGAAGTCTGGAGGGTGAATCAGAAGAAGCAGAAGAAGGAGAAGGAGAAGGTGAAGTCTGGAGGGTGAATCAGATGAAGCAGAAGAAGGAGAAGGAGAAGGTGAAGTCAGGAGGGTGTATCAGAAGAAGCAGAAGAAGGAGAAGGAGAAGGTGAAGTCCGGAGGGTGAATCAGAAGAAGCAGAAAAGGAGAAGGAGAAGGTGAAGTCAGGGGGGTGAAGCAGAAGAAGTAGAAGGAGGAGAAGGAGAAGGTGAAGTCAGGAGGGTGAAACAGAAGAAGCAGAAGAAGGAGAAGGAAAAGGTGAAGTCTGGAGGGCGCAGCAGAAGAAGCAGAAGAAGGAGAAGGAGAAGGTGAAGTCTGGAGGGTGAAGCAGAAGAAGCAGAAGAAGGAGAAGGAGAAGGTGAAGTCTGGAGGGTGAATCAGAAGAAGTAGAAGAAGGAGAAGGGGATGGTGAAGTCAGGAGGGTGAAGCAGAAGAAGCAGAAGAAGGAGAAGGAGAAGGTGAAGTCTGGAGGGCGAAGCAGAAGAAGCAGAAGAAGGAGAAGGAGAAGGTGAAGTCTGGAGGGTGAAGCAGCAGAAGCAGAAGAAGGAGAAGGAGAAGGTGAAGTCTGGAGGGTGAATCAGAAGAAGTATAAGAAGGAGAAGGAGAAGGTGAAGTCAGCAGGGTGAAGCAGAAGAAGGAGAAGGAGAAGGTGAAGTATGGAGGGTGAAGCAGAAGAAGCAGAAGAAGGAGAAGGAGAAGTTGAAGTCTGGAGGGTGAAGCAGAAGAAGCAGAAGAAGGAGAAGGAGAAGGTGAAGTCAGGAGGGTGAATCAGAAGAAGTAGAAGAAGGAGAAGGAGAAGGTGAAGTCTGGAGGGTGAATCAGATGAAGTAGAAGAAGGAGAAGGAGAGGGTGAAGTCTGGAGTGTGAATCAGAAGAAGCAGAAGAAGGAGAAGGAGAAGGTAAAGTCTGGAGGGAGAAGCAGAAGAAGTAGAAGAAGGAGAAGGAGAAGGTGAAGTCTGGAGTGTGAATCAGAAGAAGTAGAAGAAGGAGAAGGAGAAGGTGAAGTTTGGAGGATGAATCAGAAGAAGTAGAAGAAGGAGAAGGAGAAGGTGAAGTCTGGAGGGTGAATCAGAAGAAGCAGAAGAAGGAGAAGGAGAAGGTGAAGTCTGGAGGGTGAATCAGAAGAAGTAGAAGAAGGAGAAGGGGATGGTGAAGTCAGGAGGGTGAAGCAGAAGAAGCAGAAGAAGGAGAAGGAGAAGGTGAAGTCTGGAGGGCGAAGCAGAAGAAGCAGAAGAAGGAGAAGGAGAAGGTGAAGTCTGGAGGGTGAAGCAGAAGAAGCAGAAGAAGGAGAAGGAGAAGGTGAAGTCTGGAGGGTGAATCAGAAGAAGAATAAGAAGGAGAAGGAGAAGGTGAAGTCAGCAGGGTGAAGCAGAAGAAGGAGAAGGAGAAGGTGAAGTATGGAGGGTGAAGCAGAAGAAGCAGAAGAAGGAGAAGGAGAAGTTGAAGTCTGGAGGGTGAAGCAGAAGAAGCAGAAGAAGGAGAAGGAGAAGGTGAAGTCAGGAGGGTGAATCAGAAGAAGTAGAAGAAGGAGAAGGAGAAGGTGAAGTCTGGAGGGTGAATCAGATGAAGTAGAAGAAGGAGAAGGAGAGGGTGAAGTCTGGAGGGTGAATCAGAAGAAGCAGAAGAAGGAGAAGGAGAAGGTAAAGTCTGGAGGGAGAAGCAGAAGAAGTAGAAGAAGGAGAAGGAGAAGGTGAAGTCTGGAGTGTGAATCAGAAGAAGTAGAAGAAGGAGAAGGAGAAGGTGAAGTTTGGAGGATGAATCAGAAGAAGTAGAAGAAGGAGAAGGAGAAGGTGAAGTCTGGAGGGTGAATCAGAAGAAGCAGAAGAAGGAGAAGGAGAAGGTGAAGTCTGGAGGGTGAATCAGAAGAAGTAGAAGAAGGAGAAGGAGAAGGTGTAGTCTGGAGGGTGAATCAGAAGAAGTAGACGAAGGAGAAGGAGAATGTGAAGTCTGGAGGGTGAAACAGAAGAAGCAGAAGCAGGAGAAGGAGAAGGTGAAGTCTGGAGGGTGAATCAGAAGAAGTAGAAGAAGGAGAAGGAGAAGGTGAAGTCTGGAGGGTGAATCAGAAGAAGCAGAAGAAGGAGAAGGAGAAGGTGAATTCTGGAGGGTGAATCAGAAGAAGCAGAAGAAGGAGAAGGAGAAGGTGAAGTCTGGAGGGTGAATCAGAAGAAGCAGAAGAAGGAGAAGGAGAAGGTGAAGTCTGGAGGGTGAATCAGAAGAAGCAGAAGAAGTAGAAGGAGAATGTGAAGTCTGGAGGGTGAATCAGAAGAAGTAGAAGAAGGAGAAGGAGAAGGTGAAGTCTGGAGAGTGAATTAGAAGAAGCAGAAGGAGGAGAAGGAGAAGGTGAAGTCAGGAGGGTGAATCAGAAGAAGCAGAAGAAGGAGAAGGAGAAGGTGAAGTCTGGAGGGTGAATCAGAAGAAGTAGAAGAAGGAGAAGGAGAAGGTGAAGTCAGCAGGGTGAAGCAGAAGAAGGAGAAGGAGAAGGTGAAGTATGGAGGGTGAAGCAGAAGAAGCAGAAGAAGGAGAAGAAGAAGTTGAAGTCTGGAGGGTGAAGCAGAAGAAGCAGAAGAAGGAGAAGGAGAAGGTGAAGTCAGGAGGGTGAATCAGAAGAAGTAGAAGAAGGAGAAGCAGAAGGTGAAGTCTGGAGGGTGAATCAGATGAAGTAGAAGAAGGAGAAGGAGAGGGTGAAGTCTGGAGGGTGAATCAGAAGAAGCAGAAGAAGGAGAAGGAGAAGGTAAAGTCTGGAGGGAGAAGCAGAAGAAGTAGAAGAAGGAGAAGGAGAAGGTGAAGTCTGGAGTGTGAATCAGAAGAAGTAGAAGAAGGAGAAGGAGAAGGTGAAGTTTGGAGGATGAATCAGAAGAAGTAGAAGAAGGAGAAGGAGAAGGTGAAGTCTGGAGGGTGAATCAGAAGAAGCAGAAGAAGGAGAAGGAGAAGGTGAAGTCTGGAGGGTGAATCAGAAGAAGTAGAAGAAGGAGAAGGAGAAGGTGTAGTCTGGAGGGTGAATCAGAAGAAGTAGACGAAGGAGAAGGAGAATGTGAAGTCTGGAGGGTGAATCTGAAGAAGCAGAAGCAGGAGAAGGAGAAGGTGAAGTCTGGAGGGTGAATCAGAAGAAGTAGAAGAAGGAGAAGGAGAAGGTGAAGTCTGGAGGGTGAATCAGAAGAAGCAGAAGAAGGAGAAGGAGAAGGTGAATTCTGGAGGGTGAATCAGAAGAAGCAGAAGAAGGAGAAGGAGAAGGTGAATTCTGGAGGGTGAATCAGAAGAAGCAGAAGAAGGAGAAGGAGAACGTGAAGTCTGGAGGGTGAATCAGAAGAAGCAGAAGAAGGAGAAGGAGAAGGTGAAGTCTGGATGGTGAATCAGAAGAAGCAGAAGAAGTAGAAGGAGAAGGTGAAGTCTGGAGGGTGAATCAGAAGAAGTAGAAGAAGGAGAAGGAGAAGGTGAAGTCTGGAGGGTGAATTAGAAGAAGCAGAAGGAGGAGAAGGAGAAGGTGAAGTCAGGAGGGTGAATCAGAAGAAGCAGAAGAAGGAGAAGGAGAAGGTGAAGTCTGGAGGGTGAATCAGAAGAAGTAGAAGAAGGAGAAGGAGAAGGTGAAGTCAGCAGGGTGAAGCAGAAGAAGGAGAAGGAGAAGGTGAAGTATGGAGGGTGAAGCAGAAGAAGCAGAAGAAGGAGAAGGAGAAGTTGAAGTCTGGAGGGTGAAGCAGAAGATGCAGAAGAAGGAGAAGGAGAAGGTGAAGTCAGGAGGGTGAATCAGAAGAAGTAGAAGAAGGAGAAGGAGAAGGTGAAGTCTGGAGGGTGAATCAGATGAAGTAGAAGAAGGAGAAGGAGAGGGTGAAGTCTGGAGGGTGAATCAGAAGAAGCAGAAGAAGGAGAAGGAGAAGGTAAAGTCTGGAGGGAGAAGCAGAAGAAGTAGAAGAAGGAGAAGGAGAAGGTGAAGTATGGAGTGTGAATCAGAAGAAGTAGAAGAAGGAGAAGGAGAAGGTGAAGTTTGGAGGATGAATCAGAAGAAGCAGAAGAAGGAGAAGGAGAAGGTGAAGTCTGGAGGGTGAATCAGAAGAAGTAGAAGAAGGAGAAGTAGAAGGTGTAGTGTGGAGGGTGAATCAGAAGAAGTAGACGAAGGAGAAGGAGAATGTGAAGTCTGGAGGGTGAATCAGAAGAAGCAGAAGCAGGAGAAGGAGAAGGTGAAGTCTGGAGGGTGAATCAGAAGAAGTAGAAGAAGGAGAAGGAGAAGGTGAAGTCTGGAGGGTGAATCAGAAGAAGCAGAAGAAGGAGAAGGAGAAGGTGAATTCTGGAGGGTGAATCATAAGAAGCAGAAGAAGGAGAAGGAGAAGTTGAAGTCTGGAGGGTGAATCAGAACAAGCAGGAGAAGGAGAAGGAGAAGGTGAAGTCTGGAGGGTGAATCAGAAGAAGCAGAAGAAGTAGAAGGAGAAGGTGAAGTCTGGAGGGTGAATCAGAAGAAGTAGAAGAAGGAGAAGGAGAAGGTGAAGTCTGGAGGGTGAATTAGAAGAAGCAGAAGGAGGAGAAGGAGAAGGTGAAGTCAGGAGGGTGAATCAGAAGAAGCAGAAGAAGGAGAAGGAGAAGGTGAAGTCTGGAGGGTGAATCAGAAGAAGTAGAAGAAGGAGAAGGAGAAGGTGAAGTCAGGAGGGTGAATCAGAAGAAGCAGAAGAAGGTGAAGGAGAAGGTGAAGTCAGCAGGGTGAAGCAGAAGAAGGAGAAGGAGAAGGTGAAGTATGGAGGGTGAAGCAGAAGAAGCAGAAGAAGGAGAAGGAGAAGTTGAAGTCTGGAGGGTGAAGCAGAAGATGCAGAAGAAGGAGAAGGAGAAGGTGAAGTCAGGAGGGTGAATCAGAAGAAGTAGAAGAAGGAGAAGGAGAAGGTGAAGTCTGGAGGGTGAATCAGATGAAGTAGAAGAAGGAGAAGGAGAGGGTGAAGTCTGGAGGGTGAATCAGAAGAAGCAGAAGAAGGAGAAGGAGAAGGTAAAGTCTGGAGGGAGAAGCAGAAGAAGTAGAAGAAGGAGAAGGAGAAGGTGAAGTATGGAGTGTGAATCAGAAGAAGTAGAAGAAGGAGAAGGAGAAGGTGAAGTTTGGAGGATGAATCAGAAGAAGCAGAAGAAGGAGAAGGAGAAGGTGAAGTCTGGAGGGTGAATCAGAAGAAGTAGAAGAAGGAGAAGTAGAAGGTGTAGTGTGGAGGGTGAATCAGAAGAAGTAGACGAAGGAGAAGGAGAATGTGAAGTCTGGAGGGTGAATCAGAAGAAGCAGAAGCAGGAGAAGGAGAAGGTGAAGTCTGGAGGGTGAATCAGAAGAAGTAGAAGAAGGAGAAGGAGAAGGTGAAGTCTGGAGGGTGAATCAGAAGAAGCAGAAGAAGGAGAAGGAGAAGGTGAATTCTGGAGGGTGAATCATAAGAAGCAGAAGAAGGAGAAGGAGAAGTTGAAGTCTGGAGGGTGAATCAGAACAAGCAGGAGAAGGAGAAGGAGAAGGTGAAGTCTGGAGGGTGAATTAGAAGAAGCAGAAGGAGGAGAAGGAGAAGGTGAAGTCAGGAGGGTGAATCAGAAGAAGCAGAAGAAGGAGAAGGAGAAGGTGAAGTCTGGAGGGTGAATCAGAAGAAGTAGAAGAAGGAGAAGGAGAAGGTGAAGTCAGGAGGGTGAATCAGAAGAAGCAGAAGAAGGAGAAGGAGAAGGTGAAGTCAGCAGGGTGAAGCAGAAGAAGGAGAAGGAGAAGGTGAAGTATGGAGGGTGAAGCAGAAGAAGCAGAAGAAGGAGAAGAAGAAGTTGAAGTCTGGAGGGTGAAGCAGAAGATGCAGAAGAAGGAGAAGGAGAAGGTGAAGTCAGGAGGGTGAATCAGAAGAAGTAGAAGAAGGAGAAGGAGAAGGTGAAGTCTGGAGGGTGAATCAGAAGAAGCAGAAGAAGTAGAAGGAGAAGGTGAAGTCTGGAGGGTGAATCAGAAGAAGTAGAAGAAGGAGAAGGAGAAGGTGAAGTCTGGAGGGTGAATTAGAAGAAGCAGAAGGAGGAGAAGGAGAAGGTGAAGTCAGGAGGGTGAATCAGAAGAAGCAGAAGAAGGAGAAGGAGAAGGTGAAGTCTGGAGGGTGAATCAGAAGAAGTAGAAGAAGGAGAAGGAGAAGGTGAAGTCAGGAGGGTGAATCAGAAGAAGCAGAAGAAGGAGAAGGAGAAGGTGAAGTCAGCAGGGTGAAGCAGAAGAAGGAGAAGGAGAAGGTGAAGTATGGAGGGTGAAGCAGAAGAAGCAGAAGAAGGAGAAGAAGAAGTTGAAGTCTGGAGGGTGAAGCAGAAGATGCAGAAGAAGGAGAAGGAGAAGGTGAAGTCAGGAGGGTGAATCAGAAGAAGTAGAAGAAGGAGAAGGAGAAGGTGAAGTCTGGAGGGTGAAGCAGATGAAGTAGAAGAAGGAGAAGGAGAGGGTGAAGTCTGGAGGGTGAATCAGAAGAAGCAGAAGAATGAGAAGGAGAAGGTAAAGTCTGGAGGGAGAAGCAGAAGAAGTAGAAGAAGGAGAAGGAGAAGGTGAAGTATGGAGTGTGAATCAGAAGAAGTAGAAGAAGGAGAAGGAGAAGGTGAAGTTTGGAGGATGAATCAGAAGAAGCAGAAGAAGGAGAAGGAGAAGGTGAAGTCTGGAGGGTGAATCAGAAGAAGTAGAAGAAGGAGAAGTAGAAGGTGTAGTGTGGAGGGTGAATCAGAAGAAGTAGACGAAGGAGAAGGAGAATGTGAAGTCTGGAGGGTGAATCAGAAGAAGCAGAAGCAGGAGAAGGAGAAGGTGAAGTCTGGAGGGTGAATCAGAAGAAGTAGAAGAAGGAGAAGGAGAAGGTGAAGTCTGGAGGGTGAATCAGAAGAAGCAGAAGAAGGAGAAGGAGAAGGTGAATTCTGGAGGGTGAATCATAAGAAGCAGAAGAAGGAGAAGGAGAAGTTGAAGTCTGGAGGGTGAATCAGAACAAGCAGAAGAAGGAGAAGGAGAAGGTGAAGTCTGGAGGGTGAATCAGAAGAAGCAGAAGAAGTAGAAGGAGAAGGTGAAGTCTGGAGGGTGAATCAGAAGAAGTAGAAGAAGGAGAAGGAGAAGGTGAAGTCTGGAGGGTGAATTAGAAGAAGCAGAAGGAGGAGAAGGAGAAGGTGAAGTCAGGAGGGTGAATCAGAAGAAGCAGAAGAAGGAGAAGGAGAAGGTGAAGTCTGGAGGGTGAATCAGAAGAAGTAGAAGAAGGAGAAGGAGAAGGTGAAGTCAGGAGGGTGCATCAGAAGAAGTAGAAGAAGGAGAAGGAGAAGGTGAAGTCTGGAGGGTGAAGCAGAAGAAGTAGAAGAAGGAGAAGGAGAAGGTGAAGTCAGGAGGGTGAATCAGAAGAAGTAGAAGAAGGAGAAGGAGAAGGTGAAGTCTGGAGGGTGAATCAGAAGAAGCAGAAGAAGGAGAAGGAGAAGGTAAAGTCTGGAGGGTCAATCAGAAGAATCAGAAGAAGGAGAAGGAGAAGGTGAAGTCTGGAGGGTGAATCAGAAGAAGCAGAAAAAAGAGAAGGAGAAGGTGAAGTCTGGAGGGTGAAGCAGAAGAAGCAGAAGAAGGAGAAGGAGAAGGTGAAGGCTGGAGGGTGAATCAGAAGAAGTAGAAGATGGAGAAGGTGAAGTCTGGAGGGTGAATCAGAAGAAGTAGAAGAAAGAGAAGGAGAAGGTGAAGTCTGGAGGGTGAATCAGAAGAATCAGAAGAAGGAGAAGGAGAAGGTGAAGTCTGGAGGGTGTATCAGAAGAAGCAGAAGAAGGAGAAGGAGTTGATGAAGTCTGGAGGGTGAAACAGAAGAAGTAGAAGAAGGAGAAGGAGAAGGTGAGGTCTGGAGGGTGAATCAGAAGAAGCAGAAGAAGGAGAAGGAGAAGGTGAAGTCTGGAGGGTGAATCAGAAGAAGCAGAAGAAGGAGAAGGAGAAGGTGAAGTCTGGAGGGTGAATCAGAAGAAGCAGAAGAAGGAGAAGGAGAAGGTGAAGTCAGGAGGGTGAATCAGAAGAAGCAGAAGAAGGAGAAGGAGAAGGTGAAGTTAGGAGGGTGAATCAGAAGAAGCAGAAGAAGGAGAAGGAGAAGGTGAAGTCAGGGGGTGAAGCAGAAGAAGTAGAAGAAGGAGAAGGAGAAGGTGAAGTCAGGAGGGTGAAGCAGAAGAAGCAGAAGAAGGAGAAGGGGAAGGTGAAGTCTGGAGGGCGCAGCAGAAGAAGCAGAAGAAGGAGAAGGTGAAGTCTGGAGGGTGAAGCAGAAGAAGCAGAAGAAGGAGAAGAAGAAGGTGAAGTCTGGAGGGCGAAGCAGAAGAAGCAGAAGAAGGAGAAGAAGAAGGTGAAGTCTGGAGGGTGAATCAGATGAAGTAGAAGAAGGAGAAGGAGAAGGTGAAGTCTGGAGGGTGAATCAGAAGAAGCAGAAGAAGGAGAAGGAGAAGGTGAAGTCTGGAGGGCGAAGCAGAAGAAGCAGAAGAAGGAGAAGGAGAAGGTGAAGTCTGGAGGGCGAAGCAGAAGAAGCAGAAGAAGGAGAAGGAGAAGGTGAAGTCTGGAGGGTGAAGCAGAAGAAGCAGAAGAAGGAGAAGGAGAAGGTGAAGTCTGGAGGGTGAATCAGAAGAAGTAGAAGAAGGAGAAGGAGAAGGTGAAGTCAGGAGGGTGAAGCAGAAGAAGGAGAAGGAGAAGGTGAAGTCTGGAGGGTGAAGCAGAAGAAGCAGAAGAAGGAGAAGGAGAAGGTGAAGTATGGAGGGTGAAGCAGAAGAAGCAGAAGAAGGAGAAGGAGAAGGTGAAGTCAGGAGGGTGAATCAGAAGAAGCAGAAGAAGGAGAAGGAGAAGGTGAAGTCTGGAGGGTGAATTAGAAGAAGCAGAAGGAGGAGAAGGAGAAGGTGAAGTCAGGAGGGTGAATCAGAAGAAGCAGAAGAAAGAGAAGGAGAAGGTGAAGTCTGGAGGGTGAAGCAGAAGAAGCAGAAGAAGGAGAAGGAGAAGGTGAAGGCTGGAGGGTGAATCAGAAGAAGTAGAAGAAGGAGAAGGAGACGGTGAAGTCTGGAGGGTGAATCAGAAGAAGTAGAAGAAGGAGAAGGAGAAGGTGAAGTCTGGAGGGTGAATCAGAAGAATCAGAAGAAGGAGAAGGAGAAGGTGAAGTCTCGAGCGTGAATCAGAAGAAGCAGAAGAAGGAGAAGGAGAAGATGAAGTCTGGAGGGTGAATCAGAAGAAGTAGAAGAAGGAGAAGGAGAAGGTGAGGTCTGGAGGGTGAATCAGAAGAAGCAGAAGAAGGAGAAGGAGAAGGTGAAGTCTGGAGGGTGAATCAGAAGAAGCAGAAGAAGGAGAAGGAGAAGGTGAAGTCTGGAGGGTGAATCAGAAGAAGCAGAAGAAGGAGAAGGAGAAGGTGAAGTCAGGAGGGTGAATCAGAAGAAGCAGAAGAAGGAGAAGGAGAAGGTGAAGTCTGGAGGGTGAATCAGAAGAAGCAGAAGAAGGAGAAGGAGAAGGTGAAGTCTGGAGGGTGAATCAGAAGAAGCAGAAGAAGGAGAAGGAGAAGGTGAAGTCTGGAGGGTGAATCAGAAGAAGCAGAAGAAGGAGAAGGAGAAGGTGAAGTCAGGAGGTTGAATCAGAAGAAGCAGAAGAAGGAGAAGGAGAAGGTGAAGTTAGGAGGGTGAATCAGAAGAAGCAGAAGAAGGAGAAGGAGAAGGTGAAGTCAGGGGGTGAAGCAGAAGAAGTAGAAGAAGGAGAAGGAGAAGGTGAAGTCAGGAGGGTGAAGCAGAAGAAGCAGAAGAAGGAGAAGGAGAAGGTGAAGTCTGGAGGGCGCAGCAGAAGAAGCAGAAGAAGGAGAAGGAGAAGGTGAAGTCTGGAGGGTGAAGCAGAAGAAGCAGAAGAAGGAGAAGAAGAAGGTGAAGTCTGGAGGGTGAATCAGATGAAGTAGAAGAAGGAGAAGGAGAAGGTGAAGTCTGGAGGGTGAATCAGAAGAAGCAGAAGAAGGAGAAGGAGAAGGTGAAGTCTGGAGGGCGAAGCAGAAGAAGCAGAAGAAGGAGAAGGAGAAGGTGAAGTCTGGAGGGCGAAGCAGAAGAAGCAGAAGAAGGAGAAGGAGAAGGTGAAGTCTGGAGGGTGAAGCAGAAGAAGCAGAAGAAGGAGAAGGAGAAGGTGAAGTCTGGAGGGTGAATCAGAAGAAGTAGAAGAAGGAGAAGGAGAAGGTGAAGTCAGGAGGGTGAAGCAGAAGAAGGAGAAGGAGAAGGTGAAGTCTGGAGGGTGAAGCAGAAGAAGCAGAAGAAGGAGAAGGAGAAGGTGAAGTATGGAGGGTGAAGCAGAAGAAGCAGAAGAAGGAGAAGGAGAAGGTGAAGTCAGGAGGGTGAATCAGAAGAAGCAGAAGAAGGAGAAGGAGAAGGTGAAGTCTGGAGGGTGAATTAGAAGAAGCAGAAGGAGGAGAAGGAGAAGGTGAAGTCAGGAGGGTGAATCAGAAGAAGCAGAAGAAAGAGAAGGAGAAGGTGAAGTCTGGAGGGTGAAGCAGAAGAAGCAGAAGAAGGAGAAGGAGAAGGTGAAGGCTGGAGGGTGAATCAGAAGAAGTAGAAGAAGGAGAAGGAGACGGTGAAGTCTGGAGGGTGAATCAGAAGAAGTAGAAGAAGGAGAAGGAGAAGGTGAAGTCTGGAGGGTGAATCAGAAGAATCAGAAGAAGGAGAAGGAGAAGGTGAAGTCTGGAGCATGAATCAGAAGAAGCAGAAGAAGGAGAAGGAGAAGATGAAGTCTGGAGGGTGAATCAGAAGAAGTAGAAGAAGGAGAAGGAGAAGGTGAGGTCTGGAGGGTGAATCAGAAGAAGCAGAAGAAGGAGAAGGAGAAGGTGAAGTCTGGAGGGTGAATCAGAAGAAGCAGAAGAAGGAGAAGGAGAAGGTGAAGTCTGGAGGGTGAATCAGAAGAAGCAGAAGAAGGAGAAGGAGAAGGTGAAGTCAGGAGGGTGAATCAGAAGAAGCAGAAGAAGGAGAAGGAGAAGGTGAAGTTAGGAGGGTGAATCAGAAGAAGCAGAAGAAGGAGAAGGAGAAGGTGAAGTCAGGGGGGTGAAGCAGAAGAAGTAGAAGAAGGAGAAGGAGAAGGTGAAGTCAGGAGGGTGAAGCAGAAGAAGCAGAAGAAGGAGAAGGAGAAGGTGAAGTCTGGTGGGTGAAGCAGAAGAATCTGAAGAAGGAGAAGGAGAAGGTGAAGTCTGGAGGGTGAATCAGAAGAAGGAGAAGAAGGAGAAGGAGAAGGTGAAGTCTGGAGGGTGAAGCAGAAGAAGCAGAAGAAGGAGAAGGAGAAGGTGAAGTCTGGAGGGTGAATCAGAAGAAGTAGAAGAAGGAGAAGGAGAAGGTGAAGTCAGGAGGGTGAAGCAGAAGAAGGAGAAGGAGAGGGTGAAGTCTGGAGGGTGAAGCAGAAGAAGCAGAAGAAGGAGAAGGAGAAGGTGAAGTCTGGAGGGTGAAGCAGAAGAAGCAGAAGAAGGAGAAGGAGAAGGTGAAGTCAGGACGGTGAATCAGAAGACGTAGAAGAAGGAGAAGGAGAAGGTGAAGTCTGGAGGGTGAATCAGAAGAAGTAGAAGAAGGAGAAGGAGAAGGTGAAGTCTGGAGGGTGAATCAGATGAAGTAGAAGAAGCAGAAGGAGAAGGTGAAGTCTGGAGGGTGAATCAGAAGAAGCAGAAGAAGGAGAAGGAGAAGGTGAAGTCTGGAGGGAGAAGCAGAAGAAGTAGAAGAAGGAGAAGGAGAAGGTGAAGTCTGGAGTGTGAATCAGAAGAAGTAGAAGAAGGAGAAGGAGAAGGTGAAGTTTGGAGGGTGAATCAGAAGAAGTAGAAGAAGGAGAAGGAGAAGGTGAAGTCTGGAGGGTGAATCAGAAGAAGCAGGAGAAGGAGAAGGTGAAGTCTGAAGGATGAATCAGAAGAAGTAGAAGAAGGAGAAGGAGAAGGTGTAGTCTGGAGGGTGAATCAGAAGAAGTAAACGAAGGAGAAGGGGAATATGAAGTCTGGAGGGTGAATCAGAAGAATCAGAAGCAGGAGAAGGAGAATGTGAAGTCTGGAGGGTGAATCAGAAGAAGTAGAAGATGGAGAAGGAGAAGGTGAAGTCTGGAGGGTGAATCAGAAGAAGCAGAAGAAGAGAAGGGGAAGGTGAGGTCTGGAGGGTGAATCAGAAGAAGCAGAAGCAGGAGAAGGAGAAGGTGAAGTCTGGAGGGTGAATCAGAAGAAGTAGAAGAAGGAGAAGGAGAAGGTGAAGTCTGGAGGGTGAATCAGAAGAAGCAGAAGAAGGAGAAGGAGAAGGTGAATTCTGGAGGGTGAATCATAAGAAGCAGAAGAAGGAGAAGGAGAAGTTGAAGTCTGGAGGGTGAATCAGAACAAGCAGGAGAAGGAGAAGGAGAAGGTGAAGTCTGGAGGGTGAATTAGAAGAAGCAGAAGGAGGAGAAGGAGAAGGTGAAGTCAGGAGGGTGAATCAGAAGAAGCAGAAGAAGGAGAAGGAGAAGGTGAAGTCTGGAGGGTGAATCAGAAGAAGTAGAAGAAGGAGAAGGAGAAGGTGAAGTCAGGAGGGTGAATCAGAAGAAGCAGAAGAAGGAGAAGGAGAAGGTGAAGTCAGCAGGGTGAAGCAGAAGAAGGAGAAGGAGAAGGTGAAGTATGGAGGGTGAAGCAGAAGAAGCAGAAGAAGGAGAAGAAGAAGTTGAAGTCTGGAGGGTGAAGCAGAAGATGCAGAAGAAGGAGAAGGAGAAGGTGAAGTCAGGAGGGTGAATCAGAAGAAGTAGAAGAAGGAGAAGGAGAAGGTGAAGTCTGGAGGGTGAATCAGAAGAAGCAGAAGAAGTAGAAGGAGAAGGTGAAGTCTGGAGGGTGAATCAGAAGAAGTAGAAGAAGGAGAAGGAGAAGGTGAAGTCTGGAGGGTGAATTAGAAGAAGCAGAAGGAGGAGAAGGAGAAGGTGAAGTCAGGAGGGTGAATCAGAAGAAGCAGAAGAAGGAGAAGGAGAAGGTGAAGTCTGGAGGGTGAATCAGAAGAAGTAGAAGAAGGAGAAGGAGAAGGTGAAGTCAGGAGGGTGAATCAGAAGAAGCAGAAGAAGGAGAAGGAGAAGGTGAAGTCAGCAGGGTGAAGCAGAAGAAGGAGAAGGAGAAGGTGAAGTATGGAGGGTGAAGCAGAAGAAGCAGAAGAAGGAGAAGAAGAAGTTGAAGTCTGGAGGGTGAAGCAGAAGATGCAGAAGAAGGAGAAGGAGAAGGTGAAGTCAGGAGGGTGAATCAGAAGAAGTAGAAGAAGGAGAAGGAGAAGGTGAAGTCTGGAGGGTGAAGCAGATGAAGTAGAAGAAGGAGAAGGAGAGGGTGAAGTCTGGAGGGTGAATCAGAAGAAGCAGAAGAATGAGAAGGAGAAGGTAAAGTCTGGAGGGAGAAGCAGAAGAAGTAGAAGAAGGAGAAGGAGAAGGTGAAGTATGGAGTGTGAATCAGAAGAAGTAGAAGAAGGAGAAGGAGAAGGTGAAGTTTGGAGGATGAATCAGAAGAAGCAGAAGAAGGAGAAGGAGAAGGTGAAGTCTGGAGGGTGAATCAGAAGAAGTAGAAGAAGGAGAAGTAGAAGGTGTAGTGTGGAGGGTGAATCAGAAGAAGTAGACGAAGGAGAAGGAGAATGTGAAGTCTGGAGGGTGAATCAGAAGAAGCAGAAGCAGGAGAAGGAGAAGGTGAAGTCTGGAGGGTGAATCAGAAGAAGTAGAAGAAGGAGAAGGAGAAGGTGAAGTCTGGAGGGTGAATCAGAAGAAGCAGAAGAAGGAGAAGGAGAAGGTGAATTCTGGAGGGTGAATCATAAGAAGCAGAAGAAGGAGAAGGAGAAGTTGAAGTCTGGAGGGTGAATCAGAACAAGCAGAAGAAGGAGAAGGAGAAGGTGAAGTCTGGAGGGTGAATCAGAAGAAGCAGAAGAAGTAGAAGGAGAAGGTGAAGTCTGGAGGGTGAATCAGAAGAAGTAGAAGAAGGAGAAGGAGAAGGTGAAGTCTGGAGGGTGAATTAGAAGAAGCAGAAGGAGGAGAAGGAGAAGGTGAAGTCAGGAGGGTGAATCAGAAGAAGCAGAAGAAGGAGAAGGAGAAGGTGAAGTCTGGAGGGTGAATAAGAAGAAGTAGAAGAAGGAGAAGGAGAAGGTGAAGTCAGGAGGGTGCATCAGAAGAAGTAGAAGAAGGAGAAGGAGAAGGTGAAGTCTGGAGGGTGAAGCAGAAGAAGTAGAAGAAGGAGAAGGAGAAGGTGAAGTCAGGAGGGTGAATCAGAAGAAGTAGAAGAAGGAGAAGGAGAAGGTGAAGTCTGGAGGGTGAATCAGAAGAAGCAGAAGAAGGAGAAGGAGAAGGTAAAGTCTGGAGGGTCAATCAGAAGAATCAGAAGAAGGAGAAGGAGAAGGTGAAGTCTGGAGGGTGAATCAGAAGAAGCTGAAAAAAGAGAAGGAGAAGGTGAAGTCTGGAGGGTGAAGCAGAAGAAGCAGAAGAAGGAGAAGGAGAAGGTGAAGGCTGGAGGGTGAATCAGAAGAAGTAGAAGATGGAGAAGGTGAAGTCTGGAGGGTGAATCAGAAGAAGTAGAAGAAAGAGAAGGAGAAGGTGAAGTCTGGAGGGTGAATCAGAAGAATCAGAAGAAGGAGAAGGAGAAGGTGAAGTCTGGAGGGTGTATCAGAAGAAGCAGAAGAAGGAGAAGGAGTTGATGAAGTCTGGAGGGTGAAACAGAAGAAGTAGAAGAAGGAGAAGGAGCAGGTGAGGTCTGGAGGGTGAATCAGAAGAAGCAGAAGAAGGAGAAGGAGAAGGTGAAGTCTGGAGGGTGAATCAGAAGAAGCAGAAGAAGGAGAAGGAGAAGGTGAAGTCTGGAGGGTGAATCAGAAGAAGCAGAAGAAGGAGAAGGAGAAGGTGAAGTCAGGAGGGTGAATCAGAAGAAGCAGAAGAAGGAGAAGGAGAAGGTGAAGTTAGGAGGGTGAATCAGAAGAAGCAGAAGAAGGAGAAGGAGAAGGTGAAGTCAGGGGGTGAAGCAGAAGAAGTAGAAGAAGGAGAAGGAGAAGGTGAAGTCAGGAGGGTGAAGCAGAAGAAGCAGAAGAAGGAGAAGGGGAAGGTGAAGTCTGGAGGGCGCAGCAGAAGAAGCAGAAGAAGGAGAAGGTGAAGTCTGGAGGGTGAAGCAGAAGAAGCAGAAGAAGGAGAAGAAGAAGGTGAAGTCTGGAGGGTGAATCAGATGAAGTAGAAGAAGGAGAAGGAGAAGGTGAAGTCTGGAGGGTGAATCAGAAGAAGCAGAAGAAGGAGAAGGAGAAGGTGAAGTCTGGAGGGCGAAGCAGAAGAAGCAGAAGAAGGAGAAGAAGAAGGTGAAGTCTGGAGGGTGAATCAGATGAAGTAGAAGAAGGAGAAGGAGAAGGTGAAGTCTGGAGGGTGAATCAGAAGAAGCAGAAGAAGGAGAAGGAGAAGGTGAAGTCTGGAGGGCGAAGCAGAAGAAGCAGAAGAAGGAGAAGGAGAAGGTGAAGTCTGGAGGGCGAAGCAGAAGAAGCAGAAGAAGGAGAAGGACAAGGTGAAGTCTGGAGGGTGAAGCAGAAGAAGCAGAAGAAGGAGAAGGAGAAGGTGAAGTCTGGAGGGTGAATCAGAAGAAGTAGAAGAAGGAGAAGGAGAAGGTGAAGTCAGGAGGGTGAAGCAGAAGAAGGAGAAGGAGAAGGTGAAGTCTGGAGGGTGAAGCAGAAGAAGCAGAAGAAGGAGAAGGAGAAGGTGAAGTATGGAGGGTGAAGCAGAAGAAGCAGAAGAAGGAGAAGGAGAAGGTGAAGTCAGGAGGGTGAATCAGAAGAAGCAGAAGAAGGAGAAGGAGAAGGTGAAGTCTGGAGGGTGAATTAGAAGAAGCAGAAGGAGGAGAAGGAGAAGGTGAAGTCAGGAGGGTGAATCAGAAGAAGCAGAAGAAAGAGAAGGAGAAGGTGAAGTCTGGAGGGTGAAGCAGAAGAAGCAGAAGAAGGAGAAGGAGAAGGTGAAGGCTGGAGGGTGAATCAGAAGAAGTAGAAGAAGGAGAAGGAGACGGTGAAGTCTGGAGGGTGAATCAGAAGAAGTAGAAGAAGGAGAAGGAGAAGGTGAAGTCTGGAGGGTGAATCAGAAGAATCAGAAGAAGGAGAAGGAGAAGGTGAAGTCTCGAGCGTGAATCAGAAGAAGCAGAAGAAGGAGAAGGAGAAGATGAAGTCTGGAGGGTGAATCAGAAGAAGTAGAAGAAGGAGAAGGAGAAGGTGAGGTCTGGAGGGTGAATCAGAAGAAGCAGAAGAAGGAGAAGGAGAAGGTGAAGTCTGGAGGGTGAATCAGAAGAAGCAGAAGAAGGAGAAGGAGAAGGTGAAGTCTGGAGGGTGAATCAGAAGAAGCAGAAGAAGGAGAAGGAGAAGGTGAAGTCAGGAGGGTGAATCAGAAGAAGCAGAAGAAGGAGAAGGAGAAGGTGAAGTCTGGAGGGTGAATCAGAAGAAGCAGAAGAAGGAGAAGGAGAAGGTGAAGTCTGGAGGGTGAATCAGAAGAAGCAGAAGAAGGAGAAGGAGAAGGTGAAGTCTGGAGGGTGAATCAGAAGAAGCAGAAGAAGGAGAAGGAGAAGGTGAAGTCAGGAGGGTGAATCAGAAGAAGCAGAAGAAGGAGAAGGAGAAGGTGAAGTTAGGAGGGTGAATCAGAAGAAGCAGAAGAAGGAGAAGGAGAAGGTGAAGTCAGGGGGTGAAGCAGAAGAAGTAGAAGAAGGAGAAGGAGAAGGTGAAGTCAGGAGGGTGAAGCAGAAGAAGCAGAAGAAGGAGAAGGAGAAGGTGAAGTCTGGTGGGCGCAGCAGAAGAAGCAGAAGAAGGAGAAGGAGAAGGTGAAGTCTGGAGGGTGAAGCAGAAGAAGCAGAAGAAGGAGAAGAAGAAGGTGAAGTCTGGAGGGTGAATCAGATGAAGTAGAAGAAGGAGAAGGAGAAGGTGAAGTCTGGAGGGTGAATCAGAAGAAGCAGAAGAAGGAGAAGGAGAAGGTGAAGTCTGGAGGGCGAAGCAGAAGAAGCAGAAGAAGGAGAAGGAGAAGGTGAAGTCTGGAGGGCGAAGCAGAAGAAGCAGAAGAAGGAGAAGGAGAAGGTGAAGTCTGGAGGGTGAAGCAGAAGAAGCAGAAGAAGGAGAAGGAGAAGGTGAAGTCTGGAGGGTGAATCAGAAGAAGTAGAAGAAGGAGAAGGAGAAGGTGAAGTCAGGAGGGTGAAGCAGAAGAAGGAGAAGGAGAAGGTGAAGTCTGGAGGGTGAAGCAGAAGAAGCAGAAGAAGGAGAAGGAGAAGGTGAAGTATGGAGGGTGAAGCAGAAGAAGCAGAAGAAGGAGAAGGAGAAGGTGAAGTCAGGAGGGTGAATCAGAAGAAGCAGAAGAAGGAGAAGGAGAAGGTGAAGTCTGGAGGGTGAATTAGAAGAAGCAGAAGGAGGAGAAGGAGAAGGTGAAGTCAGGAGGGTGAATCAGAAGAAGCAGAAGAAAGAGAAGGAGAAGGTGAAGTCTGGAGGGTGAAGCAGAAGAAGCAGAAGAAGGAGAAGGAGAAGGTGAAGGCTGGAGGGTGAATCAGAAGAAGTAGAAGAAGGAGAAGGAGACGGTGAAGTCTGGAGGGTGAATCAGAAGAAGTAGAAGAAGGAGAAGGAGAAGGTGAAGTCTGGAGGGTGAATCAGAAGAATCAGAAGAAGGAGAAGGAGAAGGTGAAGTCTGGAGCATGAATCAGAAGAAGCAGAAGAAGGAGAAGGAGAAGATGAAGTCTGGAGGGTGAATCAGAAGAAGTAGAAGAAGGAGAAGGAGAAGGTGAGGTCTGGAGGGTGAATCAGAAGAAGCAGAAGAAGGAGAAGGAGAAGGTGAAGTCTGGAGGGTGAATCAGAAGAAGCAGAAGAAGGAGAAGGAGAAGGTGAAGTCTGGAGGGTGAATCAGAAGAAGCAGAAGAAGGAGAAGGAGAAGGTGAAGTCAGGAGGGTGAATCAGAAGAAGCAGAAGAAGGAGAAGGAGAAGGTGAAGTTAGGAGGGTGAATCAGAAGAAGCAGAAGAAGGAGAAGGAGAAGGTGAAGTCAGGGGGGTGAAGCAGAAGAAGTAGAAGAAGGAGAAGGAGAAGGTGAAGTCAGGAGGGTGAAGCAGAAGAAGCAGAAGAAGGAGAAGGAGAAGGTGAAGTCTGGTGGGTGAAGCAGAAGAATCTGAAGAAGGAGAAGGAGAAGGTGAAGTCTGGAGGGTGAATCAGAAGAAGGAGAAGAAGGAGAAGGAGAAGGTGAAGTCTGGAGGGTGAAGCAGAAGAAGCAGAAGAAGGAGAAGGAGAAGGTGAAGTCTGGAGGGTGAATCAGAAGAAGTAGAAGAAGGAGAAGGAGAAGGTGAAGTCAGGAGGGTGAAGCAGAAGAAGGAGAAGGAGAGGGTGAAGTCTGGAGGGTGAAGCAGAAGAAGCAGAAGAAGGAGAAGGAGAAGGTGAAGTCTGGAGGGTGAAGCAGAAGAAGCAGAAGAAGGAGAAGGAGAAGGTGAAGTCAGGACGGTGAATCAGAAGACGTAGAAGAAGGAGAAGGAGAAGGTGAAGTCTGGAGGGTGAATCAGAAGAAGTAGAAGAAGGAGAAGGAGAAGGTGAAGTCTGGAGGGTGAATCAGATGAAGTAGAAGAAGCAGAAGGAGAAGGTGAAGTCTGGAGGGTGAATCAGAAGAAGCAGAAGAAGGAGAAGGAGAAGGTGAAGTCTGGAGGGAGAAGCAGAAGAAGTAGAAGAAGGAGAAGGAGAAGGTGAAGTCTGGAGTGTGAATCAGAAGAAGTAGAAGAAGGAGAAGGAGAAGGTGAAGTTTGGAGGGTGAATCAGAAGAAGTAGAAGAAGGAGAAGGAGAAGGTGAAGTCTGGAGGGTGAATCAGAAGAAGCAGGAGAAGGAGAAGGTGAAGTCTGGAGGATGAATCAGAAGAAGTAGAAGAAGGAGAAGGAGAAGGTGTAGTCTGGAGGGTGAATCAGAAGAAGTAAACGAAGGAGAAGGGGAATATGAAGTCTGGAGGGTGAATCAGAAGAATCAGAAGCAGGAGAAGGAGAATGTGAAGTCTGGAGGGTGAATCAGAAGAAGTAGAAGATGGAGAAGGAGAAGGTGAAGTCTGGAGGGTGAATCAAAAGAAGCAGAAGAAGAGAAGGAGAAGGTGAATTCTGGAGGGTGAATCAGAAGAAGCAGAAGAAGGAGAAGGAGAAGGTGAAGTCTGGAGGGTGAATCAGAAGAAGCAGAAGAAGGAGAAGGAGAAGGTGAAGTCTGGAGGGTGAATCAGAAGAGGTAGAAGAAGGAGAAGGAGAAGGTGAAGTCTGGAGGGTGAATTAGAAGAAGCAGAAGGAGGAGATGGAGAAGGTGAAGTCAGGAGGGTGAATCAGAAGAAGCAGAAGAAGGAGAAGGAGAAGGTGAAGTCTGGAGGGTGAATCAGAAGAAGCAGAAGAAGGAGAAGGAGAAGGTGAAGACTGGAGGGTGAATCAGAAGAAGTAGATGAAGGAGAAGGAGAAGGTGAAGTCTGGAGGTTGAATCAGAAGAAGTAGAAGAAGGAGAAGGAGAAGGCGAAGTCTGGAGGGTGAATCAGAAGAAGCAGAAGAAGGAGAAGGAGAAGGTGAAGTCTGGAGGGTGAATCAGAAGAAGCAGAAGATTGAGAAGAGAAGATGAAGTCTGGAGAGTGAATCAGAAGAAGCAGAAGAAGGAGAAGGAGAAGGTGAAGTCTGGAGGGTGAATCAGAAGAAGCAGAAGCAGTAGGAGGAGAAGGTGAAGTCTGGAGGGTGAATCAGAAGAAGTAGAAGAAGGAGAAGCAGAAGGTGAAGTCTGGAGGGTGAATCGGAAGACGCAGAAGAAGGAGAAGGAGAAGGTGAAGTCTGGAGCGTGAATCAGAAGAAGCAGAAGAAGGAGAAGGAGAAGGTGAAGTCTGGAGAGTGAATCAGAAGAAGCAGAAGAAGGAGAAGGAGAAGGAGAAGTCAGGAGGGTGAATCAGAAGAAGTAGAAAAAGGAGAAGGAGAAGGTGAAGTCTGGAGGGTGAAGCAGAAGAAGTAGAAGAAGGAGAAGGAGAAGGTGAAGTCAGGAGGGTGAATCAGAAGAAGTAGAAGAAGGAGAAGGAGAAGGTGAAGTCAGGAGGGTGAATCAGAAGAAGCAGAAGAAGGAGAAGGAAAAAGTGAAGTCTGGAGGGTGAATCAGAAGAATCAGAAGAAGGAGAAGGAGAAGGTGAAGTCTGGAGGGTGAATCAGAAGAAGCAGAAGAAAGAGAAGGAGAAGGTGAAATCTGGAGGGTGAAGCAGAAGAAGCAGAAGAAGGAGAAGGAGAAGGTGAAGTCAGGGGGGTGAAGCAGAAGAAGCAGAAGAAGGAGAAGGAGAAGGTGAAGTCTGGAGGGTGAATCAGAAGAAGCAGAAGAAGGAGAAGGAGAAGGTGAAGTTAGGAGGGTGAATCAGAAGAAGCAGAAGAAGGAGAAGGAGAAGGTGAAGTCAGGGGGGTGAAGCAGAAGAAGTAGAAGAAGGAGAAGGAGAAGGTGAAGTCTGGAGGGTGAAGCAGAAGAAGCAGAAGAAGGAGAAGGAGAAGGTGAAGTCTGGAGGGCGCAGCAGAAGAAGCAGAAGAAGGAGAAGGAGAAGGTGAAGTCTGGAGGGTGAATCAGAAGAAGTAGAAGAAGGAGAAGGAGAAGGTAAAGTTTGGCGGGTGAATCAGAAGAAGTAGAAGAAGGAGAAGGAGAAGGTGAATTCTGGAGGGTGAATCATAAGAAGTAGAAGAAGGAGAAGGAGAAGGTGAAGTCTGGAGGGTGAATCAGAAGAAGCAGAAGAAGGAGAAGGAGAAGGTGAATTCTGGAGGGTGAATCATAAGAAGCAGAAGAAGGAGAAGGAGAAGTTGAAGTCTGGAGGGTGAATCAGAACAAGCAGAAGAAGGAGAAGGAGAAGGTGAAGTCTGGAGGGTGAATCAGAAGAAGCAGAAGAAGTAGAAGGAGAAGGTGAAGTCTGGAGGGTGAATCAGAAGAAGTAGAAGAAGGAGAAGGAGAAGGTGAAGTCTGGAGGGTGAATTAGAAGAAGCAGAAGGAGGAGAAGGAGAAGGTGAAGTCAGGAGGGTGAATCAGAAGAAGCAGAAGAAGGAGAAGGAGAAGGTGAAGTCTGGAGGGTGAATCAGAAGAAGTAGAAGAAGGAGAAGGAGAAGGTGAAGTCAGGAGGGTGCATCAGAAGAAGTAGAAGAAGGAGAAGGAGAAGGTGAAGTCTGGAGGGTGAAGCAGAAGAAGTAGAAGAAGGAGAAGGAGAAGGTGAAGTCAGGAGGGTGAATCAGAAGAAGTAGAAGAAGGAGAAGGAGAAGGTGAAGTCTGGAGGGTGAATCAGAAGAAGCAGAAGAAGGAGAAGGAGAAGGTAAAGTCTGGAGGGTCAATCAGAAGAATCAGAAGAAGGAGAAGGAGAAGGTGAAGTCTGGAGGGTGAATCAGAAGAAGCTGAAAAAAGAGAAGGAGAAGGTGAAGTCTGGAGGGTGAAGCAGAAGAAGCAGAAGAAGGAGAAGGAGAAGGTGAAGGCTGGAGGGTGAATCAGAAGAAGTAGAAGATGGAGAAGGTGAAGTCTGGAGGGTGAATCAGAAGAAGTAGAAGAAAGAGAAGGAGAAGGTGAAGTCTGGAGGGTGAATCAGAAGAATCAGAAGAAGGAGAAGGAGAAGGTGAAGTCTGGAGGGTGTATCAGAAGAAGCAGAAGAAGGAGAAGGAGTTGATGAAGTCTGGAGGGTGAAACAGAAGAAGTAGAAGAAGGAGAAGGAGCAGGTGAGGTCTGGAGGGTGAATCAGAAGAAGCAGAAGAAGGAGAAGGAGAAGGTGAAGTCTGGAGGGTGAATCAGAAGAAGCAGAAGAAGGAGAAGGAGAAGGTGAAGTCTGGAGGGTGAATCAGAAGAAGCAGAAGAAGGAGAAGGAGAAGGTGAAGTCAGGAGGGTGAATCAGAAGAAGCAGAAGAAGGAGAAGGAGAAGGTGAAGTTAGGAGGGTGAATCAGAAGAAGCAGAAGAAGGAGAAGGAGAAGGTGAAGTCAGGGGGTGAAGCAGAAGAAGTAGAAGAAGGAGAAGGAGAAGGTGAAGTCAGGAGGGTGAAGCAGAAGAAGCAGAAGAAGGAGAAGGGGAAGGTGAAGTCTGGAGGGTGAAGCAGAAGAAGCAGAAGAAGGAGAAGAAGAAGGTGAAGTCTGGAGGGTGAATCAGATGAAGTAGAAGAAGGAGAAGGAGAAGGTGAAGTCTGGAGGGTGAATCAGAAGAAGCAGAAGAAGGAGAAGGAGAAGGTGAAGTCTGGAGGGCGAAGCAGAAGAAGCAGAAGAAGGAGAAGAAGAAGGTGAAGTCTGGAGGGTGAATCAGATGAAGTAGAAGAAGGAGAAGGAGAAGGTGAAGTCTGGAGGGTGAATCAGAAGAAGCAGAAGAAGGAGAAGGAGAAGGTGAAGTCTGGAGGGCGAAGCAGAAGAAGCAGAAGAAGGAGAAGGAGAAGGTGAAGTCTGGAGGGCGAAGCAGAAGAAGCAGAAGAAGGAGAAGGACAAGGTGAAGTCTGGAGGGTGAAGCAGAAGAAGCAGAAGAAGGAGAAGGAGAAGGTGAAGTCTGGAGGGTGAATCAGAAGAAGTAGAAGAAGGAGAAGGAGAAGGTGAAGTCAGGAGGGTGAAGCAGAAGAAGGAGAAGGAGAAGGTGAAGTCTGGAGGGTGAAGCAGAAGAAGCAGAAGAAGGAGAAGGAGAAGGTGAAGTATGGAGGGTGAAGCAGAAGAAGCAGAAGAAGGAGAAGGAGAAGGTGAAGTCAGGAGGGTGAATCAGAAGAAGCAGAAGAAGGAGAAGGAGAAGGTGAAGTCTGGAGGGTGAATTAGAAGAAGCAGAAGGAGGAGAAGGAGAAGGTGAAGTCAGGAGGGTGAATCAGAAGAAGCAGAAGAAAGAGAAGGAGAAGGTGAAGTCTGGAGGGTGAAGCAGAAGAAGCAGAAGAAGGAGAAGGAGAAGGTGAAGGCTGGAGGGTGAATCAGAAGAAGTAGAAGAAGGAGAAGGAGACGGTGAAGTCTGGAGGGTGAATCAGAAGAAGTAGAAGAAGGAGAAGGAGAAGGTGAAGTCTGGAGGGTGAATCAGAAGAATCAGAAGAAGGAGAAGGAGAAGGTGAAGTCTCGAGCGTGAATCAGAAGAAGCAGAAGAAGGAGAAGGAGAAGATGAAGTCTGGAGGGTGAATCAGAAGAAGTAGAAGAAGGAGAAGGAGAAGGTGAGGTCTGGAGGGTGAATCAGAAGAAGCAGAAGAAGGAGAAGGAGAAGGTGAAGTCTGGAGGGTGAATCAGAAGAAGCAGAAGAAGGAGAAGGAGAAGGTGAAGTCTGGAGGGTGAATCAGAAGAAGCAGAAGAAGGAGAAGGAGAAGGTGAAGTCAGGAGGGTGAATCAGAAGAAGCAGAAGAAGGAGAAGGAGAAGGTGAAGTCTGGAGGGTGAATCAGAAGAAGCAGAAGAAGGAGAAGGAGAAGGTGAAGTCTGGAGGGTGAATCAGAAGAAGCAGAAGAAGGAGAAGGAGAAGGTGAAGTCTGGAGGGTGAATCAGAAGAAGCAGAAGAAGGAGAAGGAGAAGGTGAAGTCAGGAGGGTGAATCAGAAGAAGCAGAAGAAGGAGAAGGAGAAGGTGAAGTTAGGAGGGTGAATCAGAAGAAGCAGAAGAAGGAGAAGGAGAAGGTGAAGTCAGGGGGTGAAGCAGAAGAAGTAGAAGAAGGAGAAGGAGAAGGTGAAGTCAGGAGGGTGAAGCAGAAGAAGCAGAAGAAGGAGAAGGAGAAGGTGAAGTCTGGAGGGCGCAGCAGAAGAAGCAGAAGAAGGAGAAGGAGAAGGTGAAGTCTGGAGGGTGAAGCAGAAGAAGCAGAAGAAGGAGAAGAAGAAGGTGAAGTCTGGAGGGTGAATCAGATGAAGTAGAAGAAGGAGAAGGAGAAGGTGAAGTCTGGAGGGTGAATCAGAAGAAGCAGAAGAAGGAGAAGGAGAAGGTGAAGTCTGGAGGGCGAAGCAGAAGAAGCAGAAGAAGGAGAAGGAGAAGGTGAAGTCTGGAGGGCGAAGCAGAAGAAGCAGAAGAAGGAGAAGGAGAAGGTGAAGTCTGGAGGGTGAAGCAGAAGAAGCAGAAGAAGGAGAAGGAGAAGGTGAAGTCTGGAGGGTGAATCAGAAGAAGTAGAAGAAGGAGAAGGAGAAGGTGAAGTCAGGAGGGTGAAGCAGAAGAAGGAGAAGGAGAAGGTGAAGTCTGGAGGGTGAAGCAGAAGAAGCAGAAGAAGGAGAAGGAGAAGGTGAAGTATGGAGGGTGAAGCAGAAGAAGCAGAAGAAGGAGAAGGAGAAGGTGAAGTCAGGAGGGTGAATCAGAAGAAGCAGAAGAAGGAGAAGGAGAAGGTGAAGTCTGGAGGGTGAATTAGAAGAAGCAGAAGGAGGAGAAGGAGAAGGTGAAGTCAGGAGGGTGAATCAGAAGAAGCAGAAGAAAGAGAAGGAGAAGGTGAAGTCTGGAGGGTGAAGCAGAAGAAGCAGAAGAAGGAGAAGGAGAAGGTGAAGGCTGGAGGGTGAATCAGAAGAAGTAGAAGAAGGAGAAGGAGACGGTGAAGTCTGGAGGGTGAATCAGAAGAAGTAGAAGAAGGAGAAGGAGAAGGTGAAGTCTGGAGGGTGAATCAGAAGAATCAGAAGAAGGAGAAGGAGAAGGTGAAGTCTGGAGCATGAATCAGAAGAAGCAGAAGAAGGAGAAGGAGAAGATGAAGTCTGGAGGGTGAATCAGAAGAAGTAGAAGAAGGAGAAGGAGAAGGTGAGGTCTGGAGGGTGAATCAGAAGAAGCAGAAGAAGGAGAAGGAGAAGGTGAAGTCTGGAGGGTGAATCAGAAGAAGCAGAAGAAGGAGAAGGAGAAGGTGAAGTCTGGAGGGTGAATCAGAAGAAGCAGAAGAAGGAGAAGGAGAAGGTGAAGTCAGGAGGGTGAATCAGAAGAAGCAGAAGAAGGAGAAGGAGAAGGTGAAGTTAGGAGGGTGAATCAGAAGAAGCAGAAGAAGGAGAAGGAGAAGGTGAAGTCAGGGGGGTGAAGCAGAAGAAGTAGAAGAAGGAGAAGGAGAAGGTGAAGTCAGGAGGGTGAAGCAGAAGAAGCAGAAGAAGGAGAAGGAGAAGGTGAAGTCTGGTGGGTGAAGCAGAAGAATCTGAAGAAGGAGAAGGAGAAGGTGAAGTCTGGAGGGTGAATCAGAAGAAGGAGAAGAAGGAGAAGGAGAAGGTGAAGTCTGGAGGGTGAAGCAGAAGAAGCAGAAGAAGGAGAAGGAGAAGGTGAAGTCTGGAGGGTGAAGCAGAAGAAGTAGAAGAAGGAGAAGGAGAAGGTGAAGTCAGGAGGGTGAAGCAGAAGAAGGAGAAGGAGAGGGTGAAGTCTGGAGGGTGAAGCAGAAGAAGCAGAAGAAGGAGAAGGAGAAGGTGAAGTCTGGAGGGTGAAGCAGAAGAAGCAGAAGAAGGAGAAGGAGAAGGTGAAGTCAGGACGGTGAATCAGAAGACGTAGAAGAAGGAGAAGGAGAAGGTGAAGTCTGGAGGGTGAATCAGAAGAAGTAGAAGAAGGAGAAGGAGAAGGTGAAGTCTGGAGGGTGAATCAGATGAAGTAGAAGAAGCAGAAGGAGAAGGTGAAGTCTGGAGGGTGAATCAGAAGAAGCAGAAGAAGGAGAAGGAGAAGGTGAAGTCTGGAGGGAGAAGCAGAAGAAGTAGAAGAAGGAGAAGGAGAAGGTGAAGTCTGGAGTGTGAATCAGAAGAAGTAGAAGAAGGAGAAGGAGAAGGTGAAGTTTGGAGGGTGAATCAGAAGAAGTAGAAGAAGGAGAAGGAGAAGGTGAAGTCTGGAGGGTGAATCAGAAGAAGCAGGAGAAGGAGAAGGTGAAGTCTGGAGGATGAATCAGAAGAAGTAGAAGAAGGAGAAGGAGAAGGTGTAGTCTGGAGGGTGAATCAGAAGAAGTAAACGAAGGAGAAGGGGAATATGAAGTCTGGAGGGTGAATCAGAAGAATCAGAAGCAGGAGAAGGAGAATGTGAAGTCTGGAGGGTGAATCAGAAGAAGTAGAAGATGGAGAAGGAGAAGGTGAAGTCTGGAGGGTGAATCAAAAGAAGCAGAAGAAGAGAAGGAGAAGGTGAATTCTGGAGGGTGAATCAGAAGAAGCAGAAGAAGGAGAAGGAGAAGGTGAAGTCTGGAGGGTGAATCAGAAGAAGCAGAAGAAGGAGAAGGAGAAGGTGAAGTCTGGAGGGTGAATCAGAAGAGGTAGAAGAAGGAGAAGGAGAAGGTGAAGTCTGGAGGGTGAATTAGAAGAAGCAGAAGGAGGAGATGGAGAAGGTGAAGTCAGGAGGGTGAATCAGAAGAAGCAGAAGAAGGAGAAGGAGAAGGTGAAGTCTGGAGGGTGAATCAGAAGAAGCAGAAGAAGGAGAAGGAGAAGGTGAAGACTGGAGGGTGAATCAGAAGAAGTAGATGAAGGAGAAGGAGAAGGTGAAGTCTGGAGGTTGAATCAGAAGAAGTAGAAGAAGGAGAAGGAGAAGGCGAAGTCTGGAGGGTGAATCAGAAGAAGCAGAAGAAGGAGAAGGAGAAGGTGAAGTCTGGAGGGTGAATCAGAAGAAGCAGAAGATTGAGAAGAGAAGATGAAGTCTGGAGAGTGAATCAGAAGAAGCAGAAGAAGGAGAAGGAGAAGGTGAAGTCTGGAGGGTGAATCAGAAGAAGCAGAAGCAGTAGGAGGAGAAGGTGAAGTCTGGAGGGTGAATCAGAAGAAGTAGAAGAAGGAGAAGCAGAAGGTGAAGTCTGGAGGGTGAATCGGAAGACGCAGAAGAAGGAGAAGGAGAAGGTGAAGTCTGGAGCGTGAATCAGAAGAAGCAGAAGAAGGAGAAGGAGAAGGTGAAGTCTGGAGAGTGAATCAGAAGAAGCAGAAGAAGGAGAAGGAGAAGGAGAAGTCAGGAGGGTGAATCAGAAGAAGTAGAAAAAGGAGAAGGAGAAGGTGAAGTCTGGAGGGTGAAGCAGAAGAAGTAGAAGAAGGAGAAGGAGAAGGTGAAGTCAGGAGGGTGAATCAGAAGAAGTAGAAGAAGGAGAAGGAGAAGGTGAAGTCAGGAGGGTGAATCAGAAGAAGCAGAAGAAGGAGAAGGAAAAAGTGAAGTCTGGAGGGTGAATCAGAAGAATCAGAAGAAGGAGAAGGAGAAGGTGAAGTCTGGAGGGTGAATCAGAAGAAGCAGAAGAAAGAGAAGGAGAAGGTGAAATCTGGAGGGTGAAGCAGAAGAAGCAGAAGAAGGAGAAGGAGAAGGTGAAGTCAGGGGGGTGAAGCAGAAGAAGCAGAAGAAGGAGAAGGAGAAGGTGAAGTCTGGAGGGTGAATCAGAAGAAGCAGAAGAAGGAGAAGGAGAAGGTGAAGTTAGGAGGGTGAATCAGAAGAAGCAGAAGAAGGAGAAGGAGAAGGTGAAGTCAGGGGGGTGAAGCAGAAGAAGTAGAAGAAGGAGAAGGAGAAGGTGAAGTCTGGAGGGTGAAGCAGAAGAAGCAGAAGAAGGAGAAGGAGAAGGTGAAGTCTGGAGGGCGCAGCAGAAGAAGCAGAAGAAGGAGAAGGAGAAGGTGAAGTCTGGAGGGTGAATCAGAAGAAGTAGAAGAAGGAGAAGGAGAAGGTAAAGTTTGGCGGGTGAATCAGAAGAAGTAGAAGAAGGAGAAGGAGAAGGTGAAGTCTGGAGGGTGAATCAGAAGAAGCAGAAGAAGGAGAAGGAGAAGGAGAAGTCTGGAGGGTGAATCAGAAGAAGCAGAAGAAGGAGAAGGAGAAGGTGAAGTCAGGAGGTTGAATCAGAAGAAGCAGAAGAAGGAGAAGGAGAAGGTGAAGTCTGGAGGGTGAATCAGAAGAAGCAGAAGAAGGAGAAGGAGAAGGTGAAGACTGGAGGGTGAATCAGAAGAAGTAGAAGAAGGAGAAGGAGAAGGTGAAGTCTGGAGGGTGAACCAGAAGAAGTAGAAGAAGGAGAAGGAGAAGGCGAAGTCTGGAGGGTGAATCAGAAGAAGCAGAAGAAGGAGAAGGAGAAGGAGAAGTCTGGAGGGTGAATCAGAAGAAGCAGAAGAAGGAGAAGGAGAAGGTGAAGTCAGGAGGTTGAATCAGAAGAAGCAGAAGAAGGAGAAGGAGAAGGTGAAGTTAGGAGGGTGAATCAGAAGAAGCAGAAGAAGGAGAAGGAGAAGGTGAAGTCAGGGGGGTGAAGCAGAAGAAGTAGAAGAAGGAGAAGGAGAAGGTGTAGTCTGGAGGGTGAATCAGAAGAAGTAGACGAAGGAGAAGGAGAATGTGAAGTCTGGAGGGTGAATCAGAAGAAGCAGAAGCAGGAGAAGGAGAAGGTGAAGTCTGGAGGGTGAATCAGAAGAAGTAGAAGAAGGAGAAGGAGAAGGTGAAGTCTGGAGGGTGAATCAGAAGAAGCAGAAGAAGGAGAAGGAGAAGATGAAGTCTGGAGGGTGAATCAGAAGAAGTATAAGAAGGAGAAGGAGAAGGTGAGGTTTGGAGGGTGAATCAGAAGAAGCAGAAGAAGGAGAAGGAGAAGGTGAAGTCAGGAGGTTGAATCAGAAGAAGCAGAAGAAGGAGAAGGAGAAGGTGAAGTCTGGAGGGTGAATCAGAAGAAGCAGAAGAAGGAGAAGGAGAAGGTGAAGACTGGAGGGTGAATCAGAAGAAGTAGAAGAAGGAGAAGGAGAAGGTGAAGTCTGGAGGGTGAACCAGAAGAAGTAGAAGAAGGAGAAGGAGAAGGCGAAGTCTGGAGGGTGAATCAGAAGAAGCAGAAGAAGGAGAAGGAGAAGGTAAAGTCTGGAGGGTGAATCAGAAGAAGCAGAAGAAAGAGAAGGAGAAGGTGAAGTCTGGAGGGTGAAGCAGAAGAAGCAGAAGAAGGAGAAGGAGAAGATGAAGTCTGGAGGGTGAATCAGAAGAAGTATAAGAAGGAGAAGGAGAAGGTGAGGTTTGGAGGGTGAATCAGAAGAAGCAGAAGAAGGAGAAGGAGAAGGTGAAGTCTGAAGGCTGAATCAGAAGAAGCAGAAGAAGGAGAAGGAGAAGGTGAAGGCTGGAGGGTGAATCAGGAGAAGCAGAAGAAGGAGAAGGAGAAGGTGAAGTCTGGAGGGTGAATCAGAAGAAGCAGAAGAAAGAGAAGGAGAAGGTGAAGTCTGGAGGGTGAAGCAGAAGAAGCAGAAGAAGGAGAGGGAGAAGGTGAAGACTGGAGGGTGAATCAGAAGAAGTGGAAGAAGGAGAAGGAGAAGGTGAAGTCTGGAGGGTGAATCAGAAGAAGTAGAAGAAGGAGAAGGAGAAGGTGAAGTCTGGAGGGTGAATCAGAAGAAGCAGAAGAAGGAGAAGGAGAAGGTGAAGTCTGGAGGGTGAATCAGAAGAAGCAGAAGAAGGAGAAGGAGGAGATGAAGTCTGGAGGGTGAATCAGAAGAAGTAGAAGAAGGAGAAGGAGAAGGTGAGGTCTGGAGGGTGAATCAGAAGAAGCAGAAGAAGGAGAAGGAGAAGGTGAAGTCTGGAGGGTGAATCAGAAGAAGCAGAAGAAGGAGAAGGAGAAGGTGAAGTCTGGAGGGTGAATCAGAAGAAGCAGAAGAAGGAGAAGGTGAAGGTGAAGTCAGGAGGATGAATCAGAAGAAGCAGAAGAAGGAGAAGGAGAAGGTGGAGTCAGGGGGGTGACGCAGAAGAAGTAGAAGAAGGAGAAGGAGAAGGTGAAGTCAGGAGGGTGAAGCAGAAGAAGCAGAAGAAGGAGAAGGAGAAGGTGAAGTCTGGAGGGCGCAGCAGAAGAAGCAGAAGAAGGAGAAGGAGAAGGTGAAGTCTGGAGGGTGAAGCAGAAGAAGCAGAAGAAGGAGAAGGAGAAGGTGAAGTCTGGAGGGTGAATCCGAAGAAGTAGAAGAAGGAGAAGGAGAAGGTGAAGTCAGGAGGGTGAAGCAGAAGAAGCAGAAGAAGGAGAAGGAGAAGGTGAAGTCTGGAGGGTGAAGCAGAAGAAGCAGAAGATGGAGAAGGAGAAGGTGAAGTCTGGAGGGCGAAGCAGAAGAAGCAGAATAAGGAGAAGGAGAAGGTGAAGTCTGGAGGGTGAAGCAGAAGAAGCAGAAGAAGGAGAAGGAGAAGGTGAAGTCTGGAGGGTGAATCAGGAGAAGTAGAAGAAGGAGAAGGAGAAGGTGAAGTCAGGAGGGTGAAGCAGAAGAAGCAGAAGAAGGAGAAGGAGAAGGTGAAGTCAGGAGGGTGAAGCAGAAGAAGCAGAAGAAGGAGAAGGAGAAGGTGAAGTCTGGAGGGTGAAGCAGAAGAAGCAGAAGAAGGAGAAGGAGAAGGTGAAGTCAGGAGGGTGAATCAGAAGAAGTAGAAGAAGGAGAAGGAGAAGGTGAAGTCTGGAGGGTGAATCAGAAGAAGTAGAAGATGGAGAAGGAGAAGGTGAAGTCTGGAGGGTGAATCAGAAGAAGTAGAAGAAGGAGAAGGAGAAGGTGAAGTCTGGAGGGTGAATCAGAAGAAGCAGAAGAAGGAGAAGGAGAAGGTGAAGTCTGGAGGGAGAAGCAGAAGAAGTAGAAGAAGGAGAAGGAGAAGGTGAAGTCTGGAGGGTGAATCAGAAGAATCAGAAGAAGGAGAAGGAGAAGGTGAAGTCTGGAGGGTGAATCAGAAGAAGCAGAAGAAAGAGAAGGAGAAGGTGAAGTCTGGAGGGTGAAGCAGAAGAAGCAGAAGAAGGAGAGGGAGAAGGTGAAGGCTGGAGGGTGAATCAGAAGAAGTAGAAGAAGGAGAAGGAGAAGGTGAAGTCTGGAGGGTGAATCAGAAGAATCAGAAGAAGGAGAAGGAGAAGGTGAAGTCTGGAGGGTGAATCAGAAGAAGCAGAAGAAGGAGAAGGAGAAGATGAAGTCTGGAGGGTGAATCAGAAGAAGTAGAAGAAGGAGAAGGAGAAGGTGAAGTCTGGAGGGTGAATCAGAAGAAGCAGAAGCAGGAGAAGGAGAAGGTGAAGTCTGGAGGGTGAATCAGAAGAAGTAGAAGAAGGAGAAGGAGAAGATGAAGTCTGGAGGGTGAATCAGAAGAAGCAGAAGAAGGAGAAGGAGAAGGTGAATTCTGGAGGGTGAATCAGAAGAAGCAGAAGAAGGAGAAGGAGAAGGTGAAGTCTGGAGGGTGAATCAGAAGAAGCAGAAGAAGGAGAAGGAGAAGGTGAAGTCTGGAGGGTGAATCGGAAGAAGCAGAAGAAGTAGAAGGAGAAGGTGAAGTCTGGAGGGTGAATCAGAAGAGGTAGAAAAAGGAGAAGGAGAAGGTGAAGTCTGGAGGGTGAATTAGAAGAAGCAGAAGGAGGAGATGGAGAAGGTGAAGTCAGGAGGGTGAATCAGAAGAAGCAGAAGAAGGAGAAGGAGAAGGTGAAGTTTGGAGGGTGAATCAGAAGAAGCAGAAGAAGGAGAAGGAGAAGGTGAAGACTGGAGGTTGAATCAGAAGAAGCAGAAGAAGGAGAAGGAGAAGGTGAAGTCTGGAGGTTGAATCAGAAGAAGCAGAAGAAGGAGAAGGAGAAGGAGAAGTCTGGAGGGTGAATCAGAAGAAGCAGAAGAAGGAGAAGGAGAAGGTGAAGTCTGGAGGGTGAATCAGAAGAAGCAGAAGAAGGAGAAGGAGAAGATGAAGTCTGGAGGGTGAATCAGAAGAAGTAGAAGAATGAGAAGGAGAAGGTGAGGTCTGGAGGGTGAATCAGAAGAAGCAGAAGAAGGAGAAGGAGATGGTGAAGTCTGGAGGGTGAATCAGAAGAAGCAGAAGAAGGAGAAGGAGAAGCTGAAGTCTGGAGGGTGAATCAGAAGAAGCAGAAGAAGGAGAAGGAGAAGGTGTAGTCTGGAGGGTGAATCAGAAGAAGCAGAAGAAGGAGAAGGAGAAGGTGAAGTTAGGAGGGTGAATCAGAAGAATCAGAAGAAGGAGAAGGAGAAGGTGAAGGCTGGAGGGTGAATCAGAAGAAGTAGAAGATGGAGAAGGTGAAGTCTGGAGGGTGAATCAGAAGAAGTAGAAGAAGGAGAAGGAGAAGGTGAAGTCTGGAGGGTGAATCAGAAGAATCAGAAGAAGGAGAAGGAGAAGGTGAAGTCTGGAGGGTGTATCAGAAGAAGCAGAAGAAGGAGAAGGAGAAGATGAAGTCTGGAGGGTGAAACAGAAGAAGTAGAAGAAGGAGAAGGAGAAGGTGAGGTCTGGAGGGTGAATCAGAAGAAGCAGAAGAAGGAGAAGGAGAAGGTGAAGTCTGGAGGGTGAATCAGAAGAAGCAGAAGAAGGAGAAGGAGAAGGTGAAGTCTGGAGGGTGAATCAGAAGAAGCAGAAGAAGGAGAAGGAGAAGGTGAAGTCAGGAGGGTGAATCAGAAGAAGCAGAAGAAGGAGAAGGAGAAGGTGAAGTTAGGAGGGTGAATCAGAAGAAGCAGAAGAAGGAGAAGGAGAAGGTGAAGTCAGGGGGTGAAGCAGAAGAAGTAGAAGAAGGAGAAGGAGAAGGTGAAGTCAGGAAGGTGAAGCAGAAGAAGCAGAAGAAGGAGAAGGAGAAGGTGAAGTCTGGAGGGCGCAGCAGAAGAAGCAGAAGAAGGAGAAGGAGAAGGTGAAGTCTGGAGGGTGAAGCAGAAGAAGCAGAAGAAGGAGAAGGAGAAGGTGAAGTCTGGAGGGTGAATCAGATGAAGTAGAAGAAGGAGAAGGAGAAGGTGAAGTCTGGAGGGTGAATCAGAAGAAGCAGAAGAAGGAGAAGGAGAAGGTGAAGTCTGGAGGGCGAAGCAGAAGAAGCAGAAGAAGGAGAAGGAGAAGGTGAAGTCTGGAGGGCGAAGCAGAAGAAGCAGAAGAAGGAGAAGGAGAAGGTGAAGTCTGGAGGGTGAAGCAGAAGAAGCAGAAGAAGGAGAAGGAGAAGGTGAAGTCTGGAGGGTGAATCAGAAGAAGTAGAAGAAGGAGAAGGAGAAGCTGAAGTCAGGAGGGTGAAGCAGAAGAAGGAGAAGGAGAAGGTGAAGTCTGGAGGGTGAAGCAGAAGAAGCAGAAGAAGGAGAAGGAGAAGGTGAAGTATGGAGGGTGAAGCAGAAGAAGCAGAAGAAGGAGAAGGAGAAGGTGAAGTCAGGAGGGTGAATCAGAAGAAGCAGAAGAAGGAGAAGGAGAAGGTGAAGTCTGGAGGGTGAATTAGAAGAAGCAGAAGGAGGAGAAGGAGAAGGTGAAGTCAGGAGGGTGAATCAGGAGAAGCAGAAGAAAGAGAAGGAGAAGGTGAAGTCTGGAGGGTGAAGCAGAAGAAGCAGAAGAAGGAGAAGGAGAAGGTGAAGGCTGGAGGGTGAATCAGAAGAAGTAGAAGAAGGAGAAGGAGACGGTGAAGTCTGGAGGGTGAATCAGAAGAAGTAGAAGAAGGAGAAGGAGAAGGTGAAGTCTGGAGGGTGAATCAGAAGAATCAGAAGAAGGAGAAGGAGAAGGTGAAGTCTGGAGCGTGAATCAGAAGAAGCAGAAGAAGGAGAAGGAGAAGATGAAGTCTGGAGGGTGAATCAGAAGAAGTAGAAGAAGGAGAAGGAGAAGGTGAGGTCTGGAGGGTGAATCAGAAGAAGCAGAAGAAGGAGAAGGAGAAGGTGAAGTCTGGAGGGTGAATCAGAAGAAGCAGAAGAAGGAGAAGGAGAAGGTGAAGTCTGGAGGGTGAATCAGAAGAAGCAGAAGAAGGAGAAGGAGACGGTGAAGTCAGGAGGGTGAATCAGAAGAAGCAGAAGAAGGAGAAGGAGAAGGTGAAGTTAGGAGGGTGAATCAGAAGAAGCAGAAGAAGGAGAAGGAGAAGGTGAAGTCAGGGGGGTGAAGCAGAAGAAGTAGAAGAAGGAGAAGGAGAAGGTGAAGTCAGGAGGGTGAAGCAGAAGAAGCAGAAGAAGGAGAAGGAGAAGGGGAAGTCTGGTGGGTGAAGCAGAAGAATCTGAAGAAGGAGAAGGAGAAGGTGAAGTCTGGAGGGTGAATCAGAAGAAGGAGAAGAAGGAGAAGGAGAAGGTGAAGTCTGGAGGGTGAAGCAGAAGAAGCAGAAGAAGGAGAAGGAGAAGGTGAAGTCTGGAGGGTGAATCAGAAGAAGTAGAAGAAGGAGAAGGAGAAGGTGAAGTCAGGAGGGTGAAGCAGAAGAAGGAGAAGGAGAAGGTGAAGTCTGGAGGGTGAAGCAGAAGAAGCAGAAGAAGGAGAAGGAGAAGGTGAAGTCTGGAGGGTGAAGCAGAAGAAGCAGAAGAAGGAGAAGGAGAAGGTGAAGTCAGGACGGTGAATCAGAAGACGTAGAAGAAGGAGAAGGAGAAGGTGAAGTCTGGAGGGTGAATCAGAAGAAGTAGAAGAAGGAGAAGGAGAAGGTGAAGTCTGGAGGGTGAATCAGATGAAGTAGAAGAAGCAGAAGGAGAAGGTGAAGTCTGGAGGGTGAATCAGAAGAAGCAGAAGAAGGAGAAGGAGAAGGTGAAGTCTGGAGTGTGAATCAGAAGAAGTAGAAGAAGGAGAAGGAGAAGGTGAAGTTTGGAGGGTGAATCAGAAGAAGTAGAAGAAGGAGAAGGAGAAGATGAAGTCTGGAGGGTGAATCAGAAGAAGCAGGAGAAGGAGAAGGTGAAGTCTGGAGGGTGAATCAGAAGAAGTAGAAGAAGGAGAAGGAGAAGGTGTAGTCTGGAGGGTGAATCAGAAGAAGTAAACGAAGGAGAAGGGGAATATGAAGTCTGGAGGGTGAATCAGAAGAATCAGAAGCAGGAGAAGGAGAAGGTGAAGTCTGGAGGGTGAATCAGAAGAAGTAGAAGAAGGAGAAGGAGAAGGTGAAGTCTGGAGGGTGAATCAGAAGAAGCAGAAGAAGAGAAGGAGAAGGTGAATTCTGGAGGGTGAATCAGAAGAAGCAGAAGAAGGAGAAGGAGAAGGTGAAGTCTGGAGGGTGAATCAGAAGAAGCAGAAGAAGGAGAAGGAGAAGGTGAAGTCTGGAGGGTGAATCAGAAGAGGTAGAAGAAGGAGAAGGAGAAGGTGAAGTCTGGAGGGTGAATTAGAAGAAGCAGAAGGAGGAGATGGAGAAGGTGAAGTCAGGAGGGTGAATCAGAAGAAGCAGAAGAAGGAGAAGGAGAAGGTGAAGTCTGGAGGGTGAATCAGAAGAAGCAGAAGAAGGAGAAGGAGAAGGTGAAGACTGGAGGGTGAATCAGAAGAAGTGGAAGAAGGAGAAGGAGAAGGTGAAGTCTGGAGGTTGAATCAGAAGAAGTAGAAGAAGGAGAAGGAGAAGGCGAAGTCTGGAGGGTGAATCAGAAGAAGCAGAAGAAGGAGAAGGAGAAGGTGAAGTCTGGAGGGTGAATCAGAAGAAGCAGAAGATTGAGAAGAGAAGATGAAGTCTGGAGAGTGAATCAGAAGAAGCAGAAGAAGGAGAAGGAGAAGGTGAAGTCTGGAGGGTGAATCAGAAGAAGCAGAAGCAGTAGGAGGAGAAGGTGAAGTCTGGAGGGTGAATCAGAAGAAGTAGAAGAAGGAGAAGCAGAAGGTGAAGTCTGGAGGGTGAATCGGAAGACGCAGAAGAAGGAGAAGGAGAAGGTGAAGTCTGGAGGGTGAATCAGAAGAAGCAGAAGAAGGAGAAGGAGAAGGTGAAGTCTGGAGAGTGAATCAGAAGAAGCAGAAGAAGGAGAAGGAGAAGGAGAAGTCAGGAGGGTGAATCAGAAGAAGTAGAAGAAGGAGAAGGAGAAGGTGAAGTCTGGAGGGTGAAGCAGAAGAAGTAGAAGAAGGAGAAGGAGAAGGTGAAGTCAGGAGGGTGAATCAGAAGAAGTAGAAGAAGGAGAAGGAGAAGGTGAAGTCAGGAGGGTGAATCAGAAGAAGCAGAAGAAGGAGAAGGAAAAAGTGAAGTCTGGAGGGTGAATCAGAAGAATCAGAAGAAGGAGAAGGAGAAGGTGAAGTCTGGAGGGTGAATCAGAAGAAGCAGAAGAAAGAGAAGGAGAAGGTGAAATCTGGAGGGTGAAGCAGAAGAAGCAGAAGAAGGAGAAGGAGAAGGTGAAGTCAGGGGGGTGAAGCAGAAGAAGCAGAAGAAGGAGAAGGAGAAGGTGAAGTCTGGAGGGTGAATCAGAAGAAGCAGAAGGAGGAGAAGGAGAAGGTGAAGTTAGGAGGGTGAATCAGAAGAAGCAGAAGAAGGAGAAGGAGAAGGTGAAGTCAGGGGGGTGAAGCAGAAGAAGTAGAAGAAGGAGAAGGAGAAGGTGAAGTCTGGAGGGTGAAGCAGAAGAAGCAGAAGAAGGAGAAGGAGAAGGTGAAGTCTGGAGGGCGCAGCAGAAGAAGCAGAAGAAGGAGAAGGAGAAGGTGAAGTCTGGAGGGTGAATCAGAAGAAGTAGAAGAAGGAGAAGGAGAAGGTAAAGTTTGGCGGGTGAATCAGAAGAAGTAGAAGAAGGAGAAGGAGAAGGTAAAGTTTGGCGGGTGAATCAGAAGAAGTAGAAGAAGGAGAAGGAGAAGGTGAAGACTGGAGGGTGAATCAGAAGAAGCAGAAGAAGGAGAAGGAGAAGGAGAAGTCTGGAGGGTGAATCAGAAGAAGTAGAAGAAGGAGAAGGAGAAGGTGTAGTCTGGAGGGTGAATCAGAAGAAGTAGACGAAGGAGAAGGAGAATGTGAAGTCTGGAGGGTGAATCAGAAGAAGCAGAAGCAGGAGAAGGAGAAGGTGAAGTCTGGAGGGTGAATCAGAAGAAGTAGAAGAAGGAGAAGGAGAAGGTGAAGTCTGGAGGGTGAATCAGAAGAAGCAGAAGAAGGAGAAGGAGAAGGTGAATTCTGGAGGGTGAATCAGAAGAAGCAGAAGAAGGAGAAGGAGAAGGTGAAGTCTGGAGGGTGAATCAGAAGAAGCAGAAGGAGAAGGAGAAGGTGAAGTCAGGAGGGTGAATCAGAAGAAGCAGAAGAAGGAGAAGGAGAAGGTGAAGTCTGGAGGGTGAATCAGAAGAAGCAGAAGAAGGAGAAGGAGAAGGTGAAGACTGGAGAGTGAATCAGAAGAAGTAGAAGAAGGAGAAGGAGAAGGTGAAGTCTGGAGGGTGAACCAGAAGAAGTAGAAGAAGGAGAAGGAGAAGGCGAAGTCTGGAGGGTGAATCAGAAGAAGCAGAAGAAGGAGAAGGAGAAGGTAAAGTCTGGAGGGTGAATCAGAAGAAGCAGAAGAAAGAGAAGGAGAAGGTGAAGTCTGGAGGGTGAAGCAGAAGAAGCAGAAGAAGGAGAAGGAGAAGATGAAGTCTGGAGGGTGAATCAGAAGAAGTATAAGAAGGAGAAGGAGAAGGTGAGGTTTGGAGGGTGAATCAGAAGAAGCAGAAGAAGGAGAAGGAGAAGGTGAAGTCTGAAGGCTGAATCAGAAGAAGCAGAAGAAGGAGAAGGAGAAGGTGAAGGCTGGAGGGTGAATCAGGAGAAGCAGAAGAAGGAGAAGGAGAAGGTGAAGTCTGGAGGGTGAATCAGAAGAAGCAGAAGAAAGAGAAGGAGAAGGTGAAGTCTGGAGGGTGAAGCAGAAGAAGCAGAAGAAGGAGAAGGAGAAGGTGAAGACTGGAGGGTGAATCAGAAGAAGTGGAAGAAGGAGAAGGAGAAGGTGAAGTCTGGAGGGTGAATCAGAAGAAGTAGAAGAAGGAGAAGGAGAAGGTGAAGTCTGGAGGGTGAATCAGAAGAAGCAGAAGAAGGAGAAGGAGAAGGTGAAGTCTGGAGGGTGAATCAGAAGAAGCAGAAAAAGGAGAAGGAGGAGATGAAGTCTGGAGGGTGAATCAGAAGAAGTAGAAGAAGGAGAAGGAGAAGGTGAGGTCTGGAGGGTGAATCAGAAGAAGCAGAAGAAGGAGAAGGAGAAGGTGAAGTCTGGAGGGTGAATCAGAAGAAGCAGAAGAAGGAGAAGGAGAAGGTGAAGTCTGGAGGGTGAATCAGATTAAGCAGAAGAAGGAGAAGGTGAAGGTGAAGTCAGGAGGGTGAATCAGAAGAAGCAGAAGAAGGAGAAGGAGAAGGTGGAGTCAGGGGGGTGACGCAGAAGAAGTAGAAGAAGGAGAAGGAGAAGGTGAAGTCAGGAGGGTGAAGCAGAAGAAGCAGAAGAAGGAGAAGGAGAAGGTGAAGTCTGGAGGGCGCAGCAGAAGAAGCAGAAGAAGGAGAAGGAGAAGGTGAAGTCTGGAGGGTGAAGCAGAAGAAGCAGAAGAAGGAGAAGGAGAAGGTGAAGTCTGGAGGGTGAATCCGAAGAAGTAGAAGAAGGAGAAGGAGAAGGTGAAGTCAGGAGGGTGAAGCAGAAGAAGCAGAAGAAGGAGAAGGAGAAGGTGAAGTCTGGAGGGTGAAGCAGAAGAAGCAGAAGATGGAGAAGGAGAAGGTGAAGTCTGGAAGGCGAAGCAGAAGAAGCAGAATAAGGAGAAGGAGAAGGTGAAGTCTGGAGGGTGAAGCAGAAGAAGCAGAAGAAGGAGAAGGAGAAGGTGAAGTCTGGAGGGTGAATCAGGAGAAGTAGAAGAAGGAGAAGGAGAAGGTGAAGTCAGGAGGGTGAAGCAGAAGAAGCAGAAGAAGGAGAAGGAGAAGGTGAAGTCAGGAGGGTGAAGCAGAAGAAGCAGAAGAAGGAGAAGGAGAAGGTGAAGTCTGGAGGGTGAAGCAGAAGAAGCAGAAGAAGGAGAAGGAGAAGGTGAAGTCAGGAGGGTGAATCAGAAGAAGTAGAAGAAGGAGAAGGAGAAGGTGAAGTCTGGAGGGTGAATCAGAAGAAGTAGAAGATGGAGAAGGAGAAGGTGAAGTCTGGAGGGTGAATCAGAAGAAGTAGAAGAAGGAGAAGGAGAAGGTGAAGTCTGGAGGGTGAATCAGAAGAAGCAGAAGAAGGAGAAGGAGAAGGTGAAGTCTGGAGGGAGAAGCAGAAGAAGTAGAAGAAGGAGAAGGAGAAGGTGAAGTCTGGAGGGTGAATCAGAAGAATCAGAAGAAGGAGAAGGAGAAGGTGAAGTCTGGAGGGTGAATCAGAAGAAGCAGAAGAAAGAGAAGGAGAAGGTGAAGTCTGGAGGGTGAAGCAGAAGAAGCAGAAGAAGGAGAGGGAGAAGGTGAAGGCTGGAGGGTGAATCAGAAGAAGTAGAAGAAGGAGAAGGAGAAGGTGAAGTCTGGAGGGTGAATCAGAAGAAGTAGAAGAAGGAGAAGGAGAAGGTGAAGTCTGGAGGGTGAATCAGAAGAATCAGAAGAAGGAGAAGGAGAAGGTGAAGTCTGGAGGGTGAATCAGAAGAAGCAGAAGAAGGAGAAGGAGAAGATGAAGTCTGGAGGGTGAATCAGAAGAAGTAGAAGAAGGAGAAGGAGAAGGTGAAGTCTGGAGGGTGAATCAGAAGAAGCAGAAGCAGGAGAAGGAGAAGGTGAAGTCTGGAGGGTGAATCAGAAGAAGTAGAAGAAGGAGAAGGAGAAGGTGAAGTCTGGAGGGTGAATCAGAAGAAGCAGAAGAAGGAGAAGGAGAAGGTGAATTCTGGAGGGTGAATCAGAAGAAGCAGAAGAAGGAGAAGGAGAAGGTGAAGTCTGGAGGGTGAATCAGAAGAAGCAGAAGAAGGAGAAGGAGAAGGTGAAGTCTGGAGGGTGAATCGGAAGAAGCAGAAGAAGTAGAAGGAGAAGGTGAAGTCTGGAGGGTGAATCAGAAGAGGTAGAAAAAGGAGAAGGAGAAGCTGAAGTCTGGAGGGTGAATTAGAAGAAGCAGAAGGAGGAGATGGAGAAGGTGAAGTCAGGAGGGTGAATCAGAAGAAGCAGAAGAAGGAGAAGGAGAAGGTGAAGTTTGGAGGGTGAATCAGAAGAAGCAGAAGAAGGAGAAGGAGAAGGTGAAGACTGGAGGTTGAATCAGAAGAAGCAGAAGAAGGAGAAGGAGAAGGTGAAGTCTGGAGGTTGAATCAGAAGAAGCAGAAGAAGGAGAAGGAGAAGGTGAAGTCTGGAGGGTGAATCAGAAGAAGCAGAAGAAGGAGAAGGAGAAGGTGAAGTCTGGAGGGTGAATCAGAAGAAGCAGAAGAAGGAGAAGGAGAAGATGAAGTCTGGAGGGTGAATCAGAAGAAGTAGAAGAATGAGAAGGAGAAGGTGAGGTCTGTTGGGTGAATCAGAAAAAGCAGAAGAAGGAGAAGGAGAAGGTGAAGTCTGGAGGGTGAATCAGAAGAAGCAGAAGAAGGAGAAGGAGAAGCTGAAGTCTGGAGGGTGAATCAGAAGAAGCAGAAGAAGGAGAAGGAGAAGGTGTAGTCAGGAGGGTGAATCAGAAGAAGCAGAAGAAGGAGAAGGAGAAGGTGAAGTTAGGAGGGTGAATCAGAAGAAGCAGAAGAAGGAGAAGGAGAAGGTGAAGTCAGGGGGTGAAGCAGAAGAAGTAGAAGAAGGAGAAGGAGAAGGTGAAGTCTGGAGGGTGATTCAGAAGAAGTAGGAGAAGGAGAAGGAGAAGGTGTAGTCTGGAGGGTGAATCAGAAGAAGTAGACGAAGGAGAAGGAGAATGTGAAGTCTGGAGGGTGAATCAGAAGAAGCAGAAGCAGGAGAAGGAGAAGGTGAAGTCTGGAGGGTGAATCAGAAGAAGCAGAAGAAAGAGAAGGAGAAGGTGAAGTCTGGAGGGTGAAGCAGAAGAAGCAGAAGAAGGAGAAGGAGAAGGTGAAGACTGGAGGGTGAATCAGAAGAAGTAGAAGGAGAAGGAGAAGGTGAAGTCTGGAGGGTGAATCAGAAGAAGCAGAAGAAGGAGAAGGAGAAGGTGAAGTCTGGAGGGTGAATCAGAAGAAGCAGAAGAAGGAGAAGGAGAAGATGAAGTCTGGAGGGTGAATCAGAAGAAGTAGAAGAATGAGAAGGAGAAGGTGAGGTCTGGAGGGTGAATCAGAAGAAGCAGAAGAAGGAGAAGGAGAAGGTGAAGTCTGGAGGGTGAATCAGAAGAAGCAGAAAAGGAGAAGGAGAAGGTGAAGTCTGGAGGGTGAATCAGAAGAAGCAGAAGAAGGAGAAGGAGAAGGTGAAGTCAGGAGGGTGAATCAGAAGAAGCAGAAGAAGGAGAAGGAGAAGGTGAAGTCAGGGGGTGAAGCAGAAGAAGTAGAAGAAGGAGAAGGAGAAGGTGAAGTCAGGAGGGTGAAGCAGAAGAAGCAGAAGAAGGAGAAGGAGAAGGTGAAGTCTGGAGGGCGCAGCAGAAGAAGCAGAAGAAGGAGAAGGAGAAGGTGAAGTCTGGAGGGTGAAGCAGAAGAAGCAGAAGAAGGAGAAGGAGAAGGTGAAGTCTGGAGGGTGAAGCAGAAGAAGCAGAAGAAGGAGAAGGAGAAGGTGAAGTCTGGAGGGCGAAGCAGAAGAAGCAGAAGAAGGAGAAGGAGAAGGTGAAGTCTGGAGGTTGAAGCAGAAGAAGCAGAAGAAGGAGAAGGAGAAGGTGAAGTCTGGAGGGTGAATTAGAAGAAGTAGAAGAAGGAGAAGGAGAAGGTGAAGTCTGGAGGGTGAAGCAGAAGAAGCAGAAGAAGGAGAAGGAGAAGGCGAAGTCAGGAGGGTGAAGCAGAAGAAGCAGAAGCAGGAGAAGGAGAAGGTGAAGTCTGGAGGGTGAATCAGAAGAAGTAGAAGAAGGAGAAGGAGAAGGTGAAGTCTGGAGGGTGAATCAGAAGAAGTAGAAGAAGGAGAAGGAGAAGGTGAAGTCTGGAGGGTGACTCAGAAGAAGCAGAAGAAGGAGAAGGAGAAGGTGAAGTCTGGAGGGAGAAGCAGAAGAAGTAGAAGAAGGAGAAGGAGAAGGTGAAGTCTGTAGTGTGAATCAGAAGAAGTAGAAGAAGGAGAAGGAGAAGGTGAAGTTTGGAGGGTGAATCAGGAGAAGTAGAAGAAGGAGAAGGAGAAGGTGAAGTCTGGAGGGTGAATCAGAAGAAGCAGAAGAAGGAGAAGTAGAAGGAGAAGTCTGGAGGGTGAATCAGAAGAAGTAGAAGAAGGAGAAGGAGAAGGTGTAGTCTGGAGGGTGAATCAGAAGAAGTAGACGAAGGAGAAGGAGAATGTGAAGTCTGGAGGGTGAATCAGAAGAAGCAGAAGCAGGAGAAGGAGAAGGTGAAGTCTGGAGGGTGAATCAGAAGAAGTAGAAGAAGGAGAAGGAGAAGGTGAAGTCTGGAGGGTGAATCAGAAGAAGCAGAAGAAGGAGAAGGAGAAGGTGAATTCTGGAGGGTGAATCAGAAGAAGCAGAAGAAGGAGAAGGTGAAGTCTGGAGGGTGAATCAGAAGAAGCAGAAGAAGGAGAAGGAGAAAGTGAAGTCTGGAGGGTGAATCAGAAGAAGCAGAAGAAGTAGAAGGAGAAGGTGAAGTCTGGAGGGTGAATCAGAAGAAGTAGAAGAAGGAGAAGGAGAAGGTGAAGTCTGGAGGGTGAATCAGAAGAAGCAGGAGAAGGAGAAGGAGAAGGTGAAGTCAGGAGGGTGTATCAGAAGAAGCAGAAGAAGGAGAAGGAGAAGGTGAAGTCTGGAGGGTGAATCAGAAGAAGCAGAAGAAGGAGAAGGAGAAGGTGAAGACTGGAGGGTGAATCAGAAGAAGTAGAAGAAGGAGAAGGAGAAGGTGAAGTCTGGAGGGTGAACCAGAAGAAGTAGAAGAAGGAGAAGGAGAAGGCGAAGTCTGGAGGGTGAATCAGAAAAAGCAGAAGAAGGAGAAGGAGAAGGTGAAGTCTGGAGGGTGAATCAGAAGAAGCAGAAGAAGGAGAAGGAGAAGATGAAGTCCGGAGGGTGAATCAGAAGTATAAAAAGGAGAAGAAGAAGGTGAGGTCTGGATGGTGAATCAGAAGAAGCAGAAGAAGGAGAAGGAGAAGGTGAAGTCTGAAGGCTGAATCAGAAGAAGCAGAAGAAGAAGGAGAAGGTGAAGGCTGGAGGGTGAATCAGGAGAAGCAGAAGAAGGAGAAGGAGAAGGTGAAGTCTGGAGGGTGAATCAGAAGAAGCAGAAGAAAGAGAAGGAGATGGTGAAGTCTGGAGGGTGAAGCAGAAGAAGCAGAAGAAGGAGAAGGAGAAGGTGAAGACTGGAGGGTGAATCAGAAGAAGTAGAAGAAGGAGAAGGAGAAGGTGAAGTCTGGAGGGTGAATCAGAAGAAGTAGAAGAAGGAGAAGGAGAAGCTGAAGTCTGGAGGGTGAATCAGAAGAAGCAGAAGAAGGAGAAGGAGAAGGTGAAGTCTGGAGGGTGAATCAGAAGAAGCAGAAGAAGGAGAAGGAGGAGATGAAGTCTGGAGGGTGAATCAGAAGAAGTAGAAGAAGGAGAAGGAGAAGGTGAGGTCTGGAGGGTGAATCAGAAGAAGCAGAAGAAGGAGAAGGAGAAGGTGAAGTCTGGAGGGTGAATCAGAAGAAGCAGAAGAAGGAGAAGGAGAAGGTGAAGTCAGGAGGGTGAATCAGAAGAAGCAGAAGAAGGAGAAGGAGAAGGTGAAGTCAGGATGGTGAATCAGAAGAAGCAGAAGAAGGAGAAGGAGAAGGTGTAGTCAGGGGGGTGAAGCAGAAGAAGTAGAAGAAGGAGAAGGAGAAGGTGAAGTCAGGAGGGTGAAGCAGAAGAAGCAGAAGAAGGAGAAGGAGAAGGTGAAGTCTGGAGGGCGCAGCAGAAAAAGCAGAAGAAGGAGAAGGAGAAGGTGAAGTCTGGACGGTGAAGCAGAAGAAGCAGAAGAAGGAGAAGGAGAAGGTGAAGTCTGGAGGGTGAATCCGAAGAAGTAGAAGAAGGAGAAGGAGAAGGTGAAGTCAGGAGGGTGAAGCAGAAGAAGCAGAAGAAGGAGAAGGAGAAGGTGAAGTCTGGAAGGTGAAGCAGAAGAAGCAGAAGATGGAGAAGGAGAAGGTGAAGTCTGGAGGGCGAAGCAGAAGAAGCAGAAGAAGGAGAAGGAGAAGGTGAAGTCTGGAGGGTGAAGCAGAAGAAGCAGAAGAAGGAGAAGGAGAAGGTGAAGTCTGGGGGGTGAATCAGGAGAAGTAGAAGAAGGAGAAGGAGAAGGTGAAGTCAGGAGGGTGAAGCAGAAGAAGCAGAAGAAGGAGAAGGAGAAGGTGAAGTCAGGAGGGTGAAGCAGAAGAAGCAGAAGAAGGAGAAGGAGAAGGTGAAGTCTGGAGGGTGAAGCAGAAGAAGCAGAAGAAGGAGAAGGAGAAGGTGAAGTCTGGAGGGTGAATCAGAAGAAGTAGAAGAAGGAGAAGGAGATGGTGTAGTCTGGAGGGTTAATCAGAAGAAGTAGACGAAGGAGAAGGTGAAGGTGAGGTCTGGAGGGTGAATCAGAAGAAGCAGAAGAAGGAGAAGGAGAAGGTGAATTCAGGGGGGTGAAGCAGAAGAAGTAGAAGAAGGAGAAGGAGAAGGTGAAGTCAGGAGGGTGAAGCAGAAGAAGCAGAAGAAGGAGAAGGAGAAGCTGAAGTCTGGAGGGTGAATCAGAAGAAGCAGAAGAAGGAGAAGGAGAAGGTGAAGTCTGGAGGGTGAATCAGAAGAAGCAGAAGAAGGAGAAGGAGGAGATGAAGTCTGGAGGGTGAATCAGAAGAAGTAGAAGAAGGAGAAGGAGAAGGTGAGGTCTGGAGGGTGAATCAGAAGAAGCAGAAGAAGGAGAAGGAGAAGGTGAAGTCTGGAGGGTGAATCAGAAGAAGCAGAAGAAGGAGAAGGAGAAGGTGAAGTCTGGAGGGTGAATCAGAAGAAGCAGAAGAAGGAGAAGGAGAAGGTGAAGTCAGGATGGTGAATCAGAAGAAGCAGAAGAAGGAGAAGGAGAAGGTGTAGTCAGGGGGGTGAAGCAGAAGAAGTAGAAGAAGGAGAAGGAGAAGGTGAAGTCAGGAGGGTGAAGCAGAAGAAGCAGAAGAAGGAGAAGGAGAAGGTGAAGTCTGGAGGGCGCAGCAGAAAAAGCAGAAGAAGGAGAAGGAGAAGGTGAAGTATGGACGGTGAAGCAGAAGAAGCAGAAGAAGGAGAAGGAGAAGGTGAAGTCTGGAGGGTGAATCCGAAGAAGTAGAAGAAGGAGAAGGAGAAGGTGAAGTCAGGAGGGTGAAGCAGAAGAAGCAGAAGAAGGAGAAGGAGAAGGTGAAGTCTGGAGGGTGAAGCAGAAGAAGCAGAAGATGGAGAAGGAGAAGGTGAAGTCTGGAGGGCGAAGCAGAAGAAGCAGAAGAAGGAGAAGGAGAAGGTGAAGTCTGGAGGGTGAAGCAGAAGAAGCAGAAGAAGGAGAAGGAGAAGGTGAAGTCTGGAGGGTGAATCAGGAGAAGTAGAAGAAGAAGAAGGAGAAGGTGAAGTCAGGAGGGTGAAGCAGAAGAAGCAGAAGAAGGAGAAGGAGAAGGTGAAGTCAGGAGGGTGAAGCAGAAGAAGCAGAAGAAGGAGAAGGAGAAGGTGAAGTCTGGAGGGTGAAGCAGAAGAAGCAGAAGAAGGAGAAGGAGAAGGTGAAGTCAGGAGAGTGAATCAGAAGAAGTAGAAGAAGGAGAAGGAGAAGGTGAAGTCTGGAGGGTGAATCAGAAGAAGTAGAAGATGGAGAAGGAGAAGGTGAAGTCTGGAGGGTGAATCAGAAGAAGTAGAAGAAGGAGAAGGAGAAGGTGAAGTCTGGAGGGTGAATCAGAAGAAGCAGAAGAAGGAGAAGGAGAAGGTGAAGTCTGGAGGGAGAAGCAGAAGAAGTAGAAGAAGGAGAAGGACAAGGTGAAGTCTGGAGGGTGAATCAGAAGAAGAAGAAGAAGGAGAAGGAGAAGGTGAAGTCTGGAGGGTGAATCAGTAGAAGTAGAAGAAGGAGAAGGAGAAGGTGAAGTCTGGAGGGTGAATCAGAAGAAGCAGAAGAAGGAGAAGGAGAAGGTGAAGTCTGGAGGGTGAATCAGAAGAAGTAGAAGAAGGAGAAGGAGATGGTGTAGTCTGGAGGGTTAATCAGAAGAAGTAGACGAAGGAGAAGGTGAAGGTGAAGTCTGGAGGGTGAATCAGAAGAAGCAGAAGAAGGAGAAGGAGAAGGTGAATTCAGGGGGGTGAAGCAGAAGAAGTAGAAGAAGGAGAAGGAGAAGGTGAAGTCAGGAGGGTGAAGCAGAAGAAGCAGAAGAAGGAGAAGGAGAAGGTGAAGTCTGGAGGGCGCAGCAGAAAAAGCAGAAGAAGGAGAAGGAGAAGGTGAAGTCTGGAGGGTGAAGCAGAAGAAGCAGAAGAAGGAGAAGGAGAAGGTGAAGTCTGGAGGGTGAATCCGAAGAAGTAGAAGAAGGAGAAGGAGAAGGTGAAGTCAGGAGGGTGAAGCAGAAGAAGCAGAAGAAGGAGAAGGAGAAGGTGAAGTCTGGAGGGTGAAGCAGAAGAAGCAGAAGATGGAGAAGGAGAAGGTGAAGTCTGGAGGGCGAAGCAGAAGAAGCAGAAGAAGGAGAAGGAGAAGGTGAAGTCTGGAGGGTGAAGAAGAAGAAGCAGAAGAAGGAGAAGGAGAAGGTAAAGTCTGGAGGGTGAATCAGGAGAAGTAGAAGAAGGAGAAGGAGAAGGTGAAGTCAGGAGGGTGAAGCAGAAGAATCAGAACAAGGAGAAGGAGAAGGTGAAGTCAGGAGGGTGAAGCAGAAGAAGCAGAAGAAGGAGAAGGAGAAGGTGAAGTCTGGAGGGTGAAGCAGAAGAAGCAGAAGAAGGAGAAGGAGAAGGTGAAGTCAGGAGGGTGAATCAGAAGAAGTAGAAGAAGGAGAAGGAGAAGGTGAAGTCTGGAGGGTGAATCAGAAGAAGTAGAAGATGGAGAAGGAGAAGGTGAAGTCTGGAGGGTGAATCAGAAGAAGTAGAAGAAGGAGAAGGAGAAGGTGAAGTCTGGAGGGTGAATCAGAAGAAGCAGAAGAAGGAGAAGGAGAAGGTGAAGTCTGGAGGGAGAAGCAGAAGAAGTAGAAGAAGGAGAAGGAGAAGGTGAAGTCTGGAGGGTGAATCAGAAGAAGAAGAAGAAGGAGAAGGAGAAGGTGAAGTCTGGAGGGCGAATCAGTAGAAGTAGAAGAAGGAGAAGGAGAAGGTGAAGTCTGGAGTGTGAATCAGAAGAAGCAGAAGAAGGAGAAGGAGAAGGTGAAGTCTGGAGGGTGAATCAGAAGAAGTAGTAGAAGGAGAAGGAGATGGTGTAGTCTGGAGGGTGAATCATAAGAAGTAGACGAAGGAGAAGGAGAAGGTGAAGTCTGGAGGGTGAATCAGAAGAAGCAGATGAAGGAGAAGGAGAAGGTGAAGTCTAGAGGGTGAATCAGAAGAAGTAGAAGAAGGAGAAGGAGAAGGTGAGGTCTGGAGGGTGAATCAGAAGAAGCAGAAGAAGGAGAAGGAGAAGTTGAAGTCAGGAGGGTGAATCAGAAGAAGCAGAAGAAGGAGAAGGAGAAGGTGAAGTCTGGAGGGTGAATCAGAAGAAGCAGAAGAAGGAGAAGGAGAAGTTGAAGACTGGAGGGTGAATCAGAAGAAGTAGAAGAAGGAGAAGTAGAAGGTGAAGTCTGGAGGGTGAATCAGAAGAAGTAGAAGAAGGAGAAGGAGAAGGTGTAGTCTGGAGGGTGAATCAGAAGAAGTAGACGAAGGAGAAGGAGAAGGTGAAGTCTGGAGGGTGAATCAGAAGAAGCAGAAGAAGGAGAACGAGAAGGTGAAGTCTGGAGGGTGAATCAGAAGAAGTAGAAGAAGGAGAAGGAGAAGGTGAAGTCTGGAGGGTGAATCAGAAGAAGCAGAAGAAGGAGAATGAGAAGGTGAAGTCAGGAGGGTGAATCAGAAGAAGCAGAAGAAGTTGAAGGAGAAGGTGAAGTTTGGAGGGTGAATCAGAAGAAGCAGAAGAAGGAGAAGGAGGAGGTGAAGACTGGAGGGTGAATCAGAAAAAGTAGAAGAAGGAGAAGGAGAAGGTGAAGTCTGGAGGGTGAATCAGAAGAAGTGGAAGAAGGAGAAGGAGAAGGCGAAGTCTGGAGGGTGAATCAGAAGAAGCAGAAAAAGGCGAAGGAGAAGGTGAAGTCTGGAGGGTGAATCAGAAGAAGCAGAAGAAGGAGGAGGAGAAGATGAAGTCTGGAGGGTGAATCAGAAGAAGTAGAAGAAGGAGAAGGAGAAGGTGAGGTCTGGAGGGTGAATCAGAAGAAGCAGAAGAAGGAGAAGGATATGGTGAAGTCTGAAGGGTGAATCAGAAGAAGCAGAAGAAGGAGAAGTAAAAGGTGAAGTCTGGAGGGTGAATCAGAAGAAGCAGAAGAAGGAGAAGGAGAAGGTGAAGTCTGGAGGGTGAATCAGAGGAAGCAGAAGAAGGAGAAGGAGAAGGTGAAGTCTGGAGGGTGAATCAGAAGAAGTAGAAGAAGGAGAAGGAGAAGGTGAAGTCTGGAGGGTGAATCAGAAGAAGTAGAAGAAGGAGAAGGAGAAGGTGAAGTCTGGAGGGTGAATCAGAAGAAGCAGAAGAAGGAGAAGGAGAAGGTGAAGTCTGGAGGGTGAATCAGAAGAAGCAGAAGAAGGAGAAGGAGAAGATGAAGTCTGGAGGGTGAATCAGAAGAAGTAGAAGAAGGAGTAGGAGAAGGAGAAGTCTGGAGGGTGAATCAGAAGAAGCAGAAGAAGGAGAAGGAGATGGTGAAGTCTGGAGGGTGAATCAGAAGAAGCAGAAGAAGGAGAAGGAGAAGGTGAAGTCTGGAGGGTGAATCAGAAGAAGTAGAAGACGGAGAAGGAGAAGGTGAAGTCTGGAGGCTGGAGGGTGAAGCAGAAGAAGTAGAAGAAGGAGAAGGAGAAGGTGAAGTCAGGAGGGTGAATCAGAAGAGGTAGAAGAAGGAGAAGGAGAAGGTGAAGTCAGGAGGGTGAATCAGAAGAAGCAGAAGAAGGAGAAGGAGAAGGTGAAGTCTGGAGAGTGAATCAGAAGAATCAGAAGAAGGAGAAGGAGAAGGTGAAGTCTGGAGGGTGAATCAGAAGAAGCTGAAGAAAGAGAAGGAGAAGGTGAAGTCTGGAGGGTGAAGCAGAAGAAGCAGAAGATGGAAAAGTAGAAGGTGAAGTCTGGAGGGCCAAGCAGAAGAAGCAGAAGAAGGAGAAGGAGAAGGTGAAGTCTGGAGGGTGAAGCAGAAGAAGCAGAAGAAGGAGAAGGAGAAGGTGAAGTCTGGAGGGTGAATCAGGAGAAGTAGAAGAAGGAGAAGGAGAAGGTGAAGTCAGGAGGGTGAAGCAGAAGAAGCAGAAGAAGGAGAAGGAGAAGGTGAAGTCTGGAGGGTGAAGCAGAAGAAGCAGAAGATGGAGAAGGAGAAGGTGAAGTCTGGAGGGCGAAGCAGAAGAAGCAGAAGAAGGAGAAGTAGAAGGTGAAGTCTGGAGGGTGAAGCAGAAGAAGCAGAGGAAGGAGAAGGAGAAGGTGAAGTCTGGAGGGTGAATCAGGAGAAGTAGAAGAAGGAGAAGGAGAAGGTGAAGTCAGGAGGGTGAATCAGAAGAAGCAGAACAAGGAGAAGGAGAAGGTGAAGTCAGGAGGGTGAAGCAGAAGAAGCAGAAGAAGGAGAAGGAGAAGGTGAAGTCTGGAGGGTGAAGCAGAAGAAGCAGAAGAAGGAGAAGGAGAAGGTGAAGTCAGGAGGGTGAATCAGAAGAAGTCGAAGAAGGAGAAGGAGAAGGTGAAGTCTGGAGGGTGAATCAGAAGAAGTAGAAGATGGAGAAGGAGAAGGTGAAGTCTGGAGGGTGAATCAGAAGAAGTAGAAGAAGGAGAAGGAGAAGGTGAAGTCTGGAGGGTGAATCAGAAGAAGCAGAAGAAGGAGAAGGAGAAGGTGAAGTCTGGATGGAGAAGCAGAAGAAGTAGAAGAAGGAGAAGGAGAAGGTGATGTCTGGAGGGTGAATCAGAAGAAGAAGAAGAAGGAGAAGGAGAAGGTGAAGTCTGGAGGGTGAATCAGTAGAAGTAGAAGAATGAGAAGGAGAAGGTGAAGTCTGGAGGGTGAATCAGAAGAAGCAGAAGAAGGAGAAGGAGAAGGTGAAGTCTGGAGGGTGAATCAGAAGAAGTAGAAGAAGGAGAAGGAGATGGTGTAGTCTGGAGGGTGAATCAGAAGAAGTAGACGAAGGAGAAGGAGAAGGTGAAGTCTGGAGGGTGAATCAGAAGAAGCAGAAGAAGGAGAAGGAGATGGTGAAGTCTAGAGGGTGAATCAGAAGATGTAGAAGAAGGAGAAGGAGAAGGTGAAGTCTGGAGGGTGAATCAGAAGAAGCAGAAGAAGGAGAAGGAGAAGGTGAAGTCAGGAGGGTGAATCAGAAGAAGCAGAAGAAGGAGAAGGAGAAGGTGAAGTCTGGAGGGTGAATCAGAAGAAGCAGAAGAAGGAGAAGGAGAAGTTGAAGACTGGAGGGTGAATCAGAAGAAGTTGAAGAAGGAGAAGGAGAAGGTGAAGTCTGGAGGGTGAATCAGAAGAAGTAGAAGAAGGAGAAGGAGAAGGTGTAGTCTGGAGGGTGAATCAGAAGAAGTAGACGAAGGAGAAGGAGAAGGTGAAGTCTGGCGGGTGAATCAGAAGAAGCAGAAGAAGGAGAACGAGAAGGTGAAGTCAGGAGGGTGAATCAGAAGAAGCAGAAGAAGGACAAGGAGAAGGTGAAGTCAGGAGGGTGAATCAGAAGAAGCAGAAGAAGGAGAAGGAGAAGGTGAAGTCTGGAGGGTGAATCAGAAGAAGCAGAAGAAGGAGAAGGAGAAGTTGAAGACTGGAGGGTGAATCAGAAGAAGTTGAAGAAGGAGAAGGAGAAGGTGAAGTCTGGAGGGTGAATCAGAAGAAGTAGAAGAAGGAGAAGGAGAAGGTGTAGTCTGGAGGGTGAATCAGAAGAAGCAGAAGAAGGAGAATGAGAAGGTGAAGTCAGGAGGGTGAATCAGAAGAAGCAGAAGAAGGAGAAGGAGAAGGTGAAGTCTGGAGGGTGAATCAGAAGAAGCAGAAGAAGGAGAAGGAGGAGGTGAAGACTGGAGGGTGAATCAGAAAAAGTAGAAGAAGGAGAAGGAGAAGGTGAAGTCTGGAGGGTGAATCAGAATAAGTAGAAGAAGGAGAAGGAGAAGGCGAAGTCTGGAGGGTGAATCAGAAGAAGCAGAAAAAGGAGAAGGAGAAGGTGAAGTCTGGAGGGTGAATCAGAAGAAGCAGAAGAAGGAGGAGTAGAAGATGAAGTCTGGAGGGTGAATCAGAAGAAGTAGAAGAGGGAGAAGGAGAAGGTGATGTCTGGAGGGTGAATCAGAAGAAGCAGAAGAAGGAGAATGATATGGTGAAGTCTGAAGGGTGAATCAGAAGAAGCAGAAGAAGGAGAAGTAAAAGGTGAAGTCTGGAGGGTGAATCAGAAGAAGCAGAAGAAGGAGAAGGAGAAGGTGAAGTCTGGAGGGTGAATCAGAAGAAGCAGAAGAAGGAGAAGGAGAAGTTGAAGACTGGAGGGTGAATCAGAAGAAGTAGAAGAAGGAGAAGTAGAAGGTGAAGTCTGGAGGGTGAATCAGAAGAAGTAGAAGAAGGAGAAGGAGAAGGTGTAGACTGGAGGGTGAATCAGAAGAAGTAGACGAAGGAGAAGGAGAAGGTGAAGTCTGGAGGGTGAATCAGAAGAAGCAGAAGAAGGAGAACGAGAAGGTGAAGTCTGGAGGGTGAATCAGAAGAAGTAGAAGAAGGAGAAGGAGAAGGTGAAGTCTGGAGGGTGAATCAGAAGAAGCAGAAGAAGGAGAATGAGAAGGTGAAGTCAGGAGGGTGAATCAGAAGAAGCAGAAGAAGTTGAAGGAGAAGGTGAAGTCTGGAGGGTGAATCAGAAGAAGCAGAAGAAGGAGAAGGAGGAGGTGAAGACTGGAGGGTGAATCAGAAAAAGTAGAAGAAGGAGAAGGAGAAGGTGAAGTCTGGAGGGTGAATCAGAAGAAGTTGAGGAAGGAGAAGGAGAAGGCGAAGTCTGGAGGGTAAATCAGAAGAAGCAGAAAAAGGCGAAGGAGAAGGTGAAGTCTGGAGGGTGAATCAGAAGAAGCAGAAGAAGGAGGAGGAGAAGATGAAGTCTGGAGGGTGAATCAGAAGAAGTAGAAGAAGGAGAAGGAGAAGGTGAGGTCTGGAGGGTGAATCAGAAGAAGCAGAAGAAGGAGAAGGATATGGTGAAGTCTGAAGGGTGAATCAGAAGAAGCAGAAGAAGGAGAAGTAAAAGGTGAAGTCTGGAGGGTGAATCAGAAGAAGCAGAAAAAGGAGAAGGAGAAGGTGAAGTCTGGAGGGTGAATCAGAGGAAGCAGAAGAAGGAGAAGGAGAAGGTGAAGTCTGGAGGGTGAATCAGAAGAAGTAGAAGAAGGAGAAGGAGAAGGTGAAGTCTGGAGGGTGAATCAGAAGAAGTAGAAGAAGGAGAAGGAGAAGGTGAAGTCTGGAGGGTGAATCAGAAGAAGCAGAAGAAGGAGAAGGAGAAGGTGAAGTCTGGAGGGTGAATCAGAAGAAGCAGAAGAAGGAGAAGGAGAAGATGAAGTCTGGAGGGTGAATCAGAAGAAGTAGAAGAAGGAGTAGGAGAAGGAGAAGTCTGGAGGGTGAATCAGAAGAAGCAGAAGAAGGAGAAGGAGATGGTGAAGTCTGGAGGGTGAATCAGAAGAAGCAGAAGAAGGAGAAGGAGAAGGTGAAGTCTGGAGGGTGAATCAGAAGAAGCAGAAGAAGGAGAAGGAGAAGTTGAAGACTGGAGGGTGAATCAGAAGAAGTAGAAGAAGGAGAAGTAGAAGGTGAAGTCTGGAGGGTGAATCAGAAGAAGTAGAAGAAGGAGAAGGAGAAGGTGTAGACTGGAGGGTGAATCAGAAGAAGTAGACGAAGGAGAAGGAGAAGGTGAAGTCTGGAGGGTGAATCAGAAGAAGCAGAAGAAGGAGAACGAGAAGGTGAAGTCTGGAGGGTGAATCAGAAGAAGTAGAAGAAGGAGAAGGAGAAGGTGAAGTCTGGAGGGTGAATCAGAAGAAGCAGAAGAAGGAGAATGAGAAGGTGAAGTCAGGAGGGTGAATCAGAAGAAGCAGAAGAAGTTGAAGGAGAAGGTGAAGTCTGGAGGGTGAATCAGAAGAAGCAGAAGAAGGAGAAGGAGGAGGTGAAGACTGGAGGGTGAATCAGAAAAAGTAGAAGAAGGAGAAGGAGAAGGTGAAGTCTGGAGGGTGAATCAGAAGAAGTTGAGGAAGGAGAAGGAGAAGGCGAAGTCTGGAGGGTAAATCAGAAGAAGCAGAAAAAGGCGAAGGAGAAGGTGAAGTCTGGAGGGTGAATCAGAAGAAGCAGAAGAAGGAGGAGGAGAAGATGAAGTCTGGAGGGTGAATCAGAAGAAGTAGAAGAAGGAGAAGGAGAAGGTGAGGTCTGGAGGGTGAATCAGAAGAAGCAGAAGAAGGAGAAGGATATGGTGAAGTCTGAAGGGTGAATCAGAAGAAGCAGAAGAAGGAGAAGTAAAAGGTGAAGTCTGGAGGGTGAATCAGAAGAAGCAGAAAAAGGAGAAGGAGAAGGTGAAGTCTGGAGGGTGAATCAGAGGAAGCAGAAGAAGGAGAAGGAGAAGGTGAAGACTGGAGGGTGAATCAGAAGAAGTAGAAGAAGGAGAAGGAGAAGGTGAAGTCTGGAGGGTGAATCAGAAGAAGTAGAAGAAGGAGAAGGAGAAGGTGAAGTCTGGAGGGTGAATCAGAAGAAGCAGAAGAAGGAGAAGGAGAAGGTGAAGTCTGGAGGGTGAATCAGAAGAAGCAGAAGAAGGAGAAGGAGAAGATGAAGTCTGGAGGGTGAATCAGAAGAAGTAGAAGAAGGAGTAGGAGAAGGAGAAGTCTGGAGGGTGAATCAGAAGAAGCAGAAGAAGGAGAAGGAGATGGTGAAGTCTGGAGGGTGAATCAGAAGAAGCAGAAGAAGGAGAAGGAGAAGGTGAAGTCTGGAGGGTGAATCAGAAGAAGTAGAAGACGGAGAAGGAGAAGGTGAAGTCTGGAGGCTGGAGGGTGAAGCAGAAGAAGTAGAAGAAGGAGAAGGAGAAGGTGAAGTCAGGAGGGTGAATCAGAAGAGGTAGAAGAAGGAGAAGGAGAAGGTGAAGTCAGGAGGGTGAATCAGAAGAAGCAGAAGAAGGAGAAGGAGAAGGTGAAGTCTGGAGAGTGAATCAGAAGAATCAGAAGAAGGAGAAGGAGAAGGTGAAGTCTGGAGGGTGAATCAGAAGAAGCTGAAGAAAGAGAAGGAGAAGGTGAAGTCCGGAGGGTGAAGCAGAAGAAGCAGAAGATGGAAAAGTAGAAGGTGAAGTCTGGAGGGCCAAGCAGAAGAAGCAGAAGAAGGAGAAGGAGAAGGTGAAGTCTGGAGGGTGAAGCAGAAGAAGCAGAAGAAGGAGAAGGAGAAGGTGAAGTCTGGAGGGTGAATCAGGAGAAGTAGAAGAAGGAGAAGGAGAAGGTGAAGTCAGGAGGGTGAAGCAGAAGAAGCAGAAGAAGGAGAAGGAGAAGGTGAAGTCTGGAGGGTGAAGCAGAAGAAGCAGAAGATGGAGAAGGAGAAGGTGAAGTCTGTAGGGCGAAGCAGAAGAAGCAGAAGAAGGAGAAGGAGAAGGTGAAGTCTGGAGGGTGAAGCAGAAGAAGCAGAAGAAGGAGAAGGAGAAGCTGAAGTCTGGAGGGTGAATCAGGAGAAGTAGAAGAAGGAGAAGGAGAAGGTGAAGTCAGGAGGGTGAATCAGAAGAAGCAGAACAAGGGGAAGGAGAAGGTGAAGTCAGGAGGGTGAAGCAGAAGAAGCTGAAGAAGGAGAAGGAGAAGGTGAAGTCTGGAGGGTGAAGCAGAAGAAGCAGAAGAAGGAGAAGGAGAAGGTGAAGTCAGGAGGGTGAATCAGAAGAAGTAGAAGAAGGAGAAGGAGAAGGTGAAGTCTGGAGGGTGAATCAGAAGAAGTAGAAGATGGAGAAGGAGAAGGTGAAGTCTGGAGGGTGAATCAGAAGAAGTAGAAGAAGGAGAAGGAGAAGGTGAAGTCTGGAGGGTGAATCAGAAGAAGCAGAAGAAGGAGAAGGAGAAGGTGAAGTCTGGAGGGAGAAGCAGAAGAATAGAAGAAGGAGAAGGAGAAGGTGATGTCTGGAGGGTGAATCAGAAGAAGAAGAAGAAGGAGAAGGAGAAGGTGAAGTCTGGAGGGTGAATCAGTAGAAGTAGAAGAATGAGAAGGAGAAGGTGAAGTCTGGAGGGTGAATCAGAAGAAGCAGAAGAAGGAGAAGGAGAAGGTGAAGTCTGGAGGGTGAATCAGAAGAAGTAGAAGAAGGAGAAGGAGATGGTGTAGTCTGGAGGGTGAATCAGAAGAAGTAGACGAAGGAGAAGGAGAAGGTGAAGTCTGGAGGGTGAATCAGAAGAAGCAGAAGAAGGAGAAGGAGATGGTGAAGTCTAGAGGGTGAATCAGAAGAAGTAGAAGAAGGAGAAGGAGAAGGTGAAGTCTGGAGGGTGAATCAGAAGAAGCAGAAGAAGGAGAAGGAGAAGGTGAAGTCAGGAGGGTGAATCAGAAGAAGCAGAAGAAGGAGAAGGAGAAGGTGAAGTCTGGAGGGTGAATCAGAAGAAGCAGAAGAAGGAGAAGGAGAAGTTGAAGACTGGAGGGGGAATCAGAAGAAGTTGAAGAAGGAGAAGGAGAAGGTGAAGTCTGGAGGGTGAATCAGAAGAAGTAGAAGAAGGAGAAGGAGAAGGTGTAGTCTGGAGGGTGAATCAGAAGAAGTAGACGAAGGAGAAGGAGAAGGTGAAGTCTGGCGGGTGAATCAGAAGAAGCAGAAGAAGGAGAACGAGAAGGTGAAGTCAGGAGGGTGAATCAGAAGAAGCAGAAGAAGGACAAGGAGAAGGTGAAGTCAGGAGGGTGAATCAGAAGAAGCAGAAGAAGGAGAAGGAGAAGGTGAAGTCTGGAGGGTGAATCAGAAGAAGCAGAAGAAGGAGAAGGAGAAGTTGAAGACTGGAGGGTGAATCAGAAGAAGTTGAAGAAGGAGAATGATATGGTGATGTCTGAAGGGTGAATCAGAAGAAGCAGAAGAAGGAGAAGGAGAAGGTGAAGTCTGGAGGGTGAATCAGAAGAAGCAGAAGAAGGAGAAGGAGGAGGTGAAGACTGGAGGGTGGATCAGAAAAAGTAGAAGAAGGAGAAGGAGAAGGTGAAGTCTGGAGGGTGAATCAGAATAAGTAGAAGAAGGAGAAGGAGAAGGCGAAGTCTGGAGGGTGAATCAGAAGAAGCAGAAAAAGGAGAAGGAGAAGGTGAAGTCTGGAGGGTGAATCAGAAGAAGCAGAAGAAGGAGGAGTAGAAGATGAAGTCTGGAGGGTGAATCAGAAGAAGTAGAAGAAGGAGAAGGAGAAGGTGATGTCTGGAGGGTGAATCAGAAGAAGCAGAAGAAGGAGAATGATATGGTGAAGTCTGAAGGGTGAATCAGAAGAAGCAGAAGAAGGAGAAGTAAAAGGTGAAGTCTGGAGGGTGAATCAGAAGAAGCAGAAGAAGGAGAAGGAGAAGGTGAAGTCTGGAGGGTGAATCAGAAGAAGCAGAAGAAGGAGAAGGAGAAGGTGAAGTCTGGAGGGTGAATCAGAAGAAGTAGAAGAAGGAGAAGGAGAAGGTGAAGTCTGGAGGGTGAATCAGAAGAAGTAGAAGAAGGAGAAGGAGAAGGTGAAGTCTGGAGGGTGAATCAGAAGAAAGAGAAGAAGGAAAAGGAGACGGTGAAGTCTGGAGGGTGAATCAGAAGAAGCAGAAGAAGGAGAAGGAGAAGATGAAGTCTGGTGGGTGAATCAGAAGAAGTAGAAGAAGGAGTAGGAGAAGGAGAAGTCTGCAGGGTGAATCAGAAAAAGCAGACGAAGGAGAAGGAGATGGTGAAGTCTGGAGGGTGAATCAGAAGAAGCAGAAGAAGGAGAAGGAGAAGGTGAAGTCTGGAGGGTGAATCAGAAGAAGCAGAAGAAGGAGAAGGAGAAGGTGAAGTCTGGAGGGTGAATCAGAAGAAGCAGAAGAAGGAGAAGGAGAAGGTGAAGTCTGGAAAGTGAATCAGAAGAATCAGAAGAAGGAGAAGGAGAAGGTGAAGTCTGGAGGGTGAATCAGAAGAAGCTGAAGAAAGAGAAGGAGAAGGTGAAGTCTGGAGGGTGAAGCAGAAGAAGCAGAAGAAGGAGAAGGAGAAGGTGAAGACTGGAGGGTGAATCAGAAGAAGTAGAAGAAGGAGAAGGAGAAGGTGAAGTCTGGAGGGTGAATCAGAAGAAGTAGAAGAAGGAGTAGGAGAAGGTGAAGTCTGGAGGTGAATCAGAAGAATGAGAAGAAGGAGAAGGAGAAGGTGAAGTCTGGAGGGTGAATCAGAAGAAGCAGAAGAAGGAGAAGGAGAAGGTGAAGTCAGGAGGGTGAATCAGAAGAAGCGGAAGAAGGAGAAGGAGAAGGTGAAGTTAGGAGGGTGAATCAGAAGAAGCAGAAGAAGGAGAAGGAGAAGGTGAAGTCAGGGGGGTGAAGCAGAAGAAGTAGAAGAAGGAGAAGGAGAAGGTGAAGTCTGGAGGGTGAATCAGAAGAAGTAGAAGAAGGAGAAGTAGAAGGTGAAGTCTGGAAAGTGAATCAGAAGAATCAGAAGAAGGAGAAGGAGAAGGTGAAGTCAGGAGGGTGAATCAGAAGAAGCAGAAGAAGGAGAAGGAGAAGCTGAAGTCAGGAGGGTGAATCAGAAGAAGCAGAAGAAGGAGAAGGAGAAGGTGAAGTCTGGAGGGTGAATCAGAAGAAGCAGAAGAAGGAGAAGGAGAAGTTGAAGACTGGAGGGTGAATCAGAAGAAGTAGAAGAAGGAGAAGTAGAAGGTGAAGTCTGGAGGGTGAATCAGAAGAAGTAGAAGAAGGAGAAGGAGAAGGTGTAGTCTGGAGGGTGAATCAGAAGAAGTAGACGAAGGAGAAGGAGAAGGTGAAGTCTGGAGGGTGAATCAGAAGAAGCAGAAGAAGGAGAACGAGAAGGTGAAGTCTGGAGGGTGAATCAGAAGAAGTAGAAGAAGGAGAAGGAGAAGGTGAAGTCTGGAGGGTGAATAAGAAGAAGCAGAAGAAGGAGAATGAGAAGGTGAAGTCAGGAGGGTGAATCAGAAGAAGCAGAAGAAGTTGAAGGAGAAGGTGAAGTTTGGAGGGTGAATCAGAAGAAGCAGAAGAAGGAGAAGGAGGAGGTGAAGACTGGAGGGTGAATCAGAAAAAGTAGAAGAAGGAGAAGGAGAAGGTGAAGTCTGGAGGGTGAATCAGAAGAAGTGGAAGAAGGAGAAGGAGAAGGCGAAGTCTGGAGGGTGAATCAGAAGAAGCAGAAAAAGGCGAAGGAGAAGGTGAAGTCTGGAGGGTGAATCAGAAGAAGCAGAAGAAGGAGGAGGAGAAGATGAAGTCTGGAGGGTGAATCAGAAGAAGTAGAAGAAGGAGAAGGAGAAGGTGAGGTCTGGAGGGTGAATCAGAAGAAGCAGAAGAAGGAGAAGGATATGGTGAAGTCTGAAGGGTGAATCAGAAGAAGCAGAAGAAGGAGAAGTAAAAGGTGAAGTCTGGAGGGTGAATCAGAAGAAGCAGAAGAAGGAGAAGGAGAAGGTGAAGTCTGGAGGGTGAATCAGAGGAAGCAGAAGAAGGAGAAGGAGAAGGTGAAGTCTGGAGGGTGAATCAGAAGAAGTAGAAGAAGGAGAAGGAGAAGGTGAAGTCTGGAGGGTGAATCAGAAGAAGTAGAAGAAGGAGAAGGAGAAGGTGAAGTCTGGAGGGTGAATCAGAAGAAGCAGAAGAAGGAGAAGGAGAAGGTGAAGTCTGGAGGGTGAATCAGAAGAAGCAGAAGAAGGAGAAGGAGAAGATGAAGTCTGGAGGGTGAATCAGAAGAAGTAGAAGAAGGAGTAGGAGAAGGAGAAGACTGGAGGGTGAATCAGAAGAAGCAGAAGAAGGAGAAGGAGATGGTGAAGTCTGGAGGGTGAATCAGAAGAAGCAGAAGAAGGAGAAGGAGAAGGTGAAGTCTGGAGGGTGAATCAGAAGAAGTAGAAGACGGAGAAGGAGAAGGTGAAGTCTGGAGGCTGGAGGGTGAAGCAGAAGAAGTAGAAGAAGGAGAAGGAGAAGGTGAAGTCAGGAGGGTGAATCAGAAGAGGTAGAAGAAGGAGAAGGAGAAGGTGAAGTCAGGAGGGTGAATCAGAAGAAGCAGAAGAAGGAGAAGGAGAAGGTGAAGTCTGGAGAGTGAATCAGAAGAATCAGAAGAAGGAGAAGGAGAAGGTGAAGTCTGGAGGGTGAATCAGAAGAAGCTGAAGAAAGAGAAGGAGAAGGTGAAGTCTGGAGGGTGAAGCAGAAGAAGCAGAAGATGGAAAAGTAGAAGGTGAAGTCTGGAGGGCCAAGCAGAAGAAGCAGAAGAAGGAGAAGGAGAAGGTGAAGTCTGGAGGGTGAAGCAGAAGAAGCAGAAGAAGGAGAAGGAGAAGGTGAAGTCTGGAGGGTGAATCAGGAGAAGTAGAAGAAGGAGAAGGAGAAGGTGAAGTCAGGAGGGTGAAGCAGAAGAAGCAGAAGAAGGAGAAGGAGAAGGTGAAGTCTGGAGGGTGAAGCAGAAGAAGCAGAAGATGGAGAAGGAGAAGGTGAAGTCTGGAGGGCGAAGCAGAAGAAGCAGAAGAAGGAGAAGTAGAAGGTGAAGTCTGGAGGGTGAAGCAGAAGAAGCAGAGGAAGGAGAAGGAGAAGGTGAAGTCTGGAGGGTGAATCAGGAGAAGTAGAAGAAGGAGAAGGAGAAGGTGAAGTCAGGAGGGTGAATCAGAAGAAGCAGAACAAGGAGAAGGAGAAGGTGCAGTCAGGAGGGTGAAGCAGAAGAAGCAGAAGAAGGAGAAGGAGAAGGTGAAGTCTGGAGGGTGAAGCAGAAGAAGCAGAAGAAGGAGAAGGAGAAGGTGAAGTCAGGAGGGTGAATCAGAAGAAGTCGAAGAAGGAGAAGGAGAAGGTGAAGTCTGGAGGGTGAATCAGAAGAAGTAGAAGATGGAGAAGGAGAAGGTGAAGTCTGGAGGGTGAATCAGAAGAAGTAGAAGAAGGAGAAGGAGAAGGTGAAGTCTGGAGGGTGAATCAGAAGAAGCAGAAGAATGGGAAGGAGAAGGTGAAGTCTGGATGGAGAAGCAGAAGAAGTAGAAGAAGGAGAAGGAGAAGGTGATGTCTGGAGGGTGAATCAGAAGAAGAAGAAGAAGGAGAAGGAGAAGGTGAAGTCTGGAGGGTGAATCAGTAGAAGTAGAAGAATGAGAAGGAGAAGGTGAAGTCTGGAGGGTGAATCAGAAGAAGCAGAAGAAGGAGAAGGAGAAGGTGAAGTCTGGAGGGTGAATCAGAAGAAGTAGAAGAAGGAGAAGGAGATGGTGTAGTCTGGAGGGTGAATCAGAAGAAGTAGACGAAGGAGAAGGAGAAGGTGAAGTCTGGAGGGTGAATCAGAAGAAGCAGAAGAAGGAGAAGGAGATGGTGAAGTCTAGAGGGTGAATCAGAAGATGTAGAAGAAGGAGAAGGAGAAGGTGAAGTCTGGAGGGTGAATCAGAAGAAGCAGAAGAAGGAGAAGGAGAAGGTGAAGTCAGGAGGGTGAATCAGAAGAAGCAGAAGAAGGAGAAGGAGAAGGTGAAGTCTGGAGGGTGAATCAGAAGAAGCAGAAGAAGAAGAAGGAGAAGTTGAAGACTGGAGGGTGAATCAGAAGAAGTTGAAGAAGGAGAAGGAGAAGGTGAAGTCTGGAGGGTGAATCAGAAGAAGTAGAAGAAGGAGAAGGAGAAGGTGTAGTCTGGAGGGTGAATCAGAAGAAGTAGACGAAGGAGAAGGAGAAGGTGAAGTCTGGCGGGTGAATCAGAAGAAGCAGAAGAAGGAGAACGAGAAGGTGAAGTCAGGAGGGTGAATCAGAAGAAGCAGAAGAAGGACAAGGAGAAGGTGAAGTCAGGAGGGTGAATCAGAAGAAGCAGAAGAAGGAGAAGGAGAAGGTGAAGTCTGGAGGGTGAATCAGAAGAAGCAGAAGAAGGAGAAGGAGAAGTTGAAGACTGGAGGGTGAATCAGAAGAAGTTGAAGAAGGAGAAGGAGAAGGTGAAGTCTGGAGGGTGAATCAGAAGAAGTAGAAGAAGGAGAAGGAGAAGGTGAAGTCTGGAGGGTGAATCAGAAGAAGCAGAAGAAGGAGAATGAGAAGGTGAAGTCAGGAGGGTGAATCAGAAGAAGCAGAAGAAGGAGAAGGAGAAGGTGAAGTCTGGAGGGTGAATCAGAAGAAGCAGAAGAAGGAGAAGGAGGAGGTGAAGACTGGAGGGTGAATCAGAAAAAGTAGAAGAAGGAGAAGGAGAAGGTGAAGTCTGGAGGGTGAATCAGAACAAGTAGAAGAAGGAGAAGGAGAAGGCGAAGTCTGGAGGGTGAATCAGAAGAAGCAGAAAAAGGAGAAGGAGAAGGTGAAGTCTGGAGGGTGAATCAGAAGAAGCAGAAGAAGGAGGAGTAGAAGATGAAGTCTGGAGGGTGAATCAGAAGAAGTAGAAGAAGGAGAAGGAGAAGGTGATGTCTGGAGGGTGAATCAGAAGAAGCAGAAGAAGGAGAATGATATGGTGAAGTCTGAAGGGTGAATCAGAAGAAGCAGAAGAAGGAGAAGTAAAAGGTGAAGTCTGGAGGGTGAATCAGAAGAAGCAGAAGAAGGAGAAGGAGAAGGTGAAGTCTGGAGGGTGAATCAGAAGAAGCAGAAGAAGGAGAAGGAGAAGTTGAAGACTGGAGGGTGAATCAGAAGAAGTAGAAGAAGGAGAAGTAGAAGGTGAAGTCTGGAGGGTGAATCAGAAGAAGTAGAAGAAGGAGAAGGAGAAGGTGTAGACTGGAGGGTGAATCAGAAGAAGTAGACGAAGGAGAAGGAGAAGGTGACGTCTGGAGGGTGAATCAGAAGAAGCAGAAGAAGGAGAACGAGAAGGTGAAGTCTGGAGGGTGAATCAGAAGAAGTAGAAGAAGGAGAAGGAGAAGGTGAAGTCTGGAGGGTGAATCAGAAGAAGCAGAAGAAGGAGAATGAGAAGGTGAAGTCAGGAGGGTGAATCAGAAGAAGCAGAAGAAGTTGAAGGAGAAGGTGAAGTCTGGAGGGTGAATCAGAAGAAGCAGAAGAAGGAGAAGGAGGAGGTGAAGACTGGAGGGTGAATCAGAAAAAGTAGAAGAAGGAGAAGGAGAAGGTGAAGTCTGGAGGGTGAATCAGAAGAAGTGGAAGAAGGAGAAGGAGAAGGCGAAGTCTGGAGGGTAAATCAGAAGAAGCAGAAAAAGGCGAAGGAGAAGGTGAAGTCTGGAGGGTGAATCAGAAGAAGCAGAAGAAGGAGGAGGAGAAGATGAAGTCTGGAGGGTGAATCAGAAGAAGTAGAAGAAGGAGAAGGAGAAGGTGAGGTCTGGAGGGTGAATCAGAAGAAGCAGAAGAAGGAGAAGGATATGGTGAAGTCTGAAGGGTGAATCAGAAGAAGCAGAAGAAGGAGAAGTAAAAGGTGAAGTCTGGAGGGTGAATCAGAAGAAGCAGAAGAAGGAGAAGGAGAAGGTGAAGTCTGGCGGGTGAATCAGAGGAAGCAGAAGAAGGAGAAGGAGAAGGTGAAGTCTGGAGGGTGAATCAGAAGAAGTAGAAGAAGGAGAAGGAGAAGGTGAAGTCTGGAGGGTGAATCAGAAGAAGTAGAAGAAGGAGAAGGATAAGGTGAAGTCTGGAGGGTGAATCAGAAGAAGCAGAAGAAGGAGAAGGAGAAGGTGAAGTCTGGAGGGTGAATCAGAAGAAGCAGAAGAAGGAGAAGGAGAAGATGAAGTCTGGAGGGTGAATCAGAAGAAGTAGAAGAAGGAGTAGGAGAAGGAGAAGTCTGGAGGGTGAATCAGAAGAAGCAGAAGAAGGAGAAGGAGATGGTGAAGTCTGGAGGGTGAATCAGAAGAAGCAGAAGAAGGAGAAGGAGAAGGTGAAGTCTGGAGGGTGAATCAGAAGAAGTAGAAGACGGAGAAGGAGAAGGTGATGTCTGGAGGCTGGAGGGTGAAGCAGAAGAAGTAGAAGAAGGAGAAGGAGAAGGTGAAGTCAGGAGGGTGAATCAGAAGAGGTAGAAGAAGGAGAAGGAGAAGGTGAAGTCAGGAGGGTGAATCAGAAGAAGCAGAAGAAGGAGAAGGAGAAGGTGAAGTCTGGAGAGTGAATCAGAAGAATCAGAAGAAGGAGAAGGAGAAGGTGAAGTCTGGAGGGTGAATCAGAAGAAGCTGAAGAAAGAGAAGGAGAAGGTGAAGTCTGGAGGGTGAAGCAGAAGAAGCAGAAGATGGAAAAGTAGAAGGTGAAGTCTGGAGGGCCAAGCAGAAGAAGCAGAAGAAGGAGAAGGAGAAGGTGAAGTCTGGAGGGTGAAGCAGAAGAAGCAGAAGAAGGAGAAGGAGAAGGTGAAGTCTGGAGGGTGAATCAGGAGAAGTAGAAGAAGGAGAAGGAGAAGGTGAAGTCAGGAGGGTGAAGCAGAAGAAGCAGAAGAAGGAGAAGGAGAAGGTGAAGTCTGGAGGGTGAAGCAGAAGAAGCAGAAGATGGAGAAGGAGAAGGTGAAGTCTGGAGGGCGAAGCAGAAGAAGCAGAAGAAGGAGAAGGAGAAGGTGAAGTCTGGAGGGTGAAGCAGAAGAAGCAGAAGAAGGAGAAGGAGAAGCTGAAGTCTGGAGGGTGAATCAGGAGAAGTAGAAGAAGGAGAAGGAGAAGGTGAAGTCAGGAGGGTGAATCAGAAGAAGCAGAACAAGGAGAAGGAGAAGGTGAAGTCAGGAGGGTGAAGCAGAAGAAGCTGAAGAAGGAGAAGGAGAAGGTGAAGTCTGGAGGGTGAAGCAGAAGAAGCAGAAGAAGGAGAAGGAGAAGGTGAAGTCAGGAGGGTGAATCAGAAGAAGTAGAAGAAGGAGAAGGAGAAGGTGAAGTCTGGAGGGTGAATCAGAAGAAGTAGAAGATGGAGAAGGAGAAGGTGAAGTCTGGAGGGTGAATCAGAAGAAGTAGAAGAAGGAGAAGGAGAAGGTGAAGTCTGGAGGGTGAATCAGAAGAAGCAGAAGAAGGAGAAGGAGAAGGTGAAGTCTGGAGGGAGAAGCAGAAGAAGTAGAAGAAGGAGAAGGAGAAGGTGATGTCTGGAGGGTGAATCAGAAGAAGAAGAAGAAGGAGAAGGAGAAGGTGAAGTCTGGAGGGTGAATCAGTAGAAGTAGAAGAATGAGAAGGAGAAGGTGAAGTCTGGAGGGTGAATCAGAAGAAGCAGAAGAAGGAGAAGGAGAAGGTGAAGTCTGGAGGGTGAATCAGAAGAAGTAGAAGAAGGAGAAGGAGATGGTGTAGTCTGGAGGGTGAATCAGAAGAAGTAGACGAAGGAGAAGGAGAAGGTGAAGTCTGGAGGGTGAATCAGAAGAAGCAGAAGAAGGAGAAGGAGATGGTGAAGTCTAGAGGGTGAATCAGAAGAAGTAGAAGAAGGAGAAGGAGAAGGTGAAGTCTGGAGGGTGAATCAGAAGAAGCAGAAGAAGGAGAAGGAGAAGGTGAAGTCAGGAGGGTGAATCAGAAGAAGCAGAAGAAGGAGAAGGAGAAGGTGAAGTCTGGAGGGTGAATCAGAAGAAGCAGAAGAAGGAGAAGGAGAAGTTGAAGACTGGAGGGTGAATCAGAAGAAGTTGAAGAAGGAGAAGGAGAAGGTGAAGTCTGGAGGGTGAATCAGAAGAAGTAGAAGAAGGAGAAGGAGAAGGTGTAGTCTGGAGGGTGAATCAGAAGAAGTAGACGAAGGAGAAGGAGAAGGTGAAGTCTGGCGGGTGAATCAGAAGAAGCAGAAGAAGGAGAACGAGAAGGTGAAGTCAGGAGGGTGAATCAGAAGAAGCAGAAGAAGGACAAGGAGAAGGTGAAGTCAGGAGGGTGAATCAGAAGAAGCAGAAGAAGGAGAAGGAGAAGGTGAAGTCTGGAGGGTGAATCAGAAGAAGCAGAAGAAGGAGAAGGAGAAGTTGAAGACTGGAGGGTGAATCAGAAGAAGTTGAAGAAGGAGAATGATATGGTGATGTCTGAAGGGTGAATCAGAAGAAGCAGAAGAAGGAGAAGGAGAAGGTGAAGTCTGGAGGGTGAATCAGAAGAAGCAGAAGAAGGAGAAGGAGGAGGTGAAGACTGGAGGGTGAATCAGAAAAAGTAGAAGAAGGAGAAGGAGAAGGTGAAGTCTGGAGGGTGAATCAGAATAAGTAGAAGAAGGAGAAGGAGAAGGCGAAGTCTGGAGGGTGAATCAGAAGAAGCAGAAAAAGGAGAAGGAGAAGGTGAAGTCTGGAGGGTGAATCAGAAGAAGCAGAAGAAGGAGGAGTAGAAGATGAAGTCTGGAGGGTGAATCAGAAGAAGTAGAAGAAGGAGAAGGAGAAGGTGATGTCTGGAGGGTGAATCAGAAGAAGCAGAAGAAGGAGAATGATATGGTGAAGTCTGAAGGGTGAATCAGAAGAAGTAGAAGAAGGAGAAGGAGAAGGTGAAGTCTGGAGGGTGAATCAGAAGAAGTAGAAGAAGGAGAAGGAGAAGGTGAAGTCTGGAGGGTGAATCAGAAGAAAGAGAAGAAGGAAAAGGAGACGGTGAAGTCTGGAGGGTGAATCAGAAGAAGCAGAAGAAGGAGAAGGAGAAGATGAAGTCTGGTGGGTGAATCAGAAGAAGTAGAAGAAGGAGTAGGAGAAGGAGAAGTCTGCAGGGTGAATCAGAAAAAGCAGACGAAGGAGAAGGAGATGGTGAAGTCTGGAGGGTGAATCAGAAGAAGCAGAAGAAGGAGAAGGAGAAGGTGAAGTCTGGAGGGTGAATCAGAAGAAGCAGAAGAAGGAGAAGGAGAAGGTGAAGTCTGGAGGGTGAATCAGAAGAAGCAGAAGAAGGAGAAGGAGAAGGTGAAGTCTGGAAAGTGAATCAGAAGAATCAGAAGAAGGAGAAGGAGAAGGTGAAGTCTGGAGGGTGAATCAGAAGAAGCTGAAGAAAGAGAAGGAGAAGGTGAAGTCTGGAGGGTGAAGCAGAAGAAGCAGAAGAAGGAGAAGGAGAAGGTGAAGACTGGAGGGTGAATCAGAAGAAGTAGAAGAAGGAGAAGGAGAAGGTGAAGTCTGGAGGGTGAATCAGAAGAAGTAGAAGAAGGAGTAGGAGAAGGTGAAGTCTGGAGGTGAATCAGAAGAATGAGAAGAAGGAGAAGGAGAAGGTGAAGTCTGGAGGGTGAATCAGAAGAAGCAGAAGAAGGAGAAGGAGAAGGTGAAGTCAGGAGGGTGAATCAGAAGAAGCAGAAGAAGGAGAAGGAGAAGGTGAAGTTAGGAGGGTGAATCAGAAGAAGCAGAAGAAGGAGAAGGAGAAGGTGAAGTCAGGGGGGTGAAGCAGAAGAAGTAGAAGAAGGAGAAGGAGAAGGTGAAGTCTGGAGGGTGAATCAGAAGAAGCAGAAGAAGGAGAAGGAGAAGGTGAAGTCAGCAGGGTGAATCAGAAGAAGCAGAAGAAGGAGAAGGAGAAGGTGAAGTCTGGAGGGTGAATCAGAAGAAGTAGAAGAAGGAGAAGGAGAAGGTGAAGTCTGGAGGGTGAATCAGAAGAAGTAGAAGAAGGAGAAGGAGAAGGTGAAGTCTGGAGGGTGAATCAGAAGAAGTAGAAGAAGGAGAAGGAGAAGGTGAAGTCTGGAGGGTGAATCAGAAGAAGCAGAAGAAGGAGAATGAGAAAGTGAAGTCAGGAGGGTGAATCAGAAGAAGCAGAAGAAGGAGAAGGAGAAGGTGAAGTCTGGAGGGTGAATCAGAAGAAGCAGAAGAAGGAGAAGGAGGAGGTGAAGACTGGAGGGTGAATCAGAAAAAGTAGAAGAAGGAGAAGGAGAAGGTGAAGTCTGGAGGGTGAATCAGAAGAAGTAGAAGAAGGAGAAGGAGAAGGCGAAGTCTGGAGGGTGAATCAGAAGAAGCAGAAAAAGGAGAAGGAGAAGGTGAAGTCTGGAGGGTGAATCAGAAGAAGCAGAAGAAGGAGGAGGAGAAGATGAAGTCTGGAGGGTGAATCAGAAGAAGTAGAAGAAGGAGAAGGAGAAGGTGATGTCTGGAGGGTGAATCAGAAGAAGCAGAAGAAGGAGAATGATATGGTGATGTCTGAAGGGTGAATCAGAAGAAGCAGAAGAAGGAGAAGTAAAAGGTGAAGTCTGGAGGGTGAATCAGAAGAAGCAGAAGAAGGAGAAGGAGAAGGTGAAGTCTGGAGGGTGAATCAGAAGAAGCAGAAGAAGGAGAAGGAGAAGGTGAACTCTGGAGGGTGAATCAGAAGAAGTAGAAGAAGGAGAAGGAGAAGGTGAAGTCTGGAGGGTGAATCAGAAGAAGTAGAAGAAGGAGAAGGAGAAGGTGAAGTCTGGAGGGTGAATCAGAAGAAGCAGAAGAAGGAGAAGGAGACGGTGAAGTCTGGAGGGTGAATCAGAAGAAGCAGAAGAAGGAGAAGGAGAAGATAAAGTCTGGAGGGTGAATCAGAAGAAGTAGAAGAAGGAGTTGGAGAAGGAGAAGTCTGCAGGGTGAATCAGAAAAAGCAGAAGAAGGAGAAGGAGATGGTGAAGTCTGGAGGGTGAATCAGAAGAAGCAGAAGACGGAGAAGGAGAAGGTGAAGTCTGGAGGCTGGAGGGTGAAGCAGAAGAAGTAGAAGAAGGAGAAGGAGAAGGTGAAGTCAGGAGGGTGAATCAGAAGAGGTAGAAGAAGGAGAAGGTGAAGGTGAAGTCAGGAGGGTGAATCAGAAGAAGCAGAAGAAGGAGAAGGAGAAGGTGAAGTCTGGAGAGTGAATCAGAAGAATCAGAAGAAGGAGAAGGAGAAGGTGAAGTCTGGAGGGTGAATCAGAAGAAGCTGAAGAAAGAGAAGGAGAAGGTGAAGTCTGGAGGGTGAATCAGAAGAAGCAGAAGAAGGAGAAGGAGACGGTGAAGTCTGGAGGGTGAATCAGAAGAAGCAGAAGAAGGAGAAGGAGAAGATGAAGTCTCGAGGGTGAATCAGAAGAAGTAGAAGAAGGAGTAGGAGAAGGAGAAGTCTGCAGGGTGAATCAGAAAAAGCAGAAGAAGGAGAAGGAGATGGTGAAGTCTGGAGGGTGAATCAGAAGAAGCAGAAGAAGGAGAAGGAGAAGGTGAAGTCTGGAGGGTGAATCAGAAGAAGCAGAAGAAGGAGAAGGAGAAGGTGAAGTCTGGAGGGTGAATCAGAAGAAGCAGAAGACGGAGAAGGAGAAGGTGAAGTCTGGAGGCTGGAGGGTGAAGCTGAAGAAGTAGAAGAAGGAGAAGGAGAAGGTGAAGTCAGGAGGGTGAATCAGAAGAGGTAGAAGAAGGAGAAGGTGAAGGTGAAGTCAGGAGGGTGAATCAGAAGAAGCAGAAGAAGGAGAAGGAGAAGGTGAAGTCTGGAGAGTGAATCAGAAGAATCAGAAGAAGGAGAAGGAGAAGGTGAAGTCTGGAGGGTGAATCAGAAGAAGCTGAAGAAAGAGAAGGAGAAGGTGAAGTCTGCAGGGTGAAGCAGAAGAAGCAGAAGAAGGAGAAGGAGAAGGTGAAGACTGGAGGGTGAATCAGAAGAAGTAGAAGAAGGAGAAGGAGAAGGTGAAGTCTGGAGGGTGAATCAGAAGAAGTAGAAGAAGGAGTAGGAGAAGGTGAAGTCTGGAGGTGAATCAGAAGAATGAGAAGAAGGAGAAGGAGAAGGTGAAGTCTGGAGGGTGAATCAGAAGAAGCAGAAGAAGGAGAAGGAGAAGGTGAAGTCAGGAGGGTGAATCAGAAGAAGCAGAAGAAGGAGAAGGAGAAGGTGAAGTTAGGAGGGTGAATCAGAAGAAGCAGAAAAAGGAGAAGGAGAAGGTGAAGTCAGGGGGGTGAAGCAGAAGAAGTAGAAGAAGGAGAAGGAGAAGGTGAAGTCTGGAGGGTGAATCAGAAGAAGCAGAAGAAGGAGAAGGAGAAGGTGAAGTCAGGAGGGTGAATCAGAAGAAGCAGAAGGAGAAGGAGAAGGTGAAGTCTGGAGGGTGAATCAGAAGAAGCAGAAGAAGGAGAAGGAGAAGTTGAAGACTGGAGGGTGAATCAGAAGAAGTAGAAGAAGGAGAAGGAGAAGGTGAAGTCTGGAGGGTGAATCAGAAGAAGTAGAAGAAGGAGAAGGAGAAGGTGAAGTCTGGAGGGTGAATCAGAAGAAGTAGAAGAAGGAGAAGGAGAAGGTGAAGTCTGGAGGGTGAATCAGAAGAAGCAGAAGAAGGAGAATGAGAAGGTGAAGTCAGGAGGGTGAATCAGAAGAAGCAGAAGAAGGAGAAGGAGAAGGTGAAGTCTGGAGGGTGAATCAGAAGAAGCAGAAGAAGGAGAAGGAGGAGGTGAAGACTGGAGGGTGAATCAGAAAAAGTAGAAGAAGGAGAAGGAGAAGGTGAAGTCTGGAGGGTGAATCAGAAGAAGTAGAAGAAGGAGAAGGAGAAGGCGAAGTCTGGAGGGTGAATCAGAAGAAGCAGAAAAAGGAGAAGGAGAAGATGAAGTCTGGAGGGTGAATCAGAAGAAGTAGAAGAAGGAGAAGGAGAAGGTGATGTCTGGAGGGTGAATCAGAAGAAGCAGAAGAAGGAGAATGATATGGTGAAGTCTGAAGGATGAATCAGAAGAAGCAGAAGAAGGAGAAGTAAAAGGTGAAGTCTGGAGGGTGAATCAGAAGAAGCAGAAGAAGGAGAAGGAGAAGGTGAAGTCTGGAGGGTGAATCAGAAGAAGCAGAAGAAGGAGAAGGAGAAGGTGAAGTCTGGAGGGTGAATCAGAAGAAGTAGAAGAAGGAGAAGGAGAAGGTGAAGTCTGGAGGGTGAATCAGAAGAAGTAGAAGAAGGAGAAGGAGAAGGTGAAGTCTGGAGGGTGAGTCAGAAGAAGCAGAAGAAGGAGAAGGAGACGGTGAAGTCTGGAGGGTGAATCAGAAGAAGCAGAAGAAGGAGAAGGAGAAGATGAAGTCTGGAGGGTGAATCAGAAGAAGTAGAAGAAGGAGTTGGAGAAGGAGAAGTCTGCAGGGTGAATCAGAAAAAGCAGAAGAAGGAGAAGGAGATGGTGAAGTCTGGAGGGTGAATCAGAAGAAGCAGAAGAAGGAGAAGGAGAAGGTGAAGTCTGGAGGGTGAATCAGAAGAAGCAGAAGAAGGAGAAGGAGAAGGTGAAGTCTGGAGGGTGAATCAGAAGAAGCAGAAGACGGAGAAGGAGAAGGTGAAGTCTGGAGGCTGGAGGGTGAAGCTGAAGAAGTAGAAGAAGGAGAAGGAGAAGGTGAAGTCAGGAGGGTGAATCAGAAGAGGTAGAAGAAGGAGAAGGTGAAGGTGAAGTCAGGAGGGTGAATCAGAAGAAGCAGAAGAAGGAGAAGGAGAAGGTGAAGTCTGGAGAGTGAATCAGAAGAATCAGAAGAAGGAGAAGGAGAAGGTGAAGTCTGGAGGGTGAATCAGAAGAAGCTGAAGAAAGAGAAGGAGAAGGTGAAGTCTGGAGGGTGAAGCAGAAGAAGCAGAAGAAGGAGAAGGAGAAGGTGAAGACTGGAGGGTGAATCAGAAGAAGTAGAAGAAGGAGAAGGAGAAGGTGAAGTCTGGAGGGTGAATCAGAAGAAGTAGAAGAAGGAGTAGGAGAAGGTGAAGTCTGGAGGTGAATCAGAAGAATGAGAAGAAGGAGAAGGAGAAGGTGAAGTCTGGAGGGTGAATCAGAAGAAGCAGAAGAAGGAGAAGGAGAAGGTGAAGTCAGGAGGGTGAATCAGAAGAAGCAGAAGAAGGAGAAGGAGAAGGTGAAGTTAGGAGGGTGAATCAGAAGAAGCAGAAAAAGGAGAAGGAGAAGGTGAAGTCAGGGGGGTGAAGCAGAAGAAGTAGAAGAAGGAGAAGGAGAAGGTGAAGTCTGGAGGGTGAATCAGAAGAAGCAGAAGAAGGAGAAGGAGAAGGTGAAGTCAGGAGGGTGAATCAGAAGAAGCAGAAGGAGAAGGAGAAGGTGAAGTCTGGAGGGTGAATCAGAAGAAGCAGAAGAAGGAGAAGGAGAAGTTGAAGACTGGAGGGTGAATCAGAAGAAGTAGAAGAAGGAGAAGGAGAAGGTGAAGTCTGGAGGGTGAATCAGAAGAAGTAGAAGAAGGAGAAGGAGAAGGTGAAGTCTGGAGGGTGAATCAGAAGAAGTAGAAGAAGGAGAAGGAGAAGGTGAAGTCTGGAGGGTGAATCAGAAGAAGCAGAAGAAGGAGAATGAGAAGGTGAAGTCAGGAGGGTGAATCAGAAGAAGCAGAAGAAGGAGAAGGAGAAGGTGAAGTCTGGAGGGTGAATCAGAAGAAGCAGAAGAAGGAGAAGGAGGAGGTGAAGACTGGAGGGTGAATCAGAAAAAGTAGAAGAAGGAGAAGGAGAAGGTGAAGTCTGGAGGGTGAATCAGAAGAAGTAGAAGAAGGAGAAGGAGAAGGCGAAGTCTGGAGGGTGAATCAGAAGAAGCAGAAAAAGGAGAAGGAGAAGATGAAGTCTGGAGGGTGAATCAGAAGAAGCAGAAGAAGGAGAAGGAGAAGGTGAAGTCTGGAGGGTGAATCAGAAGAAGCAGAAGAAGGAGAAGGAGAAGGTGAAGTCTGGAGGGTGAATCAGAAGAAGTAGAAGAAGGAGAAGGAGAAGGTGAAGTCTGGAGGGTGAATCAGAAGAAGTAGAAGAAGGAGAAGGAGAAGGTGAAGTCTGGAGGGTGAATCAGAAGAAGCAGAAGAAGGAGAAGGAGACGGTGAAGTCTGGAGGGTGAATCAGAAGAAGCAGAAGAAGGAGAAGGAGAAGATGAAGTCTGGAGGGTGAATCAGAAGAAGTAGAAGAAGGAGTTGGAGAAGGAGAAGTCTGCAGGGTGAATCAGAAAAAGCAGAAGAAGGAGAAGGAGATGGTGAAGTCTGGAGGGTGAATCAGAAGAAGCAGAAGAAGGAGAAGGAGAAGGTGAAGTCTGGAGGGTGAATCAGAAGAAGCAGAAGAAGGAGAAGGAGAAGGTGAAGTCTGGAGGGTGAATCAGAAGAAGTAGAAGACGGAGAAGGAGAAGGTGAAGTCTGGAGGCTGGAGGGTGAAGCAGAAGAAGTAGAAGAAGGAGAAGGTGAAGGTGAAGTCAGGAGGGTGAATCAGAAGAGGTAGAAGAAGGAGAAGGTGAAGGTGAAGTCAGGAGGGTGAATCAGAAGAAGCAGAAGAAGGAGAAGGAGAAGGTGAAGTCTGGAGAGTGAATCAGAAGAATCAGAAGAAGGAGAAGGAGAAGGTGAAGTCTGGAGTGTGAATCAGAAGAAGCTGAAGAAAGAGAAGGAGAAGGTGAAGTCTGGAGGGTGAAGCAGAAGAAGCAGAAGAAGGAGAAGGAGAAGGTGAAGACTGGAGGGTGAATCAGAAGAAGTAGAAGAAGGAGTAGGAGAAGGTGAAGTCTGGAGGGTGAATCAGAAGAATGAGAAGAAGGAGAAGGAGAAGGTGAAGTCTGGAGGGTGAATCAGAAGAAGCAGAAGAAGGAGAAGGAGAAGGTGAAGTCAGGAGGGTGAATCAGAAGAAGCAGAAGAAGGAGAAGGAGAAGGTGAAGTTAGGAGGGTGAATCAGAAGAAGCAGAAGAAGGAGAAGGAGAAGGTGAAGTCAGGGGGGTGAAGCAGAAGAAGTAGAAGAAGGAGAAGGAGAAGGTGAAGTCTGGAGGGTGAATCAGAAGAAGCAGAAGAAGGAGAAGGAGAAGGTGAAGTCAGGAGGGTGAATCAGAAGAAGCAGAAGAAGGAGAAGGAGAAGGTGAAGTCTGGAGGGTGAATCAGAAGAAGCAGAAGAAGGAGAACGAGAAGGTGAAGTCTGGAGGGTGAATCAGAAGAAGTAGAAGAAGGAGAAGGAGAAGGTGAAGTCTGGAGGGTGAATCAGAAGAAGCAGAAGAAGGAGAATGAGAAGGTGAAGTCAGGAGGGTGAATCAGAAGAAGCAGAAGAAGGAGAAGGAGAAGCTGGAGTCTGGAGGGTGAATCAGAAGAAGCAGAAGAAGGAGAAGGAGGAGGTGAAGACTGGAGGGTGAATCAGAAAAAGTAGAAGAAGGAGAAGTAGAAGGTGAAGTCTGGAGGGTGAATCAGAAGAAGTAGAAGAAGGAGAAGGAGAAGGCGAAGTCTGGAGGGTGAATCAGAAGAAGCAGAAAAAGGAGAAGGAGAAGGTGAAGTCTGGAGGGTGAATCAGAAGAAGCAGAAGAAGGAGGAGGAGAAGATGAAGTCTGGAGGGTGAATCAGAAGAAGTAGAAGAAGGAGAAGGAGAAGGTGAGGTCTGGAGGGTGAATCAGAAGAAGCAGAAGAAGGAGAAGGATATGGTGAAGTCTGAAGGGTGAATCAGAAGAAGCAGAAGAAGGAGAAGTAAAAGGTGAAGTCTGGAGGGTGAATCAGAAGAAGCAGAAGAAGGAGAAGGAGAAGGTGAAGTCTGGAGGGTGAATCAGAAGAAGCAGAAGAAGGAGAAGGAGAAGGTGAAGTCTGGAGGGTGAATCAGAAGAAGTAGAAGAAGGAGAAGGAGAAGGTGAAGTCTGGAGGGTGAATCAGAAGAAGTAGAAGAAGGAGAAGGAGAAGGTGAAGTCTGGAGGGTGAATCAGAAGAAGCAGAAGAAGGAGAAGGAGAAGGTGTCAGTCTGGAGGGTGAATCAGAAGAAGCAGAAGAAGGAGAAGGAGAAGATGAAGTCTGGAGGGTGAATCAGAAGAAGTAGAAGAAGGATTAGGAGAAGGAGAAGTCTGGAGGGTGAATCAGAAGAAGCAGAAGAAGGAGAAGGAGATGGTGAAGTCTGGAGGGTGAATCAGAAGAAGCAGAAGAAGGAGAAGGAGAAGGTGAAGTCTGGAGGGTGAATCAGAAGAAGCAGAAGAAGGAGAAGGAGAAGGTGAAGTCTGGAGGGTGAATCAGAAGAAGTAGAAGACGGAGAAGGAGAAGGTGAAGTCTGGAGGCTGGAGGGTGAATCAGAAGAAGCAGAAGAAGGAGAAGGAGAAGGTGAAGTCAGGAGGGTGAATCAGAAGAGGTAGAAGATGGAGAAGGTGAAGGTGAAGTCAGGAGGGTGAATCAGAAGAAGCAGAAGAAGGAGAAGGAGAAGGTGAAGTCTGGAGAGTGAATCAGAAGAATCAGAAGAAGGAGAAGGAGAAGGTGAAGTCTGGAGGGTGAATCAGAAGAAGCTGAAAAAAGAGAAGGAGAAGGTGAAGTCTGGAGGGTGAAGCAGAAGAAGCAGAAGATGGAGAAGGAGAAGGTGAAGTCTGGAGGTCTAAGCAGAAGAAGCAGAAGAAGGAGAGTGAGAAGGTGAAGTCTGGAGGGTGAAGCAGAAGAAGCAGAAAAAGGAGAAGGAGAAGGTGAAGTCTGGAGGGTGAATCAGGAGAAGTAGAAGAAGGAGAAGGAGAAGGTGAAGTCAGGAGGGTGAAGCAGAAGAAGCAGAAGAAGGAGAAGGAGAAGGTGAAGTCTGGAGGGTGAAGCAGAAGAAGCAGAAGATGGAGAAGGAGAAGGTGAAGTCTGGAGGGTGAAGCAGAAGAAGAAGAAGAAGGAGAACGAGAAGGTGAAGTCTGGAGGGTGAATCAGAAGAAGTAGAAGAAGGAGAAGGAGAAGGTGTAGTCTGGAGGGTGAATCAGAAGAAGTAGAAGAAGGAGAAGGAGAAGGCGAAGTCTGGAGGGTGAATCAGAAGAAGCAGAAAAAGGAGAAGGAGAAGGTGAAGTCTGGAGGGTGAATCAGAAGAAGCAGAACAAGGAGAAGGAGAAGGTGAAGTCTGGAGGGTGAAGCAGAAGAAGCAGAAGAAGGAGAAGGAGAAGGTGAAGTCTGGAGGGTGAAGCAGAAGAAGCAGAAGAAGAAGGAGAAGGTGAAGTCAGGAGGGTGAATCAGAAGAAGTAGAAGAAGGAGAAGGAGAAGGTGAAGTCTGGAGGGTGAATCAGAAGAAGTAGAAGATGGAGAAGGAGAAGGTGAAGTCTGGAGGGTGAATCAGAAGAAGTAGAAGAAGGAGAAGGAGAAGGTGAAGTCTGGAGGGTGAATCAGAAGAAGCAGAAGAAGGAGAAGGAGAAGGTGAAGTCTGGAGGGAGAAGCAGAAGAAGTAGAAGAAGGAGAAGGAGAAGGTGAAGTCTGGAGGGTGAATCAGAAGAAGAAGAAGAAGGAGAAGGAGAAGGTGAAGTCTGGAGGGTGAATCAGTAGAAGTAGAAGAAGGAGAAGGAGAAGGTGAAGTCTGGAGGGTGAATCAGAAGAAGTAGAAGAAGGAGTAGGAGAAGGTGAAGTCTGGAGGGTGAATCAGAAGAAGTAGAAGAAGGAGAAGGAGATGGTGTAGTCTGGAGGGTGAATCAGAAGAAGTAGACGAAGAAGAAGGAGAAGGTGAAGTCTGGAGGGTGAATCAGAAGAAGCAGAAGAAGGAGAAGGAGAAGGTGAAGTCTAGAGGGTGAATCAGAAGAAGTCGAAGAAGGAGAAGGAGAAGGTGAAGTCTGGAGGGTGAATCAGAAGAAGCAGAAGAAGGAGAAGGAGAAGGTGAAGTCAGGAGGGTGAATCAGAAGAAGCAGAAGAAGGAGAAGGAGAAGGTGAAGTCTGGAGGGTGAATCAGAAGAAGCAGAAGAAGGAGAAGGAGAAGTTGAAGACTGGAGGGTGAATCAGAAGAAGTAGAAGAAGGAGAAGGAGAAGGTGAAGTCTGGAGGGTGAATCAGAAGAAGTAGAAGAAGGAGAAGGAGAAGGTGTAGTCTGGAGGGTGAATCAGAAGAAGTAGACGAAGGAGAAGGAGAAGGTGAAGTCTGGAGGGTGAATCAGAAGAAGCAGAAGAAGGAGAACGAGAAGGTGAAGTCTGGAGGGTGAATCAGAAGAAGTAGAAGAAGGAGAAGGAGAAGGTGAAGTCTGGAGGGTGAATCAGAAGAAGCAGAAGAAGGAGAATGAGAAGGTGAAGTCAGGAGGGTGAATCAGAAGAAGCAGAAGAAGGAGAAGGAGAAGGTGAAGTCTGGAGGGTGAATCAGAAGAAGCAGAAGAAGGAGAAGGAGGAGGTGAAGACTGGAGGGTGAATCAGAAAAAGTAGAAGAAGGAGAAGGAGAAGGTGAAGTCTGGAGGGTAAATCAGAATAAGTACAAGAAGGAGAAGGAGAAGGCGAAGTCTGGAGGGTGAATCAGAAGAAGCAGAAAAAGGAGAAGGAGAAGGTGAAGTCTGGAGGGTGAATCAGAAGAAGCAGAAGAAGGAGGAGGAGAAGATGAAGTCTGGAGGGTGAATCAGAAGAAGTAGAAGAAGGAGAAGGAGAAGGTGATGTCTGGAGGGTGAATCAGAAGAAGCAGAAGAAGGAGAAGGATATGGTGAAGTCTGAAGGGTGAATCAGAAGAAGCAGAAGAAGGAGAAGTAAAAGGTGAAGTCTGGAGGGTGAATCAGAAGAAGCAGAAGAAGGAGAAGGAGAAGGTGAAGTCTGGAGGGTGAATCAGAAGAAGCAGAAGAAGGAGAAGGAGAAGGTGAAGTCTGGAGGGTGAATCAGAAGAAGTAGAAGAAGGAGAAGGAGAAGGTGAAGTCTGGAGGGTGAATCAGAAGAAGCAGAAGAAGGAGAAGGAGAAGTTGAAGTCTGGAGGGTGAATCAGAAGAAGCAGAAGAAGGAGAAGGAGAAGATGAAGTCTGGAGGGTGAATCAGAAGAAGTAGAAGAAGGAGTAGGAGAAGGAGAAGTCTGCAGGGTGAATCAGAAGAAGCAGAAGAAGGAGAAGGAGATGGTGAAGTCTGGAGGGTGAATCAGAAGAAGCAGAAGAAGGAGAAGGAGAAGGTGAAGTCTGGAGGGTGAATCAGAAGAAGTAGAAGACGGAGAAGGAGAAGGTGAAGTCTGGAGGCTGGAGGGTGAAGCAGAAGAAGTAGAAGATGGAGAAGGAGAAGGTGAAGTCAGGAGGGTGAATCAGAAGAGGTAGAAGAAGGAGAAGGTGAAGGTGAAGTCAGGAGGGTGAATCAGAAGAAGCAGAAGAAGGAGAAGGAGAAGGTGAAGTCTGGAGAGTGAATCAGAAGAATCAGAAGAAGGAGAAGGAGAAGGTGAAGTCTGGAGGGTGAATCAGAAGAAGTAGAAGAAGGAGAAGGAGAAGGTGAAGTCTGGAGGGTGAATCAGAAGAAGCAGAAGAAGGAGAATGAGAAGGTGAAGTCAGGAGGGTGAATCAGAAGAAGCAGAAGAAGGAGAAGGAGAAGGTGAAGTCTGGAGGGTGAATCAGAAGAAGCAGAAGAAGGAGAAAGAGGAGGTGAAGACTGGAGGGTGAATCAGATAAAGTAGAAGAAGGAGAAGGAGAAGGTGAAGTCTGGAGGGTGAATCAGAATAAGTACAAGAAGGAGAAGGAGAAGGCGAAGTCTGGAGGGTGAATCAGAAGAAGCAGAAAAAGGAGAAGGAGAAGGTGAAGTCTGGAGGGTGAATCAGAAGAAGCAGAAGAAGGAGGAGGAGAAGATGAAGTCTGGAGGGTGAATCAGAAGAAGTAGAAGAAGGAGAAGGAGAAGGTGATGTCTGGAGGGTGAATCAGAAGAAGCAGAAGAAGGAGAAGGATATGGTGAAGTCTGAAGGGTGAATCAGAAGAAGCAGAAGAAGGAGAAGTAAAAGGTGAAGTCTGGAGGGTGAATCAGAAGAAGCAGAAGAAGGAGAAGGAGAAGGTGAAGTCTGGAGGGTGAATCAGAAGAAGCAGAAGAAGGAGAAGGAGAAGGTGAAGTCTGGAGGGTGAATCAGAAGAAGTAGAAGAAGGAGAAGGAGAAGGTGAAGTCTGGAGGGTGAATCAGAAGAAGCAGAAGAAGGAGAAGGAGAAGTTGAAGTCTGGAGGGTGAATCAGAAGAAGCAGAAGAAGGAGAAGGAGAAGATGAAGTCTGGAGGGTGAATCAGAAGAAGTAGAAGAAGGAGTAGGAGAAGGAGAAGTCTGCAGGGTGAATCAGAAGAAGCAGAAGAAGGAGAAGGAGATGGTGAAGTCTGGAGGGTGAATGAGAAGAAGCAGAAGAAGGAGAAGGAGAAGGTGAAGTCTGGAGGGTGAATCAGAAGAAGTAGAAGACGGAGAAGGAGAAGCTGAAGTCTGGAGGCTGGAGGGTGAAGCAGAAGAAGTAGAAGATGGAGAAGGAGAAGGTGAAGTCAGGAGGGTGAATCAGAAGAGGTAGAAGAAGGAGAAGGTGAAGGTGAAGTCAGGAGGGTGAATCAGAAGAAGCAGAAGAAGGAGAAGGAGAAGGTGAAGTCTGGAGAGTGAATCAGAAGAATCAGAAGAAGAAGAAGGAGAAGGTGAAGTCTGGAGGGTGAATCAGAAGAAGCTGAAGAAGGAGAAGGAGAAGGTGAAGTCTGGAGGGTGAAGCAGAAGAAGCAGAAGAAGGAGAAGGAGAAGGTGAAGTCTGGAGGGTGAATCAGAAGAAGTAGAAGAAGGAGTAGGAGAAGGTGAAGTCTGGAGGGTGAATCAGAAGAATGAGAAGAAGGAGAAGGAGAAGGTGAAGTCTGGAGGGTGAATCAGAAGAAGCAGAAGAAGGAGAAGGAGAAGGTGAAGTCAGGAGGGTGAATCAGAAGAAGCAGAAGAAGGAGAAGGAGAAGGTGAAGTTAGGAGGGTGAATCAGAAGAGGCAGAAGAAGGAGAAGGAGAAGGTGAAGTCAGGGGGGTGAAGCAGAAGAAGAAGAAGAAGGAGAAGGAGAAGGTGAAGTCTGGAGGGTGAATCAGAAGAAGCAGAAGAAGGAGAAGGAGAAGGTGAAGTCTGGAGGGTGAATCAGAAGAAGCAGAAGAAGGAGAAGGAGAAGATGAAGTCTGGAGGGTGAATCAGAAGAAGTAGATGAAGGAGAAGGAGAAGGTGAGGTCTGGAGGGTGAATCAGAAGAAGCGGAAGAAGGAGAAGGAGAAGGTGAAGTCTGAAGGGTGAATCAGAAGAAGCAGAAGAAGGAGAAGGAGAAGGTGAAGTCTGGAGGGTGAATCAGAAGAAGCAGAAGAAGGAGAAGGAGAAGGTGAAGTCTGGAGGGTGAATCAGAAGAAGTAGAAGAAGGAGAAGGAGAAGGTGAAGTCTGGAGGGTGAATCAGAAGAAGTAGAAGAAGGAGAAGGAGAAGGTGAAGTCTGGAGGGTGAATCAGAAGAAGCAGAAGAAGGAGAAGGGGAAGGTGAGGTCTGGAGGGTGAATCGGAAGAAGCAGAAGAAGGAGAAGGAGAAGATGAAGTCTGGAGGGTGAATCAGAAGAAGTAGAAGAAGGAGAAGGAGAAGGTGAAGTCTGGAGGGTGAATCAGAAGATGCAGAAGAAGGAGAAGGAGAAGGTGAAGTCTGGAGGGTGAATCAGAAGAAGCAGAAGAAGAAGGAGGAGAAGGTGAAGTCTGGAGGGTGAATCAGAAGAAGCATTATAAGGAGAAGGAGAAGGTGAAGTCTGGAGGGTGAATCAGAAGAAGCAGAAGAAGGAGAAGGAGAAGGTGAAGTCTGGAGGGTGAATCAGAAGAAGTAGAAGAAGGAGAAGGAGAAGGTGAAGTCTGGAGGGTGAAGCAGAAGAAGTAGAAGAAGGAGAAGGAGAAGGTGAAGTCAGGAGGGTGAATCAGAAGAAGTAGAAGAAGGAGAAGGAGAAGGTGAAGTCAGGAGGGTGAATCAGAAGAAGCAGAAGAAGGAGAAGGAGAAGGTGAAGTCTGGAGGGTGAATCAGAAGAATCAGAAGAAGGAGAAGGAGAAGGTGAAGTCTGGAGGGTGAATCAGAAGAAGCAGAAGAAAGAGAAGGAGAAGGTGAAGTCTGGAGGGTGAAGCAGAAGAAGCAGAAGAAGGAGAAGCAGAAGGTGAAGACTGGAGGGTGAATCAGAAGAAGTAGAAGAAGGAGAAGGAGAAGGTGAAGTCTGGAGGATGAATCAGAAGAAGTAGAAGAAGGAGAAGGAGAAGGTGAAGTCTGGAGGGTGAATCAGAAGAAGCAGAAGAAGGAGAAGGAGAAGGTGAGGTCTGGAGGGTGAATCAGAAGAAGCAGAAGAAGGCGATGGAGAAGATGAAGTCTGAAGGGTGAATCAGAAGAAGAAGAAAAAGGAGAAGGAGAAGGTGAGGTCTGGAGGGTGAATCAGAAGAAGCAGAAGAAGGAGAAGGAGAAGGTGAAGTCTGGAAGGTGAATCAGAAGAAGCAGAAGAAGAAGAAGGAGAAGGTGAAGTCTGGAGGGTGAATCAGAAGAAGCAGAAGAAGGAGAAGGAGAAGGTGAAGTCAGGAGTGTGAATCAGAAGAAGCAGAAGAAGGAGAACGAGAAGGTGAAGTTAGGAGGGTGAATCAGAAGAAGCAGAAGAAGGAGAAGGAGAAGGTGAAGTCAGGGGGGTGAAGCAGAAGAAGTAGAAGAAGGAGAAGGAGAAGGTGAAGTCAGGAGGGTGAAGCAGAAGAAGCAGAAGAAGGAGAAGGAGTAGGTGAAGTCTGGAGGGCGCAGCAGAAGAAGCAGAAGAAGGAGAAGGAGAAGGTGAAGTCTGGAGGGTGAAGCAGAAGAAGCAGAAGAAGGAGAAGGAGAAGGTGAAGTCTGGAGGGTGAATGAGAAGAAGTAGAAGAAGGAGAAGGAGAAGGTGAAGTCAGGAGGGTGAAGCAGAAGAAGCAGAAGAAGGAGAAGGAGAAGTTGAAGTCTGGAGGGTGAAGCAGAAGAAGGAGAAGGAGAAGGTGAAGTCTGGAGGGTGAAGCAGAAGAAGCAGAAGATGGAGAAGGAGAAGGTGAAGTCTGGAGGGTGAAGCAGAAGAAGCAGAAGAAGGAGAAGGAGAATGTGAAGTCTGGAGGGCGAAGCAGAAGAAGGAGAAGGAGTAGGTGAAGTCTGGAGGGCGCAGCAGAAGAAGCAGAAGAAGGAGAAGGAGAAGGTGAAGTCTGGAGGGTGAAGCAGAAGAAGCAGAAGAAGAAGAAGGAGAATGTGAAGTCTGGAGGGCGAAGCAGAAGAAGGAGAAGGAGAAGGTGAAGTCTGGAGGGTGAAGCAGAAGAAGCAGAAGAAGGAGAAGGAGAAGGTGAAGTCAGGAGGGTGAATCAGAAGAAGTAGAAGAAGGAGTAGGAGAAGGTGAAGTCAGGAGGGTGAAGCAGAAGAAGCAGAAGAAGGAGAAGGAGAAGGTGAAGTCTGGAGGGTGAAGCAGAAGAAGCAGAAGAAGGAGAAGGAGAAGGTGAAGTCTGGAGGGTGAAGCAGAAGAAGCAGAAGAAGGAGAAGGAGAAGGTGAAGTCAGGAGGGTGAATCAAAAGAAGTAGAAGAAGGAGAAGGAGATGGTGAAGTCTGGAGGGTGAATCAGAAGAAGTCGAAGAAGGAGAAGGAGAAGGTGAAGTCTGGAGGGTGAATCAGAAGAAGTAGAAGAAGGAGAAGGAGAAGGTGAAGTCTGGAGGGTGAATCAGAAGAAGCAGAAGAAGGAGAAGAGAAGGTGAAGTCTGGAGGGAGAAGCAGAAGAAGTAGAAGAAGGAGAAGGAGAAGGTGAAGTCTGGAGGGTGAATCAGAAGAAGTAGAAGAAGGAGAAGGAGAAGGTGAAGTCTGGAGGGTGAATCAGAAGAAGTAGAAGAAGGAGAAGGAGAAGGTGAAGTCTGGAGGGTGAATCAGAAGAAGCAGAAGAAGGAGAAGGAGAAGGTGAAGTCTGGAGGGTGAATCAGAAGAAGTAGAAGAAGGAGAAGGAGAAGGTGTAGTCTGGAAGGCGAATCAGAAGAAGTAGACGAAGGAGAAGGAGAAGGTGAAGTCTGGAGGGTGAATCAGAAGAAGCAGAAGAAGGAGAAGGTGAAGTCTGGAGAGTGAATCAGTAGAAGTAGAAGAAGGAGAAGGAGAAGGTGAAGTCTGGAGGGTGAATCAGAAGAAGCAGAAGAAGGAGAAGGAGAAGGTGAAGTCTGGAGGGTGAATCAGAAGAAGTAGAAGAAGGAGAAGGAGATGGTGTAGTCTGGAGGGTGAATCAGAAGAAGTAGACGAAGGAGAAGGAGAAGGTGAAGTCTGGAGGGTGGATCAGAAGAAGCAGAAGAAGGAGAAGGAGAAGGTGAAGTCTAGAGGGTGAATCAGAAGAAGTAGAAGAAGGAGAAGGAGAAGATGAAGTCTGGAGGGTGAATCAGAAGAAGCAGAAGAAGGAGAAGGAGAAGGTGAAGTCAGGAGGGTGAATCAGAAGAAGCAGAAGAAGGAGAAGGAGAAGGTGAAGTCTGGAGGGTGAATCAGAAGAAGCAGAAGAAGGAGAAGGAGAAGTTGAAGACTGGAGGGTGAATCAGAAGAAGTAGAAGAAGGAGAAGGAGAAGGTGAAGTCTGGAGGGTGAATCAGAAGAAGTAGAAGAAGGAGAATGAGAAGGTGTAGTCTGGAGGGTGAATCAGAAGAAGTAGACGAAGGAGATGGAGAAGGTGAAGTCTGGAGGGTGAATCAGAAGAAGTAGAAGAAGGAGAAGGAGAAGGTGAAGTCAGGAGGGTGAATCAGAAGAAGCAGAAGAAGGAGAAGGAGAAGGTGAAGTCTGGAGGGTGAATCAGAAGAAGCAGAAGAAGGAGAAGGAGGAGGTGAAGACTGGAGGGTGAATCAGAAAAAGTAGAAGAAGGAGAAGGAGAAGGTGAAGTCTGGAGGGTGAATCAGAAGAAGTAAAAGAAGGAGAAGGAGAAGGCGAAGTCTGGAGGGTGAATCAGAAGAAGCAGAAAAAGGAGAAGGAGAAGGTGAAGTCTGGAGGGTGAATCAGAAGAAGCAGAAGAAGGAGGAGGAGAAGATGAAGTCTGGAGGGTGAATCAGAAGAAGTAGAAGAAGGAGAAGGAGAAGGTGATGTCTGGAGGGTGAATCAGAAGAAGCAGAAGAAGGAGAAGGATATGGTGAAGTCTGAAGGGTGAATCAGAAGAAGCAGAAGAAGGAGAAGTAAAAGGTGAAGTCTGGAGGGTGAATCAGAAGAAGCAGAAGAAGGAGAAGGAGAAGGTGAAGTCTGGAGGGTGAATCAGAAGAAGCAGAAGAAGGAGAAGGAGAAGGTGAAGTCTGGAGGGTGAATCAGAAGAAGTAGAAGAAGGAGAAGGAGAAGGTGTAGTCTGGAAGGCGAATCAGAAGAAGTAGACGAAGGAGAAGGAGAAGGTGAAGTCTGGAGGGTGAATCAGAAGAAGCAGAAGAAGGAGAAGGTGAAGTCTGGAGAGTGAATCAGTAGAAGTAGAAGAAGGAGAAGGAGAAGGTGAAGACTGGAGGGTGAATCAGAAGCAGTAGAAGAAGGAGAAGGAGAAGGTGAAGTCTGGAGGGTGAATCAGAAGAAGTAGATGAAGGAGAAGGTGAGGTCTGGAGGGTGAATCAGAAGAAGCAGAAGAAGGAGAAGGAGAAGGTGAAGTCTGAAGGGTGAATCAGAAGAAGCAGAAGAAGGAGAAGGAGAAGGTGAAGTCTGGAGGGTGAATCAGAAGAAGCAGAAGAAGGAGAAGGAGAAGGTGAAGTCTGGAGGGTGAATCAGAAGAAGCTGAAGAAGGAGAAGGAGAAGGTGAAGTCTGGAGGGTGAAGCAGAAGAAGCAGAAGAAGGAGAAGGAGAAGGTGAAGACTGGAGGATGAATCAGAAGAAGTAGAAGAAGGAGAAGGAGAAGGTGAAGTCTGGAGGGTGAATCAGAAGAAGTAGAAGAAGGAGAAGGAGAAGGTGAAGTCTGGAGGGTGAATCAGAAGAAGCAGAAGAAGGAGAAGGAGAAGGTGAAGTCTGGAGGGTGAATCAGAAGAAGCAGAAGAAGGAGAAGGAGAAGGTGAAGTCTGGAGGGTGAATCAGAAGAAGCTGAAGAAGGAGAAGGAGAAGGTGAAGTCTGGAGGGTGAAGCAGAAGAAGCAGAAGAAGGAGAAGGAGAAGGTGAAGACTGGAGGGTGAATCAGAAGAAGTAGAAGAAGGAGAAGGAGAAGGTGAAGTCTGGAGGGTGAATCAGAAGAAGTAGAAGAAGGAGTAGGAGAAGGTGAAGTCTGGAGGGTGAATCAGAAGAATGAGAAGAAGGAGAAGGAGAAGGTGAAGTCTGGAGGGTGAATCAGAAGAAGCAGAAGAAGGAGAAGGAGAAGGTGAAGTCAGGAGGGTGAATCAGAAGAAGCAGAAGAAGGAGAAGGAGAAGGTGAAGTTAGGAGGGTGAATCAGAAGAGGCAGAAGAAGGAGAAGGAGAAGGTGAAGTCAGGGGGGTGAAGCAGAAGAAGAAGAAGAAGGAGAAGGAGAAGGTGAAGTCTGGAGGGTGAATCAGAAGAAGCAGAAGAAGGAGAAGGAGAAGGTGAAGTCTGGAGGGTGAATCAGAAGAAGCAGAAGAAGGAGAAGGAGAAGATGAAGTCTGGAGGGTGAATCAGAAGAAGTAGATGAAGGAGAAGGAGAAGGCGAGGTCTGGAGGGTGAATCAGAAGAAGCAGAAGAAGGAGAAGGAGAAGGTGAAGTCTGAAGGGTGAATCAGAAGAAGCAGAAGAAGGAGAAGGAGAAGGTGAAGTCTGGAGGGTGAATCAGAAGAAGCAGAAGAAGGAGAAGGAGAAGGTGAAGTCTGGAGGGTGAATCAGAAGAAGTAGAAGAAGGAGAAGGAGAAGGTGAAGTCTGGAGGGTGAATCAGAAGAAGTAGAAGAAGGAGAAGGAGAAGGTGAAGTCTGGAGGGTGAATCAGAAGAAGCAGAAGAAGGAGAAGGGGAAGGTGAAGTCTGGAGGGTGAATCGGAAGAAGCAGAAGAAGGAGAAGGAGAAGATGAAGTCTGGAGGGTGAATCAGAAGAAGTAGAAGAAGGAGAATGAGAAGGTGAAGTCTGGAGGGTGAATCAGAAGATGCAGAAGAAGGAGAAGGAGAAGGTGAAGTCTGGAGGGTGAATCAGAAGAAGCAGAAGAAGAAGGAGGAGAAGGTGAAGTCTGGAGGGTGAATCAGAAGAAGCATTATAAGGAGAAGGAGAAGGTGAAGTCTGGAGGGTGAATCAGAAGAAGCAGAAGAAGGAGAAGCAGAAGGTGAAGTCTGGAGGGTGAATCAGAAGAAGTAGAAGAAGGAGAAGGAGAAGGTGAAGTCTGGAGTGTGAAGCAGAAGAAGTAGAAGAAGGAGAAGGAGAAGGTGAAGTCAGGAGGGTGAATCAGAAGAAGTAGAAGAAGGAGAAGGAGAAGGTGAAGTCAGGAGGGTGAATCAGAAGAAGCAGAAGAAGGAGAAGGAGAAGGTGAAGTCTGGAGGGTGAATCAGAAGAATCAGAAGAAGGAGAAGGAGAAGGTGAAGTCTGGAGGGTGAATCAGAAGAAGCAGAAGAAAGAGAAGGAGAAGGTGAAGTCTGGAGGGTGAAGCAGAAGAAGCAGAAGAAGGAGAAGCAGAAGGTGAAGACTGGAGGGTGAATCAGAAGAAGTAGAAGAAGGAGAAGGAGAAGGTGAAGTCTGGAGGATGAATCAGAAGAAGTAGAAGAAGGAGAAGGAGAAGGTGAAGTCTGGAGGGTGAATCAGAAGAAGCAGAAGAAGGAGAAGGAGAAGGTGAGGTCTGGAGGGTGAATCAGAAGAAGCAGAAGAAGGCGATGGAGAAGATGAAGTCTGAAGGGTGAATCAGAAGAAGAAGAAGAAGGAGAAGGAGAAGGTGAGGTCTGGAGGGTGAATCAGAAGAAGCAGAAGAAGGAGAAGGAGAAGGTGAAGTCTGGAAGGTGAATCAGAAGAAGCAGAAGAAGAAGAAGGTGAAGGTGAAGTCTGGAGGGTGAATCAGAAGAAGCAGAAGAAGGAGAAGGATAAGGTGAAGTCAGGAGTGTGAATCAGAAGAAGCAGAAGAAGGAGAACGAGAAGGTGAAGTTAGGAGGGTGAATCAGAAGAAGCAGAAGAAGAAGAAGGAGAAGGTGAAGTCAGGGGGGTGAAGCAGAAGAAGTAGAAGAAGGAGAAGGAGAAGGTGAAGTCAGGAGGGTGAAGCAGAAGAAGCAGAAGAAGGAGAAGGAGTAGGTGAAGTCTGGAGGGCGCAGCAGAAGAAGCAGAAGAAGGAGAAGGAGAAGGTGAAGTCTGGAGGGTGAAGCAGAAGAAGCAGAAGAAGGAGAAGGAGAAGGTGAAGTCTGGAGGGTGAATGAGAAGAAGTAGAAGAAGGAGAAGGAGAAGGTGAAGTCAGGAGGGTGAAGCAGAAGAAGCAGAAGAAGGAGAAGGAGAAGTTGAAGTCTGGAGGGTGAAGCAGAAGAAGGAGAAGGAGAAGGTGAAGTCTGGAGGGTGAAGCAGAAGAAGCAGAAGAAGGAGAAGGAGAAGGTGAAGTCTGGAGGGTGAAGCAGAAGAAGCAGAAGAAGGAGAAGGAGAATGTGAAGTCTGGAGGGCGAAGCAGAAGAAGGAGAAGGAGTAGGTGAAGTCTGGAGGGCGCAGCAGAAGAAGCAGAAGAAGGAGAAGGAGAAGGTGAAGTCTGGAGGGTGAAGCAGAAGAAGCAGAAGAAGAAGAAGGAGAATGTGAAGTCTGGAGGGCGAAGCAGAAGAAGGAGAAGGAGAAGGATAAGTCTGGAGGGTGAAGCAGAAGAAGCAGAAGAAGGAGAAGGAGAAGGTGAAGTCTGGAGGGTGAATCAGAAGAAGTAGAAGAAGGAGTAGGAGAAGGTGAAGTCAGGAGGGTGAAGCAGAAGAAGCAGAAGAAGGAGAAGGAGAAGGTGAGGTCTGGAGGGTGAAGCAGAAGAAGCAGAAGAAGGAGAAGGAGAAGGTGAAGTCTGGAGGGTGAAGCAGAAGAAGCAGAAGAAGGAGAAGGAGAAGGTGAAGTCAGGAGGGTGAATCAAAAGAAGTAGAAGAAGGAGAAGGAGATGGTGAAGTCTGGAGGGTGAATCAGAAGAAGTCGAAGAAGGAGAAGGAGAAGGTGAAGTCTGGAGGGTGAATCAGAAGAAGTAGAAGAAGGAGAAGGAGAAGGTGAAGTCTGGAGGGTGAATCAGAAGAAGCAGAAGAAGGAGAAGAGAAGGTGAAGTCTGGAGGGAGAAGCAGAAGAAGTAGAAGAAGGAGAAGGAGAAGGTGAAGTCTGGAGGGTGAATCAGAAGAAGTAGAAGAAGGAGAAGGAGAAGGTGAAGTCTGGAGGGTGAATCAGAAGAAGTAGAAGAAGGAGAAGGAGAAGGTGAAGTCTGGAGGGTGAATCAGAAGAAGCAGAAGAAGGAGAAGGAGAAGGTGAAGTCTGGAGGGTGAATCAGAAGAAGTAGAAGAAGGAGAAGGAGAAGGTATAGTCTGGAAGGCGAATCAGAAGAAGTAGACGAAGGAGAAGGAGAAGGTGAAGTCTGGAGGGTGAATCAGAAGAAGCAGAAGAAGGAGAAGGTGAAGTCTGGAGAGTGAATCAGTAGAAGTAGAAGAAGGAGAAGGAGAAGGTGAAGTCTGGAGGGTGAATCAGAAGAAGCAGAAGAAGGAGAAGGAGAAGGTGAAGTCTGGAGGGTGAATCAGAAGAAGTAGAAGAAGGAGAAGGAGATGGTGTAGTCTGGAGGGTGAATCAGAAGAAGTAGACGAAGGAGAAGGAGAAGGTAAAGTCTGGAGGGTGAATCAGAAGAAGCAGAAGAAGGAGAAGGAGAAGGTGAAGTCTAGAGGGTGAATCAGAAGAAGTAGAAGAAGGAGAAGGAGAAGATGAAGTCTGGAGGGTGAATCAGAAGAAGCAGAAGAAGGAGAAGGAGAAGGTGAAGTCAGGAGGGTGAATCAGAAGAAGCAGAAGAAGGAGAAGGAGAAGGTGAAGTCTGGAGGGTGAATCAGAAGAAGCAGAAGAAGGAGAAGGAGAAGTTGAAGACTGGAGGGTGAATCAGAAGAAGTAGAAGAAGGAGAAGGAGAAGGTGAAGTCTGGAGGGTGAATCAGAAGAAGTAGAAGAAGGAGAATGAGAAGGTGTAGTCTGGAGGGTGAATCAGAAGAAGAAGACGAAGGAGAAGGAGAAGGTGAAGTCTGGAGGGTGAATCAGAAGAAGCAGAAGAAGGAGAACGAGAAGGTGAAGTCTGGAGGGTGAATCAGAAGAAGTAGAAGAAGGAGAAGGAGAAGGTGAAGTCTGGAGGGTGAATCAGAAGAAGCAGAAGAAGGAGAATGAGAAGGTGAAGTCAGGAGGGTGAATCAGAAGAAGCAGAAGAAGGAGAAGGAGAAGGTGAAGTCTGGAGGGTGAATCAGAAGAAGCAGAAGAAGGAGAAGGAGGAGGTGAAGACTGGAGGGTGAATCAGAAAAAGTAGAAGAAAGAGAAGGAGAAGGTGAAGTCTGGAGGGTGAATCAGAAGAAGTAAAAGAAGGAGAAGGAGAAGGCGAAGTCTGGAGGGTGAATCAGAAGAAGCAGAAAAAGGAGAAGGAGAAGGTGAAGTCTGGAGGGTGAATCAGAAGAAGCAGAAGAAGGAGGAGGAGAAGATGAAGTCTGGAGGGTGAATCAGAAGAAGTAGAAGAAGGAGAAGGAGAAGGTGATGTCTGGAGGGTGAATCAGAAGAAGCAGAAGAAGGAGAAGGATATGGTGAAGTCTGAAGGGTGAATCAGAAGAAGCAGAAGAAGGAGAAGTAAAAGGTGAAGTCTGGAGGGTGAATCAGAAGAAGCAGAAGAAGGAGAAGGAGAAGGTGAAGTCTGGAGGGTGAATCAGAAGAAGCAGAAGAAGGAGAAGGAGAAGGTGAACTCTGGAGGGTGAATCAGAAGAAGTAGAAGAAGGAGAAGGAGAAGGTGAAGTCTGGAGGGTGAATCAGAAGAAGTAGAAGAAGGAGAAGGAGAAGGTGAAGTCTGGAGGGTGAATCAGAAGAAGCAGAAGAAGGAGAAGGAGAAGGTGAAGTCTGGAGGGTGAATCAGAAGAAGCAGAAGAAGGAGAAGGAGAAGGTGAATTCTGGAGGGTGAATCAGAAGAATTAGAAGACGGAGAAGGAGAAGGTGAAGTCTGGAGGCTGGAGGGTGAAGCAGAAGAAGTAGAAGAAGGAGAAGGAGAAGGTGAAGTCAGGAGGGTGAATCAGAAGAGGTAGAAGAAGGAGAAGGAGAAGGTGAAGTCAGGAGGGTGAATCAGAAGAAGCAGAAGAAGGAGAAGGAGAAGGTGAAGTCTGGAGAGTGAATCAGAAGAATCAGAAGAAGGAGAAGGAGAAGGTGAAGTCTGGAGGGTGAATCAGAAGAAGCTGAAGAAAGAGAAGGAGAAGGTGAAGTCTGGAGGGTGAAGCAGAAGAAGCAGAAGAAGGAGAAGGAGAAGGTGAAGACTGGAGGGTGAATCAGAAGAAGTAGAAGAAGGAGAAGGAGAAGGTGAAGTCTGGAGGGTGAATCAGAAGAAGTAGAAGAAGGAGTAGGAGAAGGTGAAGTCTGGAGGGTGAATCAGAAGAATGAGAAGAAGGAGAAGGAGAAGGTGAAGTCTGGAGGGTGAATCAGAAGAAGCAGAAGAAGGAGAAGGAGAAGGTGAAGTCAGGAGGGTGAATCAGAAGAAGCAGAAGAAGGAGAAGGAGAAGGTGAAGTTAGGAGGGTGAATCAGAAGAAGCAGAAGAAGGAGAAGGAGAAGGTGAAGTCAGGGGGGTGAAGCAGAAGAAGTAGAAGAAGGAGAAGGAGAAGGTGAAGTCTGGAGGTTGAATCAGAAGAAGCAGAAGAAGGAGAAGGAGAAGGTGAAGTCTGGAGGGTGAATCAGAAGAAGCAGAAGAAGGAGAAGGAGAAGATGAAGTCTGGAGGGTGAATCAGAAGAAGTAGATGAAGGAGAAGGAGAAGGTGAGGTCTGGAGGGTGAATCAGAAGAAGCAGAAGAAGGAGAAGGAGAAGGTGAAGTCTGAAGGGTGAATCAGAAGAAGCAGAAGAAGGAGAAGGAGAAGGTGAAGTCTGGAGGGTGAATCAGAAGAAGCAGAAGAAGGAGAAGGAGAAGGTGAAGTCTGGAGGGTGAATCAGAAGAAGCAGAAGAAGGAGAAGGAGAAGGTGAAGTCTGGAGGGTGAATCAGAAGAAGTAGAAGAAGGAGAAGGAGAAGGTGAAGTCTGGAGGGTGAATCAGAAGAAGCAGAAGAAGGAGAAGGAGAAGGTGAAGTCTGGAGGGTGAATCAGAAGAAGCAGAAGAAGGAGAAGGAGAAGGTGAAGTCTGGAGGGTGAATCAGAAGAAGTAGAAGACGGAGAAGGAGAAGGTGAAGTCTGGAGGCTGGAGGGTGAAGCAGAAGATGTAGAAGAAGGAGAAGGAGAAGGTGAAGTCAGGAGGGTGAATCAGAAGAGGTAGAAGAAGGAGAAGGAGAAGGTGAAGTCAGGAGGGTGAATCAGAAGAAGCAGAAGAAGGAGAAGGAGAAGGTGAAGTCTGGAGAGTGAATCAGAAGAATCAGAAGAAGGAGAAGGAGAAGGTGAAGTCTGGAGGGTGAATCAGAAGAAGCTGAAGAAAGAGAAGGAGAAGGTGAAGTCTGGAGGGTGAAGCAGAAGAAGCAGAAGAAGGAGATGGTGAAGACTGGAGGGTGAATCAGAAGAAGTAGAAGAAGGAGAAGGAGAAGGTGAAGTCTGGAGGGTGAATCAGAAGAAGTAGAAGAAGGAGTAGGAGAAGGTGAAGTCTGGAGGGTGAATCAGAAGAATGAGAAGAAGGAGAAGGAGAAGGTGAAGTCTGGAGGGTGAATCAGAAGAAGCAGAAGAAGGAGAAGGAGAAGGTGAAGTCAGGAGGGTGAATCAGAAGAAGCAGAAGAAGGAGAAGGAGAAGGTGAAGTTAGGAGGGTGAATCAGAAGAAGCAGAAGAAGGAGAAGGAGAAGGTGAAGTCAGGGGGGTGAAGCAGAAGAAGTAGAAGAAGGAGAAGGAGAAGGTGAAGTCTGGAGGGTGAATCAGAAGAAGCAGAAGAAGGAGAAGGAGAAGGTGAAGTCTGGAGGGTGAATCAGAAGAAGCAGAAGAAGGAGAAGGAGAAGATGAAGTCTGGAGGGTGAATCAGAAGAAGTAGATGAAGGAGAAGGAGAAGGTGAGGCCTGGAGGGTGAATCAGAAGAAGCAGAAGAAGGAGAAGGAGAAGGTGAAGTCTGAAGGGTGAATCAGAAGAAGCAGAAGAAGGAGAAGGAGAAGGTGAAGTCTGGAGGGTGAATCAGAAGAAGCAGAAGAAGGAGAAGGAGAAGGTGAAGTCTGGAGGGTGATTCAGAAGAAGCAGAAGAAGGAGAAGGAGAAGGTGAAGTCTGGAGGGTGAATCAGAAGAAGCAGAAGAAGGAGAAGGAGAAGGAGAAGTCTGGAGGGTGAATCAGAAGAAGCAGAAGAAGGAGAAGGAGAAGGTGAAGTCTGGAGGGTGAATCAGAAGAAGTAGAAGACGGAGAAGGAGAAGGTGAAGTCTGGAGGCTGGAGGGTGAAGCAGAAGAAGTAGAAGAAGGAGAAGGAGAAGGTGAAGTCAGGAGGGTGAATCAGAAGAGGTAGAAGAAGGAGAAGGAGAAGGTGAAGTCAGGAGGGTGAATCAGAAGAAGCAGAAGAAGGAGAAGGAGAAGGTGAAGTCTGGAGAGTGAATCAGAAGAATCAGAAGAAGGAGAAGGAGAAGGTGAAGTCTGGAGGGTGAATCAGAAGAAGCTGAAGAAAGAGAAGGAGAAGGTGAAGTCTGGAGGGTGAAGCAGAAGAAGCAGAAGAAGGAGAAGGAGAAGGTGAAGACTGGAGGGTGAATCAGAAGAAGTAGAAGAAGGAGAAGGAGAAGGTGAAGTCTGGAGGGTGAATCAGAAGAAGTAGAAGAAGAAGTAGGAGAAGGTGAAGTCTGGAGGGTGAATCAGAAGAATGAGAAGAAGGAGAAGGAGAAGGTGAAGTCTGGAGGGTGAATCAGAAGAAGCAGAAGAAGGAGAAGGAGAAGGAGAAGTCAGGAGGGTGAATCAGAAGAAGCAGAAGAAGGAGAAGGAGAAGGTGAAGTTAGGAGGGTGAATCAGAAGAAGCAGAAGAAGGAGAAGGAGAAGGTGAAGTCAGGGGGGTGAAGCAGAAGAAGTAGAAGAAGGAGAAGGAGAAGGTGAAGTCTGGAGGTTGAATCAGAAGAAGCAGAAGAAGGAGAAGGAGAAGGTGAAGTCTGGAGGGTGAATCAGAAGAAGCAGAAGAAGGAGAAGGAGAAGATGAAGTCTGGAGGGTGAATCAGAAGAAGTAGATGAAGGAGAAGAAGAAGGTGAGGTCTGGAGGGTGAATCAGAAGAAGCAGAAGAAGGAGAAGGAGAAGGTGAAGTCTGAAGGGTGAATCAGAAGAAGCAGAAGAAGGAGAAGGAGAAGGTGAAGTCTGGAGGGTGAATCAGAAGAAGCAGAAGAAGGAGAAGGAGAAGGTGAAGTCTGGAGGGTGAATCAGAAGAAGCAGAAGAAGGAGAAGGAGAAGGTGAAGTCTGGAGGGTGAATCAGAAGAAGTAGAAGAAGGAGAAGGAGAAGGTGAAGTCTGGACGGTGAATCAGAAGAAGCAGAAGAAGGAGAAGGAGAAGGTGAAGTCTGGAGGGTGAATCAGAAGAAGCAGAAGAAGGAGAAGGAGAAGGTGAAGTCTGGAGGGTGAATCAGAAGAAGTAGAAGACGGAGAAGGAGAAGGTGAAGTCTGGAGGCTGGAGGGTGAAGCAGAAGAAGTAGAAGAAGGAGAAGGAGAAGGTGAAGTCAGGAGGGTGAATCAGAAGAGGTAGAAGAAGGAGAAGGAGAAGGTGAAGTCAGGAGGGTGAATCAGAAGAAGCAGAAGAAGGAGAAGGAGAAGGTGAAGTCTGGAGAGTGAATCAGAAGAATCAGAAGAAGGAGAAGGAGAAGGTGAAGTCTGGAGGGTGAATCAGAAGAAGCTGAAGAAAGAGAAGGAGAAGGTGAAGTCTGGAGGGTGAAGCAGAAGAAGCAGAAGAAGGAGAAGGAGAAGGTGAAGACTGGAGGGTGAATCAGAAGAAGTAGAAGAAGGAGAAGGAGAAGGTGAAGTCTGGAGGGTGAATCAGAAGAAGTAGAAGAAGGAGTAGGAGAAGGTGAAGTCTGGAGGGTGAATCAGAAGAATGAGAAGAAGGAGAAGGAGCAGGTGAAGTCTGGAGGGTGAATCAGAAGAAGCAGAAGAAGGAGAAGGAGAAGGTGAAGTCAGGAGGGTGAATCAGAAGAAGCAGAAGAAGGAGAAGGAGAAGGTGAAGTTAGGAGGGTGAATCAGAAGAAGCAGAAGAAGGAGAAGGAGAAGGTGAAGTCAGGGGGTGAAGCAGAAGAAGTAGAAGAAGGAGAAGGAGAAGGTGAAGTCTGGAGGGTGAATCAGAAGAAGCAGAAGAAGGAGAATGAGAAGGTGAAGTCTGGAGGGTGAATCAGAAGAAGCAGAAGAAGGAGAAGGAGAAGATGAAGTCTGGAGGGTGAATCAGAAGAAGTAGATGAAGGAGAAGGAGAAGGTGAGGTCTGGAGGGTGAATCAGAAGAAGCAGAAGAAGGAGAAGGAGAAGGTGAAGTCTGAAGGGTGAATCAGAAGAAGCAGAAGAAGGAGAAGGAGAAGGTGAAGTCTGGAGGGTGAATCAGAAGAAGCAGAAGAAGGAGAAGGAGAAGGTGAAGTCTGGAGGGTGAATCAGAAGAAGCAGAAGAAGGAGAAGGAGAAGGTGAAGTCTGGAGGGTGAATCAGAAGAAGCAGAAGAAGGAGAAGGAGAAGGTGAAGTCTGGAGGGTGAATCAGAAGAAGCAGAAGAAGGAGAAGGAGAAGGTGAAGTCTGGAGGGTGAATCAGAAGAAGTAGAAGACGGAGAAGGAGAAGGTGAAGTCTGGAGGCTGGAGGGTGAAGCAGAAGAAGTAGAAGAAGGAGAAGGAGAAGGTGAAGTCAGGAGGGTGAATCAGAAGAGGTAGAAGAAGGAGAAGGAGAAGGTGAAGTCAGGAGGGTGAATCAGAAGAAGCAGAAGAAGGAGAAGGAGAAGGTGAAGTCTGGAGAGTGAATCAGAAGAATCAGAAGAAGGAGAAGGAGAAGGTGAAGTCTGGAGGGTGAATCAGAAGAAGCTGAAGAAAGAGAAGGAGAAGGTGAAGTCTGGAGGGTGAAGCAGAAGAAGCAGAAGAAGGAGAAGGAGAAGGTGAAGACTGGAGGGTGAATCAGAAGAAGTAGAAGAAGGAGTAGGAGAAGGTGAAGTCTGGAGGGTGAATCAGAAGAATGAGAAGAAGGAGAAGGAGAAGGTGAAGTCTGGAGGGTGAATCAGAAGAAGCAGAAGAAGGAGAAGGAGAAGGTGAAGTCTGGAGGGTGAATCAGAAGAAGTAGAAGAAGGAGAAGGAGAAGGTGAAGTCTGGAGGGTGAATCAGAAGAAGCAGAAGAAGGAGAAGGAGAAGGTGAACTTAGGAGGGTGAATCAGAAGAAGCAGAAGAAGGAGAAGGAGAAGGTGAAGTCTGGAGGGTGAATCAGAAGAAGTAGAAGAAGGAGAAGGAGAAGGTGAAGTCTGGAGGGTGAATCAGAAGAAGCAGAAGAAGGAGAAGGAGAAGGTGAAGTCTGGAGGGTGAATCAGAAGAAGCAGAAGAAGGAGAAGGAGAAGATGAAGTCTGGAGGGTGAATCAGAAGAAGTAGATGAAGGAGAAGGAGAAGGTGAGGTCTGGAGGGTGAATCAGAAGAAGCAGAAGAAGGAGAAGGAGAAGGTGAAGTCTGAAGGGTGAATCAGAAGAAGCAGAAGAAGGAGAAGGAGAAGGTGAAGTCTGGAGGGTGAATCAGAAGAAGCAGAAGAAGGAGAAGGAGAAGGTGAAGTCTGGAGGGTGAATCAGAAGAAGCAGAAGAAGGAGAAGGAGAAGGTGAAGTCTGGAGGGTGAATCAGAAGAAGCAGAAGAAGGAGAAGGAGAAGGTGAAGTCTGGAGGGTGAATCAGAAGAAGCAGAAGAAGGAGAAGGAGAAGGTGAAGTCTGGAGGGTGAATCAGAAGAAGTAGAAGACGGAGAAGGAGAAGGTGAAGTCTGGAGGCTGGAGGGTGAAGCAGAAGAAGTAGAAGAAGGAGAAGGAGAAGGTGAAGTCAGGAGGGTGAATCAGAAGAGGTAGAAGAAGGAGAAGGAGAAGGTGAAGTCAGGAGAGTGAATCAGAAGAATGAGAAGAAGGAGAAGGAGAAGGTGAAGTCTGGAGGGTGAATCAGAAGAAGCAGAAGAAGGAGAAGGAGAAGGTGAAGTCAGGAGGGTGAATCAGAAGAAGCAGAAGAAGGAGAAGGAGAAGGTGAAGTTAGGAGGGTGAATCAGAAGAAGCAGAAGAAGGAGAAGGAGAAGGTGAAGTCTGGAGGGTGAATCAGAAGAAGTAGAAGAAGGAGAAGGAGAAGGTGAAGTCTGGAGGGTGAATCAGAAGAAGCAGAAGAAGGAGAAGGAGAAGGTGAAGTCTGGAGGGTGAATCAGAAGAAGCAGAAGAAGGAGAAGGAGAAGGTGAAGTCTGGAGGGTGAATCAGAAGAAGCAGAAGAAGGAGAAGGAGAAGATGAAGTCTGGAGGGTGAATCAGAAGAAGTAGATGAAGGAGAAGGAGAAGGTGAGGTCTGGAGGGTGAATCAGAAGAAGCAGAAGAAGGAGAAGGAGAAGGTGAAGTCTGAAGGGTGAATCAGAAGAAGCAGAAGAAGGAGAAGGAGAAGGTGAAGTCTGGAGGGTGAATCAGAAGAAGCAGAAGAAGGAGAAGGAGAAGGTGAAGTCTGGAGGGTGAATCAGAAGAAGCAGAAGAAGGAGAAGGAGAAGGTGAAGTCTGGAGGGTGAATCAGAAGAAGTAGAAGAAGGAGAAGGAGAAGGTGAAGTCTGGAGGGTGAATCAGAAGAAGCAGAAGAAGGAGAAGGAGAAGGTGAAGTCTGGAGGGTGAATCAGAAGAAGCAGAAGAAGGAGAAGGAGAAGGTGAAGTCTGGAGGGTGAATCAGAAGAAGTAGAAGACGGAGAAGGAGAAGGTGAAGTCTGGAGGCTGGAGGGTGAAGCAGAAGAAGTAGAAGAAGGAGAAGGAGAAGGTGAAGTCAGGAGGGTGAATCAGAAGAGGTAGAAGAAGGAGAAGGAGAAGGTGAAGTCAGGAGGGTGAATCAGAAGAAGCAGAAGAAGGAGAAGGAGAAGGTGAAGTCTGGAGAGTGAATCAGAAGAATCAGAAGAAGGAGAAGGAGAAGGTGAAGTCTGGAGGGTGAATCAGAAGAAGCTGAAGAAAGAGAAGGAGAAGGTGAAGTCTGGAGGGTGAAGCAGAAGAAGCAGAAGAAGGAGAAGGAGAAGGTGAAGACTGGAGGGTGAATCAGAAGAAGTAGAAGAAGGAGAAGGAGAAGGTGAAGTCTGGAGGGTGAATCAGAAGAAGTAGAAGAAGGAGTAGGAGAAGGTGAAGTCTGGAGGGTGAATCAGAAGAATGAGAAGAAGGAGAAGGAGAAGGTGAAGTCTGGAGGGTGAATCAGAAGAAGCAGAAGAAGGAGAAGGAGAAGGTGAAGTCAGGAGGGTGAATCAGAAGAAGCAGAAGAAGGAGAAGGAGAAGGTGAAGTTAGGAGGGTGAATCAGAAGAAGCAGAAGAAGGAGAAGGAGAAGGTGAAGTCTGGAGGGTGAATCAGAAGAAGCAGAAGAAGGAGAAGGAGAAGGTGAAGTCTGGAGGGTGAATCAGAAGAAGCAGAAGAAGGAGAAGGAGAAGATGAAGTCTGGAGGGTGAATCAGAAGAAGTAGATGAAGGAGAAGGAGAAGGTGAGGTCTGGAGGGTGAATCAGAAGATGCAGAAGAAGGAGAAGGAGAAGGTGAAGTCTGAAGGGTGAATCAGAAGAAGCAGAAGAAGGAGAAGGAGAAGGTGAAGTCTGGAGGGTGAATCAGAAGAAGCAGAAGAAGGAGAAGGAGAAGGTGAAGTCTGGAGGGTGAATCAGAAGAAGCAGAAGAAGGAGAAGGAGAAGGTGAAGTCTGGAGGGTGAATCAGAAGAAGTAGAAGAAGGAGAAGGAGAAGGTGAAGTCTGGAGGGTGAATCAGAAGAAGTAGAAGAAGGAGAAGGGGAAGGTGAAGTCTGGAGGGTGAATCAGAAGAAGCAGAAGAAGGAGAAGGAGAAGGTGAAGTCTGAAGGGTGAATCGGAAGAAGCAGAAGAAGGAGAAGGAGAAGATGAAGTCTGGAGGGTGAATCAGAAGAAGTAGAAGAAGGAGAAGGAGAAGGTGAAGTCTGGAGGGTGAATCAGAAGATGCAGAAGAAGGAGAAGGAGAAGGTGAAGTCTGGAGGGTGAATCAGAAGAAGCAGAAGAAGGAGGAGGAGAAGGTGAAGTCTGGAGGGCGAATCAGAAGAAGCATTATAAGGAGAAGGAGAAGGTGAAGTCTGGAGGGTGAATCAGAAGAAGCAGAAGAAAGAGAAGGAGAAAGTGAAGTCTGGAGGGTGAAGCAGAAGAAACAGAAGAAGGAGAAGGAGAAGGTGAAGACTGGAGGGTGAATCAGAAGAAGTAGAAGAAGGAGAAGGAGAAGGTGAAGTCTGGAGGATGAATCAGAAGAAGTAGAAGAAGGAGAAGGAGAAGATGAAGTCTGGAGGGTGAATCAGAAGAAGTAGAAGAAGGAGAAGGAGAAGGTGAGGTCTGGAGGGTGAATCAGAAGAAGCAGAAGAAGGAGAAGGAGAAGGTGAAGTCTGGAGGGTGAATCAGAAGAAGCAGAAGAAGGAGAAGGAGAAGGTGAAGTCTGGAGGGTGAATCAGAAGAAGCAGAAGAAGGAGGAGGAGAAGGTGAAGTCTGGAGGGTGAATCAGAAGAAGCATTATAAGGAGAAGGAGAAGGTGAAGTCTGGAGGGTGAATCAGAAGAAGCAGAAGAAAGAGAAGGAGAAAGTGAAGTCTGGAGGGTGAAGCAGAAGAAACAGAAGAAGGAGAAGGAGAAGGTGAAGACTGGAGGGTGAATCAGAAGAAGTAGAAGAAGGAGAAGGAGAAGGTGAAGTCTGGAGGATGAATCAGAAGAAGTAGAAGAAGGAGAAGGAGAAGATGAAGTCTGGAGGGAGAATCAGAAGAAGTAGAAGAAGGAGAAGGAGAAGGTGAGGTCTGGAGGGTGAATCAGAAGAAGCAGAAGAAGGAGAAGGAGAAGCTGAAGTCTGGAGGGTGAATCAGAAGAAGCAGAAGAAGGAGAAGGAGAAGGTGAAGTCTGGAGGGTGAATCAGAAGAAGCAGAAGAAGGAGAAGAAGAAGGTGAAGTCAGGAGGGTGAATCAGAAGAAGCAGAAGAAGGAGAAGGAGAAGGTGAAGTTAGGAGGGTGAATCAGAAGAAGCAGAAGAAGGAGAAGGAGAAGGTGAAGTCTGGAGGGTGAATCAGAAGAAGCAGAAGACGGAGAAGGAGAAGGTGAAGTCTGGAGGGTGAATCAGAAGAAGTAGAAGAAGGAGAAGGAGAAGGTGAAGTCTGGAGGGTGAATCAGAAGAAGCAGAAGAAGGAGAAGGAGAAGGTGAAGTCTGGAGGGTGAATCAGAAGAAGCAGAAGAAGGAGAAGGAGAAGGTGAAGTCTGGAGGGTGAATCAGAAGAAGTAGAAGACGGAGAAGGAGAAGGTGAAGTCTGGAGGCTGGAGGGTGAAGCAGAAGGAGTAGAAGAAGGAGAAGGAGAAGGTGAAGTCAGGAGGGTGAATCAGAAGAGGTAGAAGAAGGAGAAGGAGAAGGTGAAGTCAGGAGGGTGAATCAGAAGAAGCAGAAGAAGGAGAAGGAGAAGGTGAAGTCTGGAGAGTGAATCAGAAGAATCAGAAGAAGGAGAAGGAGAAGGTGAAGTCTGGAGGGTGAATCAGAAGAAGCTGAAGAAAGAGAAGGAGAAGGTGAAGTCTGGAGGGTGAAGCAGAAGAAGCAGAAGAAGGAGAAGGAGAAGGTGAAGACTGGAGGGTGAATCAGAAGAAGTAGAAGAAGGAGAAGGAGAAGGTGAAGTCTGGAGGGTGAATCAGAAGAAGTAGAAGAAGGAGTAGGAGAAGGTGAAGTCTGGAGGGTGAATCAGAAGAATGATAAGAAGGAGAAGGAGAAGGTGAAGTCTGGAGGGTGAATCAGAAGAAGCAGAAGAAGGAGAAGGAGAAGGTGAAGTCAGGAGGGTGAATCAGAAGAAGCAGAAGAAGGAGAAGGAGAAGGTGAAGTTAGGAGGGTGAATCAGAAGAAGCAGAAGAAGGAGAAGGAGAAGGTGAAGTCTGGAGGGTGAATCAGAAGAAGCAGAAGAAGGAGAAGGAGAAGGTGAAGTCTGGAGGGTGAATCAGAAGAAGCAGAAGAAGGAGAAGGAGAAGATGAAGTCTGGAGGGTGAATCAGAAGAAGTAGATGAAGGAGAAGGAGAAGGTGAGGTCTGGAGGGTGAATCAGAAGATGCAGAAGAAGGAGAAGGAGAAGGTGAAGTCTGAAGGGTGAATCAGAAGAAGCAGAAGAAGGAGAAGGAGAAGGTGAAGTCTGGAGGGTGAATCAGAAGAAGCAGAAGAAGGAGAAGGAGAAGGTGAAGTCTGGAGGGTGAATCAGAAGAAGTAGAAGACGGAGAAGGAGAAGGTGAAGTCTGGAGGGTGAAGCAGAAGAAGCAGAAGATGGAGAAGGAGAAGGTGAAGTCTGGAGGGTGAAGCAGAAGAAGCAGAAGAAGGAGAAGGAGAATGTGAAGTCTGGAGGGCGAAGCAGAAGAAGGAGAAGGAGTAGGTGAAGTCTGGAGGGCGCAGCAGAAGAAGCAGAAGAAGGAGAAGGAGAAGGTGAAGTCTGGAGGGTGAAGCAGAAGAAGCAGAAGAAGAAGAAGGAGAATGTGAAGTCTGGAGGGCGAAGCAGAAGAAGGAGAAGGAGAAGGTGAAGTCTGGAGGGTGAAGCAGAAGAAGCAGAAGAAGGAGAAGGAGAAGGTGAAGTCAGGAGGGTGAATCAGAAGAAGTAGAAGAAGGAGTAGGAGAAGGTGAAGTCAGGAGGGTGAAGCAGAAGAAGCAGAAGAAGGAGAAGGAGAAGGTGAAGTCTGGAGGGTGAAGCAGAAGAAGCAGAAGAAGGAGAAGGAGAAGGTGAAGTCTGGAGGGTGAAGCAGAAGAAGCAGAAGAAGGAGAAGGAGAAGGTGAAGTCAGGAGGGTGAATCAAAAGAAGTAGAAGAAGGAGAAGGAGATGGTGAAGTCTGGAGGGTGAATCAGAAGAAGTCGAAGAAGGAGAAGGAGAAGGTGAAGTCTGGAGGGTGAATCAGAAGAAGTAGAAGAAGGAGAAGGAGAAGGTGAAGTCTGGAGGGTGAATCAGAAGAAGCAGAAGAAGGAGAAGAGAAGGTGAAGTCTGGAGGGAGAAGCAGAAGAAGTAGAAGAAGGAGAAGGAGAAGGTGAAGTCTGGAGGGTGAATCAGAAGAAGTAGAAGAAGGAGAAGGAGAAGGTGAAGTCTGGAGGGTGAATCAGAAGAAGTAGAAGAAGGAGAAGGAGAAGGTGAAGTCTGGAGGGTGAATCAGAAGAAGCAGAAGAAGGAGAAGGAGAAGGTGAAGTCTGGAGGGTGAATCAGAAGAAGTAGAAGAAGGAGAAGGAGAAGGTGTAGTCTGGAAGGCGAATCAGAAGAAGTAGACGAAGGAGAAGGAGAAGGTGAAGTCTGGAGGGTGAATCAGAAGAAGCAGAAGAAGGAGAAGGTGAAGTCTGGAGAGTGAATCAGTAGAAGTAGAAGAAGGAGAAGGAGAAGGTGAAGTCTGGAGGGTGAATCAGAAGAAGCAGAAGAAGGAGAAGGAGAAGGTGAAGTCTGGAGGGTGAATCAGAAGAAGTAGAAGAAGGAGAAGGAGATGGTGTAGTCTGGAGGGTGAATCAGAAGAAGTAGACGAAGGAGAAGGAGAAGGTGAAGTCTGGAGGGTGGATCAGAAGAAGCAGAAGAAGGAGAAGGAGAAGGTGAAGTCTAGAGGGTGAATCAGAAGAAGTAGAAGAAGGAGAAGGAGAAGATGAAGTCTGGAGGGTGAATCAGAAGAAGCAGAAGAAGGAGAAGGAGAAGGTGAAGTCAGGAGGGTGAATCAGAAGAAGCAGAAGAAGGAGAAGGAGAAGGTGAAGTCTGGAGGGTGAATCAGAAGAAGCAGAAGAAGGAGAAGGAGAAGTTGAAGACTGGAGGGTGAATCAGAAGAAGTAGAAGAAGGAGAAGGAGAAGGTGAAGTCTGGAGGGTGAATCAGAAGAAGTAGAAGAAGGAGAATGAGAAGGTGTAGTCTGGAGGGTGAATCAGAAGAAGTAGACGAAGGAGAAGGAGAAGGTGAAGTCTGGAGGGTGAATCAGAAGAAGTAGAAGAAGGAGAAGGAGAAGGTGAAGTCAGGAGGGTGAATCAGAAGAAGCAGAAGAAGGAGAAGGAGAAGGTGAAGTCTGGAGGGTGAATCAGAAGAAGCAGAAGAAGGAGAAGGAGGAGGTGAAGACTGGAGGGTGAATCAGAAAAAGTAGAAGAAGGAGAAGGAGAAGGTGAAGTCTGGAGGGTGAATCAGAAGAAGTAAAAGAAGGAGAAGGAGAAGGCGAAGTCTGGAGGGTGAATCAGAAGAAGCAGAAAAAGGAGAAGGAGAAGGTGAAGTCTGGAGGGTGAATCAGAAGAAGCAGAAGAAGGAGGAGGAGAAGATGAAGTCTGGAGGGTGAATCAGAAGAAGTAGAAGAAGGAGAAGGAGAAGGTGATGTCTGGAGGGTGAATCAGAAGAAGCAGAAGAAGGAGAAGGATATGGTGAAGTCTGAAGGGTGAATCAGAAGAAGCAGAAGAAGGAGAAGTAAAAGGTGAAGTCTGGAGGGTGAATCAGAAGAAGCAGAAGAAGGAGAAGGAGAAGGTGAAGTCTGGAGGGTGAATCAGAAGAAGCAGAAGAAGGAGAAGGAGAAGGTGAAGTCTGGAGGGTGAATCAGAAGAAGTAGAAGAAGGAGAAGGAGAAGGTGTAGTCTGGAAGGCGAATCAGAAGAAGTAGACGAAGGAGAAGGAGAAGGTGAAGTCTGGAGGGTGAATCAGAAGAAGCAGAAGAAGGAGAAGGTGAAGTCTGGAGAGTGAATCAGTAGAAGTAGAAGAAGGAGAAGGAGAAGGTGAAGACTGGAGGGTGAATCAGAAGCAGTAGAAGAAGGAGAAGGAGAAGGTGAAGTCTGGAGGGTGAATCAGAAGAAGTAGATGAAGGAGAAGGTGAGGTCTGGAGGGTGAATCAGAAGAAGCAGAAGAAGGAGAAGGAGAAGGTGAAGTCTGAAGGGTGAATCAGAAGAAGCAGAAGAAGGAGAAGGAGAAGGTGAAGTCTGGAGGGTGAATCAGAAGAAGCAGAAGAAGGAGAAGGAGAAGGTGAAGTCTGGAGGGTGAATCAGAAGAAGCTGAAGAAGGAGAAGGAGAAGGTGAAGTCTGGAGGGTGAAGCAGAAGAAGCAGAAGAAGGAGAAGGAGAAGGTGAAGACTGGAGGATGAATCAGAAGAAGTAGAAGAAGGAGAAGGAGAAGGTGAAGTCTGGAGGGTGAATCAGAAGAAGTAGAAGAAGGAGAAGGAGAAGGTGAAGTCTGGAGGGTGAATCAGAAGAAGCAGAAGAAGGAGAAGGAGAAGGTGAAGTCTGGAGGGTGAATCAGAAGAAGCAGAAGAAGGAGAAGGAGAAGGTGAAGTCTGGAGGGTGAATCAGAAGAAGCTGAAGAAGGAGAAGGAGAAGGTGAAGTCTGGAGGGTGAAGCAGAAGAAGCAGAAGAAGGAGAAGGAGAAGGTGAAGACTGGAGGGTGAATCAGAAGAAGTAGAAGAAGGAGAAGGAGAAGGTGAAGTCTGGAGGGTGAATCAGAAGAAGTAGAAGAAGGAGTAGGAGAAGGTGAAGTCTGGAGGGTGAATCAGAAGAATGAGAAGAAGGAGAAGGAGAAGGTGAAGTCTGGAGGGTGAATCAGAAGAAGCAGAAGAAGGAGAAGGAGAAGGTGAAGTCAGGAGGGTGAATCAGAAGAAGCAGAAGAAGGAGAAGGAGAAGGTGAAGTTAGGAGGGTGAATCAGAAGAGGCAGAAGAAGGAGAAGGAGAAGGTGAAGTCAGGGGGGTGAAGCAGAAGAAGAAGAAGAAGGAGAAGGAGAAGGTGAAGTCTGGAGGGTGAATCAGAAGAAGCAGAAGAAGGAGAAGGAGAAGGTGAAGTCTGGAGGGTGAATCAGAAGAAGCAGAAGAAGGAGAAGGAGAAGATGAAGTCTGGAGGGTGAATCAGAAGAAGTAGATGAAGGAGAAGGAGAAGGCGAGGTCTGGAGGGTGAATCAGAAGAAGCAGAAGAAGGAGAAGGAGAAGGTGAAGTCTGAAGGGTGAATCAGAAGAAGCAGAAGAAGGAGAAGGAGAAGGTGAAGTCTGGAGGGTGAATCAGAAGAAGCAGAAGAAGGAGAAGGAGAAGGTGAAGTCTGGAGGGTGAATCAGAAGAAGTAGAAGAAGGAGAAGGAGAAGGTGAAGTCTGGAGGGTGAATCAGAAGAAGTAGAAGAAGGAGAAGGAGAAGGTGAAGTCTGGAGGGTGAATCAGAAGAAGCAGAAGAAGGAGAAGGGGAAGGTGAAGTCTGGAGGGTGAATCGGAAGAAGCAGAAGAAGGAGAAGGAGAAGATGAAGTCTGGAGGGTGAATCAGAAGAAGTAGAAGAAGGAGAATGAGAAGGTGAAGTCTGGAGGGTGAATCAGAAGATGCAGAAGAAGGAGAAGGAGAAGGTGAAGTCTGGAGGGTGAATCAGAAGAAGCAGAAGAAGAAGGAGGAGAAGGTGAAGTCTGGAGGGTGAATCAGAAGAAGCATTATAAGGAGAAGGAGAAGGTGAAGTCTGGAGGGTGAATCAGAAGAAGCAGAAGAAGGAGAAGCAGAAGGTGAAGTCTGGAGGGTGAATCAGAAGAAGTAGAAGAAGGAGAAGGAGAAGGTGAAGTCTGGAGTGTGAAGCAGAAGAAGTAGAAGAAGGAGAAGGAGAAGGTGAAGTCAGGAGGGTGAATCAGAAGAAGTAGAAGAAGGAGAAGGAGAAGGTGAAGTCAGGAGGGTGAATCAGAAGAAGCAGAAGAAGGAGAAGGAGAAGGTGAAGTCTGGAGGGTGAATCAGAAGAATCAGAAGAAGGAGAAGGAGAAGGTGAAGTCTGGAGGGTGAATCAGAAGAAGCAGAAGAAAGAGAAGGAGAAGGTGAAGTCTGGAGGGTGAAGCAGAAGAAGCAGAAGAAGGAGAAGCAGAAGGTGAAGACTGGAGGGTGAATCAGAAGAAGTAGAAGAAGGAGAAGGAGAAGGTGAAGTCTGGAGGATGAATCAGAAGAAGTAGAAGAAGGAGAAGGAGAAGGTGAAGTCTGGAGGGTGAATCAGAAGAAGCAGAAGAAGGAGAAGGAGAAGGTGAGGTCTGGAGGGTGAATCAGAAGAAGCAGAAGAAGGCGATGGAGAAGATGAAGTCTGAAGGGTGAATCAGAAGAAGAAGAAGAAGGAGAAGGAGAAGGTGAGGTCTGGAGGGTGAATCAGAAGAAGCAGAAGAAGGAGAAGGAGAAGGTGAAGTCTGGAAGGTGAATCAGAAGAAGCAGAAGAAGAAGAAGGTGAAGGTGAAGTCTGGAGGGTGAATCAGAAGAAGCAGAAGAAGGAGAAGGATAAGGTGAAGTCAGGAGTGTGAATCAGAAGAAGCAGAAGAAGGAGAACGAGAAGGTGAAGTTAGGAGGGTGAATCAGAAGAAGCAGAAGAAGAAGAAGGAGAAGGTGAAGTCAGGGGGGTGAAGCAGAAGAAGTAGAAGAAGGAGAAGGAGAAGGTGAAGTCAGGAGGGTGAAGCAGAAGAAGCAGAAGAAGGAGAAGGAGTAGGTGAAGTCTGGAGGGCGCAGCAGAAGAAGCAGAAGAAGGAGAAGGAGAAGGTGAAGTCTGGAGGGTGAAGCAGAAGAAGCAGAAGAAGGAGAAGGAGAAGGTGAAGTCTGGAGGGTGAATGAGAAGAAGTAGAAGAAGGAGAAGGAGAAGGTGAAGTCAGGAGGGTGAAGCAGAAGAAGCAGAAGAAGGAGAAGGAGAAGTTGAAGTCTGGAGGGTGAAGCAGAAGAAGGAGAAGGAGAAGGTGAAGTCTGGAGGGTGAAGCAGAAGAAGCAGAAGAAGGAGAAGGAGAAGGTGAAGTCTGGAGGGTGAAGCAGAAGAAGCAGAAGAAGGAGAAGGAGAATGTGAAGTCTGGAGGGCGAAGCAGAAGAAGGAGAAGGAGTAGGTGAAGTCTGGAGGGCGCAGCAGAAGAAGCAGAAGAAGGAGAAGGAGAAGGTGAAGTCTGGAGGGTGAAGCAGAAGAAGCAGAAGAAGAAGAAGGAGAATGTGAAGTCTGGAGGGCGAAGCAGAAGAAGGAGAAGGAGAAGGATAAGTCTGGAGGGTGAAGCAGAAGAAGCAGAAGAAGGAGAAGGAGAAGGTGAAGTCTGGAGGGTGAATCAGAAGAAGTAGAAGAAGGAGTAGGAGAAGGTGAAGTCAGGAGGGTGAAGCAGAAGAAGCAGAAGAAGGAGAAGGAGAAGGTGAGGTCTGGAGGGTGAAGCAGAAGAAGCAGAAGAAGGAGAAGGAGAAGGTGAAGTCTGGAGGGTGAAGCAGAAGAAGCAGAAGAAGGAGAAGGAGAAGGTGAAGTCAGGAGGGTGAATCAAAAGAAGTAGAAGAAGGAGAAGGAGATGGTGAAGTCTGGAGGGTGAATCAGAAGAAGTCGAAGAAGGAGAAGGAGAAGGTGAAGTCTGGAGGGTGAATCAGAAGAAGTAGAAGAAGGAGAAGGAGAAGGTGAAGTCTGGAGGGTGAATCAGAAGAAGCAGAAGAAGGAGAAGAGAAGGTGAAGTCTGGAGGGAGAAGCAGAAGAAGTAGAAGAAGGAGAAGGAGAAGGTGAAGTCTGGAGGGTGAATCAGAAGAAGTAGAAGAAGGAGAAGGAGAAGGTGAAGTCTGGAGGGTGAATCAGAAGAAGTAGAAGAAGGAGAAGGAGAAGGTGAAGTCTGGAGGGTGAATCAGAAGAAGCAGAAGAAGGAGAAGGAGAAGGTGAAGTCTGGAGGGTGAATCAGAAGAAGTAGAAGAAGGAGAAGGAGAAGGTATAGTCTGGAAGGCGAATCAGAAGAAGTAGACGAAGGAGAAGGAGAAGGTGAAGTCTGGAGGGTGAATCAGAAGAAGCAGAAGAAGGAGAAGGTGAAGTCTGGAGAGTGAATCAGTAGAAGTAGAAGAAGGAGAAGGAGAAGGTGAAGTCTGGAGGGTGAATCAGAAGAAGCAGAAGAAGGAGAAGGAGAAGGTGAAGTCTGGAGGGTGAATCAGAAGAAGTAGAAGAAGGAGAAGGAGATGGTGTAGTCTGGAGGGTGAATCAGAAGAAGTAGACGAAGGAGAAGGAGAAGGTAAAGTCTGGAGGGTGAATCAGAAGAAGCAGAAGAAGGAGAAGGAGAAGGTGAAGTCTAGAGGGTGAATCAGAAGAAGTAGAAGAAGGAGAAGGAGAAGATGAAGTCTGGAGGGTGAATCAGAAGAAGCAGAAGAAGGAGAAGGAGAAGGTGAAGTCAGGAGGGTGAATCAGAAGAAGCAGAAGAAGGAGAAGGAGAAGGTGAAGTCTGGAGGGTGAATCAGAAGAAGCAGAAGAAGGAGAAGGAGAAGTTGAAGACTGGAGGGTGAATCAGAAGAAGTAGAAGAAGGAGAAGGAGAAGGTGAAGTCTGGAGGGTGAATCAGAAGAAGTAGAAGAAGGAGAATGAGAAGGTGTAGTCTGGAGGGTGAATCAGAAGAAGTAGACGAAGGAGAAGGAGAAGGTGAAGTCTGGAGGGTGAATCAGAAGAAGCAGAAGAAGGAGAACGAGAAGGTGAAGTCTGGAGGGTGAATCAGAAGAAGTAGAAGAAGGAGAAGGAGAAGGTGAAGTCTGGAGGGTGAATCAGAAGAAGCAGAAGAAGGAGAATGAGAAGGTGAAGTCAGGAGGGTGAATCAGAAGAAGCAGAAGAAGGAGAAGGAGAAGGTGAAGTCTGGAGGGTGAATCAGAAGAAGCAGAAGAAGGAGAAGGAGGAGGTGAAGACTGGAGGGTGAATCAGAAAAAGTAGAAGAAAGAGAAGGAGAAGGTGAAGTCTGGAGGGTGAATCAGAAGAAGTAAAAGAAGGAGAAGGAGAAGGCGAAGTCTGGAGGGTGAATCAGAAGAAGCAGAAAAAGGAGAAGGAGAAGGTGAAGTCTGGAGGGTGAATCAGAAGAAGCAGAAGAAGGAGGAGGAGAAGATGAAGTCTGGAGGGTGAATCAGAAGAAGTAGAAGAAGGAGAAGGAGAAGGTGATGTCTGGAGGGTGAATCAGAAGAAGCAGAAGAAGGAGAAGGATATGGTGAAGTCTGAAGGGTGAATCAGAAGAAGCAGAAGAAGGAGAAGTAAAAGGTGAAGTCTGGAGGGTGAATCAGAAGAAGCAGAAGAAGGAGAAGGAGAAGGTGAAGTCTGGAGGGTGAATCAGAAGAAGCAGAAGAAGGAGAAGGAGAAGGTGAACTCTGGAGGGTGAATCAGAAGAAGTAGAAGAAGGAGAAGGAGAAGGTGAAGTCTGGAGGGTGAATCAGAAGAAGTAGAAGAAGGAGAAGGAGAAGGTGAAGTCTGGAGGGTGAATCAGAAGAAGCAGAAGAAGGAGAAGGAGAAGGTGAAGTCTGGAGGGTGAATCAGAAGAAGCAGAAGAAGGAGAAGGAGAAGGTGAATTCTGGAGGGTGAATCAGAAGAATTAGAAGACGGAGAAGGAGAAGGTGAAGTCTGGAGGCTGGAGGGTGAAGCAGAAGAAGTAGAAGAAGGAGAAGGAGAAGGTGAAGTCAGGAGGGTGAATCAGAAGAGGTAGAAGAAGGAGAAGGAGAAGGTGAAGTCAGGAGGGTGAATCAGAAGAAGCAGAAGAAGGAGAAGGAGAAGGTGAAGTCTGGAGAGTGAATCAGAAGAATCAGAAGAAGGAGAAGGAGAAGGTGAAGTCTGGAGGGTGAATCAGAAGAAGCTGAAGAAAGAGAAGGAGAAGGTGAAGTCTGGAGGGTGAAGCAGAAGAAGCAGAAGAAGGAGAAGGAGAAGGTGAAGACTGGAGGGTGAATCAGAAGAAGTAGAAGAAGGAGAAGGAGAAGGTGAAGTCTGGAGGGTGAATCAGAAGAAGTAGAAGAAGGAGTAGGAGAAGGTGAAGTCTGGAGGGTGAATCAGAAGAATGAGAAGAAGGAGAAGGAGAAGGTGAAGTCTGGAGGGTGAATCAGAAGAAGCAGAAGAAGGAGAAGGAGAAGGTGAAGTCAGGAGGGTGAATCAGAAGAAGCAGAAGAAGGAGAAGGAGAAGGTGAAGTTAGGAGGGTGAATCAGAAGAAGCAGAAGAAGGAGAAGGAGAAGGTGAAGTCAGGGGGGTGAAGCAGAAGAAGTAGAAGAAGGAGAAGGAGAAGGTGAAGTCTGGAGGTTGAATCAGAAGAAGCAGAAGAAGGAGAAGGAGAAGGTGAAGTCTGGAGGGTGAATCAGAAGAAGCAGAAGAAGGAGAAGGAGAAGATGAAGTCTGGAGGGTGAATCAGAAGAAGTAGATGAAGGAGAAGGAGAAGGTGAGGTCTGGAGGGTGAATCAGAAGAAGCAGAAGAAGGAGAAGGAGAAGGTGAAGTCTGAAGGGTGAATCAGAAGAAGCAGAAGAAGGAGAAGGAGAAGGTGAAGTCTGGAGGGTGAATCAGAAGAAGCAGAAGAAGGAGAAGGAGAAGGTGAAGTCTGGAGGGTGAATCAGAAGAAGCAGAAGAAGGAGAAGGAGAAGGTGAAGTCTGGAGGGTGAATCAGAAGAAGTAGAAGAAGGAGAAGGAGAAGGTGAAGTCTGGAGGGTGAATCAGAAGAAGCAGAAGAAGGAGAAGGAGAAGGTGAAGTCTGGAGGGTGAATCAGAAGAAGCAGAAGAAGGAGAAGGAGAAGGTGAAGTCTGGAGGGTGAATCAGAAGAAGTAGAAGACGGAGAAGGAGAAGGTGAAGTCTGGAGGCTGGAGGGTGAAGCAGAAGATGTAGAAGAAGGAGAAGGAGAAGGTGAAGTCAGGAGGGTGAATCAGAAGAGGTAGAAGAAGGAGAAGGAGAAGGTGAAGTCAGGAGGGTGAATCAGAAGAAGCAGAAGAAGGAGAAGGAGAAGGTGAAGTCTGGAGAGTGAATCAGAAGAATCAGAAGAAGGAGAAGGAGAAGGTGAAGTCTGGAGGGTGAATCAGAAGAAGCTGAAGAAAGAGAAGGAGAAGGTGAAGTCTGGAGGGTGAAGCAGAAGAAGCAGAAGAAGGAGATGGTGAAGACTGGAGGGTGAATCAGAAGAAGTAGAAGAAGGAGAAGGAGAAGGTGAAGTCTGGAGGGTGAATCAGAAGAAGTAGAAGAAGGAGTAGGAGAAGGTGAAGTCTGGAGGGTGAATCAGAAGAATGAGAAGAAGGAGAAGGAGAAGGTGAAGTCTGGAGGGTGAATCAGAAGAAGCAGAAGAAGGAGAAGGAGAAGGTGAAGTCAGGAGGGTGAATCAGAAGAAGCAGAAGAAGGAGAAGGAGAAGGTGAAGTTAGGAGGGTGAATCAGAAGAAGCAGAAGAAGGAGAAGGAGAAGGTGAAGTCAGGGGGGTGAAGCAGAAGAAGTAGAAGAAGGAGAAGGAGAAGGTGAAGTCTGGAGGGTGAATCAGAAGAAGCAGAAGAAGGAGAAGGAGAAGGTGAAGTCTGGAGGGTGAATCAGAAGAAGCAGAAGAAGGAGAAGGAGAAGATGAAGTCTGGAGGGTGAATCAGAAGAAGTAGATGAAGGAGAAGGAGAAGGTGAGGCCTGGAGGGTGAATCAGAAGAAGCAGAAGAAGGAGAAGGAGAAGGTGAAGTCTGAAGGGTGAATCAGAAGAAGCAGAAGAAGGAGAAGGAGAAGGTGAAGTCTGGAGGGTGAATCAGAAGAAGCAGAAGAAGGAGAAGGAGAAGGTGAAGTCTGGAGGGTGATTCAGAAGAAGCAGAAGAAGGAGAAGGAGAAGGTGAAGTCTGGAGGGTGAATCAGAAGAAGCAGAAGAAGGAGAAGGAGAAGGAGAAGTCTGGAGGGTGAATCAGAAGAAGCAGAAGAAGGAGAAGGAGAAGGTGAAGTCTGGAGGGTGAATCAGAAGAAGTAGAAGACGGAGAAGGAGAAGGTGAAGTCTGGAGGCTGGAGGGTGAAGCAGAAGAAGTAGAAGAAGGAGAAGGAGAAGGTGAAGTCAGGAGGGTGAATCAGAAGAGGTAGAAGAAGGAGAAGGAGAAGGTGAAGTCAGGAGGGTGAATCAGAAGAAGCAGAAGAAGGAGAAGGAGAAGGTGAAGTCTGGAGAGTGAATCAGAAGAATCAGAAGAAGGAGAAGGAGAAGGTGAAGTCTGGAGGGTGAATCAGAAGAAGCTGAAGAAAGAGAAGGAGAAGGTGAAGTCTGGAGGGTGAAGCAGAAGAAGCAGAAGAAGGAGAAGGAGAAGGTGAAGACTGGAGGGTGAATCAGAAGAAGTAGAAGAAGGAGAAGGAGAAGGTGAAGTCTGGAGGGTGAATCAGAAGAAGTAGAAGAAGAAGTAGGAGAAGGTGAAGTCTGGAGGGTGAATCAGAAGAATGAGAAGAAGGAGAAGGAGAAGGTGAAGTCTGGAGGGTGAATCAGAAGAAGCAGAAGAAGGAGAAGGAGAAGGAGAAGTCAGGAGGGTGAATCAGAAGAAGCAGAAGAAGGAGAAGGAGAAGGTGAAGTTAGGAGGGTGAATCAGAAGAAGCAGAAGAAGGAGAAGGAGAAGGTGAAGTCAGGGGGGTGAAGCAGAAGAAGTAGAAGAAGGAGAAGGAGAAGGTGAAGTCTGGAGGTTGAATCAGAAGAAGCAGAAGAAGGAGAAGGAGAAGGTGAAGTCTGGAGGGTGAATCAGAAGAAGCAGAAGAAGGAGAAGGAGAAGATGAAGTCTGGAGGGTGAATCAGAAGAAGTAGATGAAGGAGAAGAAGAAGGTGAGGTCTGGAGGGTGAATCAGAAGAAGCAGAAGAAGGAGAAGGAGAAGGTGAAGTCTGAAGGGTGAATCAGAAGAAGCAGAAGAAGGAGAAGGAGAAGGTGAAGTCTGGAGGGTGAATCAGAAGAAGCAGAAGAAGGAGAAGGAGAAGGTGAAGTCTGGAGGGTGAATCAGAAGAAGCAGAAGAAGGAGAAGGAGAAGGTGAAGTCTGGAGGGTGAATCAGAAGAAGTAGAAGAAGGAGAAGGAGAAGGTGAAGTCTGGACGGTGAATCAGAAGAAGCAGAAGAAGGAGAAGGAGAAGGTGAAGTCTGGAGGGTGAATCAGAAGAAGCAGAAGAAGGAGAAGGAGAAGGTGAAGTCTGGAGGGTGAATCAGAAGAAGTAGAAGACGGAGAAGGAGAAGGTGAAGTCTGGAGGCTGGAGGGTGAAGCAGAAGAAGTAGAAGAAGGAGAAGGAGAAGGTGAAGTCAGGAGGGTGAATCAGAAGAGGTAGAAGAAGGAGAAGGAGAAGGTGAAGTCAGGAGGGTGAATCAGAAGAAGCAGAAGAAGGAGAAGGAGAAGGTGAAGTCTGGAGAGTGAATCAGAAGAATCAGAAGAAGGAGAAGGAGAAGGTGAAGTCTGGAGGGTGAATCAGAAGAAGCTGAAGAAAGAGAAGGAGAAGGTGAAGTCTGGAGGGTGAAGCAGAAGAAGCAGAAGAAGGAGAAGGAGAAGGTGAAGACTGGAGGGTGAATCAGAAGAAGTAGAAGAAGGAGAAGGAGAAGGTGAAGTCTGGAGGGTGAATCAGAAGAAGTAGAAGAAGGAGTAGGAGAAGGTGAAGTCTGGAGGGTGAATCAGAAGAATGAGAAGAAGGAGAAGGAGAAGGTGAAGTCTGGAGGGTGAATCAGAAGAAGCAGAAGAAGGAGAAGGAGAAGGTGAAGTCAGGAGGGTGAATCAGAAGAAGCAGAAGAAGGAGAAGGAGAAGGTGAAGTTAGGAGGGTGAATCAGAAGAAGCAGAAGAAGGAGAAGGAGAAGGTGAAGTCAGGGGGTGAAGCAGAAGAAGTAGAAGAAGGAGAAGGAGAAGGTGAAGTCTGGAGGGTGAATCAGAAGAAGCAGAAGAAGGACAATGAGAAGGTGAAGTCTGGAGGGTGAATCAGAAGAAGCAGAAGAAGGAGAAGGAGAAGATGAAGTCTGGAGGGTGAATCAGAAGAAGTAGATGAAGGAGAAGGAGAAGGTGAGGTCTGGAGGGTGAATCAGAAGAAGCAGAAGAAGGAGAAGGAGAAGGTGAAGTCTGAAGGGTGAATCAGAAGAAGCAGAAGAAGGAGAAGGAGAAGGTGAAGTCTGGAGGGTGAATCAGAAGAAGCAGAAGAAGGAGAAGGAGAAGGTGAAGTCTGGAGGGTGAATCAGAAGAAGCAGAAGAAGGAGAAGGAGAAGGTGAAGTCTGGAGGGTGAATCAGAAGAAGCAGAAGAAGGAGAAGGAGAAGGTGAAGTCTGGAGGGTGAATCAGAAGAAGCAGAAGAAGGAGAAGGAGAAGGTGAAGTCTGGAGGGTGAATCAGAAGAAGTAGAAGACGGAGAAGGAGAAGGTGAAGTCTGGAGGCTGGAGGGTGAAGCAGAAGAAGTAGAAGAAGGAGAAGGAGAAGGTGAAGTCAGGAGGGTGAATCAGAAGAGGTAGAAGAAGGAGAAGGAGAAGGTGAAGTCAGGAGGGTGAATCAGAAGAAGCAGAAGAAGGAGAAGGAGAAGGTGAAGTCTGGAGAGTGAATCAGAAGAATCAGAAGAAGGAGAAGGAGAAGGTGAAGTCTGGAGGGTGAATCAGAAGAAGCTGAAGAAAGAGAAGGAGAAGGTGAAGTCTGGAGGGTGAAGCAGAAGAAGCAGAAGAAGGAGAAGGAGAAGGTGAAGACTGGAGGGTGAATCAGAAGAAGTAGAAGAAGGAGTAGGAGAAGGTGAAGTCTGGAGGGTGAATCAGAAGAATGAGAAGAAGGAGAAGGAGAAGGTGAAGTCTGGAGGGTGAATCAGAAGAAGCAGAAGAAGGAGAAGGAGAAGGTGAAGTCTGGAGGGTGAATCAGAAGAAGTAGAAGAAGGAGAAGGAGAAGGTGAAGTCTGGAGGGTGAATCAGAAGAAGCAGAAGAAGGAGAAGGAGAAGGTGAACTTAGGAGGGTGAATCAGAAGAAGCAGAAGAAGGAGAAGGAGAAGGTGAAGTCTGGAGGGTGAATCAGAAGAAGTAGAAGAAGGAGAAGGAGAAGGTGAAGTCTGGAGGGTGAATCAGAAGAAGCAGAAGAAGGAGAAGGAGAAGGTGAAGTCTGGAGGGTGAATCAGAAGAAGCAGAAGAAGGAGAAGGAGAAGATGAAGTCTGGAGGGTGAATCAGAAGAAGTAGATGAAGGAGAAGGAGAAGGTGAGGTCTGGAGGGTGAATCAGAAGAAGCAGAAGAAGGAGAAGGAGAAGGTGAAGTCTGAAGGGTGAATCAGAAGAAGCAGAAGAAGGAGAAGGAGAAGGTGAAGTCTGGAGGGTGAATCAGAAGAAGCAGAAGAAGGAGAAGGAGAAGGTGAAGTCTGGAGGGTGAATCAGAAGAAGCAGAAGAAGGAGAAGGAGAAGGTGAAGTCTGGAGGGTGAATCAGAAGAAGCAGAAGAAGGAGAAGGAGAAGGTGAAGTCTGGAGGGTGAATCAGAAGAAGCAGAAGAAGGAGAAGGAGAAGGTGAAGTCTGGAGGGTGAATCAGAAGAAGTAGAAGACGGAGAAGGAGAAGGTGAAGTCTGGAGGCTGGAGGGTGAAGCAGAAGAAGTAGAAGAAGGAGAAGGAGAAGGTGAAGTCAGGAGGGTGAATCAGAAGAGGTAGAAGAAGGAGAAGGAGAAGGTGAAGTCAGGAGAGTGAATCAGAAGAATGAGAAGAAGGAGAAGGAGAAGGTGAAGTCTGGAGGGTGAATCAGAAGAAGCAGAAGAAGGAGAAGGAGAAGGTGAAGTCAGGAGGGTGAATCAGAAGAAGCAGAAGAAGGAGAAGGAGAAGGTGAAGTTAGGAGGGTGAATCAGAAGAAGCAGAAGAAGGAGAAGGAGAAGGTGAAGTCTGGAGGGTGAATCAGAAGAAGTAGAAGAAGGAGAAGGAGAAGGTGAAGTCTGGAGGGTGAATCAGAAGAAGCAGAAGAAGGAGAAGGAGAAGGTGAAGTCTGGAGGGTGAATCAGAAGAAGCAGAAGAAGGAGAAGGAGAAGGTGAAGTCTGGAGGGTGAATCAGAAGAAGCAGAAGAAGGAGAAGGAGAAGATGAAGTCTGGAGGGTGAATCAGAAGAAGTAGATGAAGGAGAAGGAGAAGGTGAGGTCTGGAGGGTGAATCAGAAGAAGCAGAAGAAGGAGAAGGAGAAGGTGAAGTCTGAAGGGTGAATCAGAAGAAGCAGAAGAAGGAGAAGGAGAAGGTGAAGTCTGGAGGGTGAATCAGAAGAAGCAGAAGAAGGAGAAGGAGAAGGTGAAGTCTGGAGGGTGAATCAGAAGAAGCAGAAGAAGGAGAAGGAGAAGGTGAAGTCTGGAGGGTGAATCAGAAGAAGTAGAAGAAGGAGAAGGAGAAGGTGAAGTCTGGAGGGTGAATCAGAAGAAGCAGAAGAAGGAGAAGGAGAAGGTGAAGTCTGGAGGGTGAATCAGAAGAAGCAGAAGAAGGAGAAGGAGAAGGTGAAGTCTGGAGGGTGAATCAGAAGAAGTAGAAGACGGAGAAGGAGAAGGTGAAGTCTGGAGGCTGGAGGGTGAAGCAGAAGAAGTAGAAGAAGGAGAAGGAGAAGGTGAAGTCAGGAGGGTGAATCAGAAGAGGTAGAAGAAGGAGAAGGAGAAGGTGAAGTCAGGAGGGTGAATCAGAAGAAGCAGAAGAAGGAGAAGGAGAAGGTGAAGTCTGGAGAGTGAATCAGAAGAATCAGAAGAAGGAGAAGGAGAAGGTGAAGTCTGGAGGGTGAATCAGAAGAAGCTGAAGAAAGAGAAGGAGAAGGTGAAGTCTGGAGGGTGAAGCAGAAGAAGCAGAAGAAGGAGAAGGAGAAGGTGAAGACTGGAGGGTGAATCAGAAGAAGTAGAAGAAGGAGAAGGAGAAGGTGAAGTCTGGAGGGTGAATCAGAAGAAGTAGAAGAAGGAGTAGGAGAAGGTGAAGTCTGGAGGGTGAATCAGAAGAATGAGAAGAAGGAGAAGGAGAAGGTGAAGTCTGGAGGGTGAATCAGAAGAAGCAGAAGAAGGAGAAGGAGAAGGTGAAGTCAGGAGGGTGAATCAGAAGAAGCAGAAGAAGGAGAAGGAGAAGGTGAAGTTAGGAGGGTGAATCAGAAGAAGCAGAAGAAGGAGAAGGAGAAGGTGAAGTCTGGAGGGTGAATCAGAAGAAGCAGAAGAAGGAGAAGGAGAAGGTGAAGTCTGGAGGGTGAATCAGAAGAAGCAGAAGAAGGAGAAGGAGAAGATGAAGTCTGGAGGGTGAATCAGAAGAAGTAGATGAAGGAGAAGGAGAAGGTGAGGTCTGGAGGGTGAATCAGAAGATGCAGAAGAAGGAGAAGGAGAAGGTGAAGTCTGAAGGGTGAATCAGAAGAAGCAGAAGAAGGAGAAGGAGAAGGTGAAGTCTGGAGGGTGAATCAGAAGAAGCAGAAGAAGGAGAAGGAGAAGGTGAAGTCTGGAGGGTGAATCAGAAGAAGCAGAAGAAGGAGAAGGAGAAGGTGAAGTCTGGAGGGTGAATCAGAAGAAGTAGAAGAAGGAGAAGGAGAAGGTGAAGTCTGGAGGGTGAATCAGAAGAAGTAGAAGAAGGAGAAGGGGAAGGTGAAGTCTGGAGGGTGAATCAGAAGAAGCAGAAGAAGGAGAAGGAGAAGGTGAAGTCTGAAGGGTGAATCGGAAGAAGCAGAAGAAGGAGAAGGAGAAGATGAAGTCTGGAGGGTGAATCAGAAGAAGTAGAAGAAGGAGAAGGAGAAGGTGAAGTCTGGAGGGTGAATCAGAAGATGCAGAAGAAGGAGAAGGAGAAGGTGAAGTCTGGAGGGTGAATCAGAAGAAGCAGAAGAAGGAGGAGGAGAAGGTGAAGTCTGGAGGGCGAATCAGAAGAAGCATTATAAGGAGAAGGAGAAGGTGAAGTCTGGAGGGTGAATCAGAAGAAGCAGAAGAAAGAGAAGGAGAAAGTGAAGTCTGGAGGGTGAAGCAGAAGAAACAGAAGAAGGAGAAGGAGAAGGTGAAGACTGGAGGGTGAATCAGAAGAAGTAGAAGAAGGAGAAGGAGAAGGTGAAGTCTGGAGGATGAATCAGAAGAAGTAGAAGAAGGAGAAGGAGAAGATGAAGTCTGGAGGGTGAATCAGAAGAAGTAGAAGAAGGAGAAGGAGAAGGTGAGGTCTGGAGGGTGAATCAGAAGAAGCAGAAGAAGGAGAAGGAGAAGGTGAAGTCTGGAGGGTGAATCAGAAGAAGCAGAAGAAGGAGAAGGAGAAGGTGAAGTCTGGAGGGTGAATCAGAAGAAGCAGAAGAAGGAGGAGGAGAAGGTGAAGTCTGGAGGGTGAATCAGAAGAAGCATTATAAGGAGAAGGAGAAGGTGAAGTCTGGAGGGTGAATCAGAAGAAGCAGAAGAAAGAGAAGGAGAAAGTGAAGTCTGGAGGGTGAAGCAGAAGAAACAGAAGAAGGAGAAGGAGAAGGTGAAGACTGGAGGGTGAATCAGAAGAAGTAGAAGAAGGAGAAGGAGAAGGTGAAGTCTGGAGGATGAATCAGAAGAAGTAGAAGAAGGAGAAGGAGAAGATGAAGTCTGGAGGGAGAATCAGAAGAAGTAGAAGAAGGAGAAGGAGAAGGTGAGGTCTGGAGGGTGAATCAGAAGAAGCAGAAGAAGGAGAAGGAGAAGCTGAAGTCTGGAGGGTGAATCAGAAGAAGCAGAAGAAGGAGAAGGAGAAGGTGAAGTCTGGAGGGTGAATCAGAAGAAGCAGAAGAAGGAGAAGAAGAAGGTGAAGTCAGGAGGGTGAATCAGAAGAAGCAGAAGAAGGAGAAGGAGAAGGTGAAGTTAGGAGGGTGAATCAGAAGAAGCAGAAGAAGGAGAAGGAGAAGGTGAAGTCTGGAGGGTGAATCAGAAGAAGCAGAAGACGGAGAAGGAGAAGGTGAAGTCTGGAGGGTGAATCAGAAGAAGTAGAAGAAGGAGAAGGAGAAGGTGAAGTCTGGAGGGTGAATCAGAAGAAGCAGAAGAAGGAGAAGGAGAAGGTGAAGTCTGGAGGGTGAATCAGAAGAAGCAGAAGAAGGAGAAGGAGAAGGTGAAGTCTGGAGGGTGAATCAGAAGAAGTAGAAGACGGAGAAGGAGAAGGTGAAGTCTGGAGGCTGGAGGGTGAAGCAGAAGGAGTAGAAGAAGGAGAAGGAGAAGGTGAAGTCAGGAGGGTGAATCAGAAGAGGTAGAAGAAGGAGAAGGAGAAGGTGAAGTCAGGAGGGTGAATCAGAAGAAGCAGAAGAAGGAGAAGGAGAAGGTGAAGTCTGGAGAGTGAATCAGAAGAATCAGAAGAAGGAGAAGGAGAAGGTGAAGTCTGGAGGGTGAATCAGAAGAAGCTGAAGAAAGAGAAGGAGAAGGTGAAGTCTGGAGGGTGAAGCAGAAGAAGCAGAAGAAGGAGAAGGAGAAGGTGAAGACTGGAGGGTGAATCAGAAGAAGTAGAAGAAGGAGAAGGAGAAGGTGAAGTCTGGAGGGTGAATCAGAAGAAGTAGAAGAAGGAGTAGGAGAAGGTGAAGTCTGGAGGGTGAATCAGAAGAAGAAGGAGAAGGAGAAGGAGAAGTCAGGAGGGTGAATCAGAAGAAGCAGAAGAAGGAGAAGGAGAAGGTGAAGTTAGGAGGGTGAATCAGAAGAAGCAGAAGAAGGAGAAGGAGAAGGTGAAGTCTGGAGGGTGAATCAGAAGAAGCAGAAGAAGGAGAAGGAGAAGGTGAAGTCTGGAGGGTGAATCAGAAGAAGCAGAAGAAGGAGAAGGAGAAGATGAAGTCTGGAGGGTGAATCAGAAGAAGTAGATGAAGGAGAAGGAGAAGGTGAGGTCTGGAGGCTGAATCAGAAGATGCAGAAGAAGGAGAAGGAGAAGGTGAAGTCTGAAGGGTGAATCAGAAGAAGCAGAAGAAGGAGAAGGAGAAGGTGAAGTCTGGAGGGTGAATCAGAAGAAGCAGAAGAAGGAGAAGGAGAAGGTGAAGTCTGGAGGGTGAATCAGAAGAAGCAGAAGAAGGAGAAGGAGAAGGTGAAGTCTGGAGGGTGAATCAGAAGAAGTAGAAGAAGGAGAAGGAGAAGGTGAAGTCTGGAGGGTGAATCAGAAGAAGTAGAAGAAGGAGAAGGGGAAGGTGAAGTCTGGAGGGTGAATCAGAAGAAGCAGAAGAAGGAGAAGGAGAAGGTGAAGTCTGAAGGGTGAATCGGAAGAAGCAGAAGAAGGAGAAGGAGAAGATGAAGTCTGGAGGGTGAATCAGAAGAAGTAGAAGAAGGAGAAGGAGAAGGTGTAGTCTGGAGGGTGAATCAGAAGATGCAGAAGAAGGAGAAGGAGAAGGTGAAGTCTGGAGGGTGAATCAGAAGAAGCAGAAGAAGGAGGAGGAGAAGGTGAAGTCTGGAGGGCGAATCAGAAGAAGCATTATAAGGAGAAGGAGAAGGTGAAGTCTGGAGGGTGAATCAGAAGAAGCAGAAGAAAGAGAAGGAGAAAGTGAAGTCTGGAGGGTGAAGCAGAAGAAACAGAAGAAGGAGAAGGAGAAGGTGAAGACTGGAGGGTGAATCAGAAGAAGTAGAAGAAGGAGAAGGAGAAGGTGAAGTCTGGAGGATGAATCAGAAGAAGTAGAAGAAGGAGAAGGAGAAGATGAAGTCTGGAGGGTGAATCAGAAGAAGTAGAAGAAGGAGAAGGAGAAGGTGAGGTCTGGAGGGTGAATCAGAAGAAGCAGAAGAAGGAGAAGGAGAAGGTGAAGTCTGGAGGGTGAATCAGAAGAAGCAGAAGAAGGAGAAGGAGAAGGTGAAGTCTGGAGGGTGAATCAGAAGAAGCAGAAGAAGGAGGAGGAGAAGGTGAAGTCTGGAGGGTGAATCAGAAGAAGCATTATAAGGAGAAGGAGAAGGTGAAGTCTGGAGGGTGAATCAGAAGAAGCAGAAGAAAGAGAAGGAGAAAGTGAAGTCTGGAGGGTGAAGCAGAAGAAACAGAAGAAGGAGAAGGAGAAGGTGAAGACTGGAGGGTGAATCAGAAGAAGTAGAAGAAGGAGAAGGAGAAGGTGAAGTCTGGAGGATGAATCAGAAGAAGTAGAAGAAGGAGAAGGAGAAGATGAAGTCTGGAGGGAGAATCAGAAGAAGTAGAAGAAGGAGAAGGAGAAGGTGAGGTCTGGAGGGTGAATCAGAAGAAGCAGAAGAAGGAGAAGGAGAAGGTGAAGTCTGGAGGGTGAATCAGAAGAAGCAGAAGAAGGAGAAGGAGAAGGTGAAGTCTGGAGGGTGAATCAGAAGAAGCAGAAGAAGGAGAAGAAGAAGGTGAAGTCAGGAGGGTGAATCAGAAGAAGCAGAAGAAGGAGAAGGAGAAGGTGAAGTTAGGAGGGTGAATCAGAAGAAGCAGAAGAAGGAGAAGGAGAAGGTGAAGTCTGGAGGGTGAATCAGAAGAAGCAGAAGAAGGAGAAGGAGAAGGTGAAGTCTGGAGGGTGAATTAGAAGAAGCAGAAGAAGGAGAAGGAGAAGGTGAAGTCAGGAGGGTGAATCAGAAGAAGCAGAAGAAGGAGCAGGAGAAGGTAAAGTTAGGAGGGTGAATCAGAAGAAGCAGAAGAAGGAGAAGGAGCAGGTGAAGTCAGGGGGGTGAAGCAGAAGAAGTAGAAGAAGGAGAAGGAGAAGGTGAAGTCAGGAGGGTGAAGCAGAAGACGCAGAAGAAGGAGAAGGAGAAGGTGAAGTCTGGAGGGTGAAGCAGAAGAAGCAGAAGAAGGGGAAGGAGAAGGTGAAGTCTGGAGGGTGAAGCAGAAGAAGCAGAAGAAGGAGAAGGAGAAGGTGAAGTCAGGAGGGTGAATCAGAAGAAGCAGAAGAAGGAGCAGGAGAAGGTAAAGTTAGGAGGGTGAATCAGAAGAAGCAGAAAAAGGAGAAGGAGTAGGTGAAGTCAGGGGGGTGAAGCAGAAGAAGTAGAAGAAGGAGAAGGAGAAGGTGAAGTCAGGAGAGTGAAGCAGAAGAAGCAGAAGAAGGAGAAGGAGAAGGTGAAGTCTGGAGGGTGAAGCAGAAGAAGCAGAAGAAGGAGAAGGAGAAGGTGAAGTCTGGAGGGCGAAGCAGAAGAAGCAGAAGAAGGGGAAGGAGAAGGTGAAGTCTGGAGGGTGAAGCAGAAGAAGCAGAAGAAGGAGAAGGAGAAGGTGAAGTCTGGAGGGTGAATCAGAAGAAGTAGAAGAAGGAGAAGGAGAAGGTGTTGTCAGGAGGGTGAAGCAGAAGAAGCAGAAGAAGGAGAATTGAAGGTAAAGTCTGGAGGGTGAAGCAGAAGAAGCAGAAGAAGGAGAAGGAGAAGGTGAAGTCTGGAGGGTGAAGCAGAAGAAGTAGAAGAAGGAGAAGGAGAAGGTGAAGTCTGGAGGGTGAATCAGAAGAAGTAGAAGAAGGAGAAGGAGAAGCTGAAGTCTGGAGGGTGAATCAGAAGAAGTAGAAGAAGGAGAAGGAGAAGGTGAAGTCTGGAGGGTGAATCAGAAGAAGCAGAAGAAGGAGAAGGAGAAGGTGAAGTCTGGAGGGAGAAGCAGAAGAAGTAGAAGAAGGAGAAGGAGAAGGAGAAGTCTGGAGGGTGAATCAGAAGAAGTAGAAGAAGGAGAAGGAGAAGGTGTAGTCTGGAGGGTGAATCAGAAGAAGTAGAAGAAGGAGAAGGAGAAGGTGAAGTCTGGAGGGTGAATCAGAAGAAGCAGAAGAAGGAGAAGGAGAAGGTGAAGTCTGGAGGGTGAATCAGAAGAAGTAGAAGAAGGAGAAGGAGAAGGTGTAGTCTGGAGGGTGAATCAGAAGAAGTAGACGAAGGAGAAGGAGAAGGTGAAGTCTGGAGGGTGAATCAGAAGAAGCAGAAGAAGGAGAAGGAGAAGGTGAAGTCTGGAGGGTGAATCAGAAGAAGTAGAAGAAGGAGAAGGAGAAGGTGAAGTCTGGAGGGTGAATCAGAAGAAGCAGAAGAAGGAGAAGGAGAAGGTGAAGTATGCAGGGTGAATCAGAAGAAGCAGAAGAAGGAGAAGGAGAAGGTGAAGTCTGGAGGGTGAATCAGAAGAAGCAGAATAAGGAGAAGGAGAAGGTGAAGTCTGGAGGGTGAATCGGAAGCAGCAGAAGAAGGAGAAGGAGAAGGTGAAGTCTGGAGGGTGAATCAGAAGGAGTAGAAGAAGGAGAAGGAGAAGGTGAAGTCTGGAGGGTGAATCAGAAGAAGCAGAAGAAGGAGAAGGAGAAGGTGAAGACTGGAGGGTGAATCAGAAGAAGCAGAAGAAGGAGAAGGTGAAGTCTGGAGGGTGAATCAGAAGAAGCAGAAGAAGGAGAAGGAGATGGTGAAGTCTGGAGGGTGAATCAGAAGAAGCAGAATAAGGAGAAGGAGAAGGTGAAGTCTGGAGGGTGAATCAGAAGAAGCAGAAGAAGGAGAAGGAGAAGGTGAAGTCTGGAGGGTGAATCAGAAGAAGTAGATGAAGGAGAAGGAGAAGGTGAAGTCTGGAGGGTGAAGCAGAAGAAGTAGAAGAAGGAGAAGGAGAAGGTGAAGTCTGGAGGGTGAATCAGAAGAAGCAGAAGAAAGAGAAGGAGAAGGTGAAGTCTGGAGGGAGAATCAGAAGAAGTAGAAGAAGGAGAAGGAGAAGGTGAAGTCTGGAGGGTGAATCAGAAGAAGTAGAAGAAGGAGAAGGAGAAGGTGTAGTCTGGAGGGTGAATCAGAAGAAGCAGAAGAAGGAGAAGGAGAAGGTGAAGTCTGGAGGGTGAATCGGAAGAAGCAGAAGAAGGAGAAGGAGAAGATGAAGTCTGGAGGGTGAATCAGAAGAAGTAGAAGAAGGAGAAGGAGAAGGTGAAGTCTGGAGGGTGAATCAGAAGATGCAGAAGAAGGAGAAGGAGAAGCTGAAGTCTGGAGGGTGAATCAGAAGAAGCAGAAGAAGGAGAAGGAGAAGGTGAAGTCTGGAGGGTGAATCAGAAGAAGTAGAAGAAGGAGAAGGAGAAGGTGAAGTCTGGAGGGTGAATCAGAAGAAGCAGAAGAAGGAGAAGGAGAAGGTGAAGTATGCAGGGTGAATCAGAAGAAGCAGAAGAAGGAGAAGGAGAAGGTGAAGTCTGGAGGGTGAATCAGAAGAAGCAGAATAAGGAGAAGGAGAAGGTGAAGTCTGGAGGGTGAATCAGAAGCAGCAGAAGAAGGAGAAGGAGAAGGTGAAGTCTGGAGGGTGAATCAGAAGGAGTAGAAGAAGGAGAAGGAGAAGGTGAAGTCTGGAGGGTGAATCAGAAGAAGCAGAAGAAGGAGAAGGAGAAGGTGAAGACTGGAGGGTGAATCAGAAGAAGCAGAAGAAGGAGAAGGTGAAGTCTGGAGGGTGAATCAGAAGAAGCAGAAGAAGGAGAAGGAGAAGGTGAAGTCTGGAGGGTGAATCAGAAGAAGCAGAATAAGGAGAAGGAGAAGGTGAAGTCTGGAGGGTGAATCAGAAGAAGCAGAAGAAGGAGAAGGAGAAGGTGAAGTCTGGAGGGTGAATCAGAAGAAGTAGAAGAAGGAGAAGGAGAAGGTGAAGTCTGGAGGATGAATCAGAAGAAGTAGAAGAAGGAGAAGGAGAAGATGAAGTCTGGAGGGTGAATCAGAAGAAGTAGAAGAAGGAGAAGTAGAAGGTGAGGTCTGGAGGGTGAATCAGAAGAAGCAGAAGAAGGAGAAGGAGAAGGTGAAGTCTGGAGGGTGAATCAGAAGAAGCAGAAGAAGGAGAAGGAGAAGGTGAAGTCTGGAGGGTGAATCAGAAGAAGCAGAAGAAGGAGAAGAAGAAGGTGAAGTCAGGAGGGTGAATCAGAAGAAGCAGAAGAAGGAGAAGGAGAAGGTGAAGTTAGGAGGGTGAATCAGAAGAAGCAGAAGAAGGAGAAGGAGAAGGTGAAGTCTGGAGGGTGAATCAGAAGAAGCAGAAGAAGGAGAAGGAGAAGGTGAATTCTGGAGGGTGAATTAGAAGAAGCAGAAGAAGGAGAAGGAGAAGGTGAAGTCAGGAGGGTGAATCAGAAGAAGCAGAAGAAGGAGCAGGAGAAGGTAAAGTTAGGAGGGTGAATCAGAAGAAGCAGAAGAAGGAGAAGGAGCAGGTGAAGTCAGGGGGGTGAAGCAGAAGAAGTAGAAGAAGGAGAAGGAGAAGGTGAAGTCAGGAGGGTGAAGCAGAAGAAGCAGAAGAAGGAGAAGGAGAAGGTGAAGTCTGGAGGGTGAATCAGAAGAAGCAGAAGAAGGAGAAAGAGAAGGTGAAGTCTGGAGGGTGAATCAGAAGAAGTAGAAGAAGGAGAAGGAGAAGGTGAAGTCTGGAGGGTGAATCAGAAGAAGTAGAAGAAGGAGAAGGAGAAGGTGAAGTCTGGAGGGTGAATCAGAAGAAGCAGAAGAAGGAGAAGGAGAAGGTAAAGTCTGGAGGGTGAATCGGAAGAAGCAGAAGAAGGAGAAGGAGAAGATGAAGTCTGGAGGGTGAATCAGAAGAAGTAGAAGAAGGAGAAGGAGAAGGTGAAGTCTGGAGGGTGAATCAGAAGATGCAGAAGAAGGAGAAGGAGAAGGTGAAGTCTGGAGGGTGAATCAGAAGAAGCAGAAGAAGGAGGAGGAGAAGGTGAAGTCTGGAGGGTGAATCAGAAGAAGCATTATAAGGAGAAGGAGAAGGTGAAGTCTGGAGGGTGAATCAGAAGAAGCAGAAGAAAGTGAAGGAGAAAGTGAAGTCTGGAGGGTGAAGCAGAAGAAACAGAAGAAGGAGAAGGAGAAGGTGAAGACTGGAGGGTGAATCAGAAGAAGTAGAAGAAGGAGAAGGAGAAGGTGAAGTCTGGAGGATGAATCAGAAGAAGTAGAAGAAGGAGAAGGAGAAGATGAAGTCTGGAGGGTGAATCAGAAGAAGTAGAAGAAGGAGAAGGAGAAGGTGAGGTCTGGAGGGTGAATCAGAAGAAGCAGAAGAAGGAGAAGGAGAAGGTGAAGTCTGGAGGGTGAATCAGAAGAAGCAGAAGAAGGAGAAGGAGAAGGTGAAGTCTGGAGGGTGAATCAGAAGAAGCAGAAGAAGGAGGAGGAGAAGGTGAAGTCTGGAGGGTGAATCAGAAGAAGCATTATAAGGAGAAGGAGAAGGTGAAGTCTGGAGGGTGAATCAGAAGAAGCAGAAGAAAGAGAAGGAGAAAGTGAAGTCTGGAGGGTGAAGCAGAAGAAACAGAAGAAGGAGAAGGAGAAGGTGAAGACTGGAGGGTGAATCAGAAGAAGTAGAAGAAGGAGAAGGAGAAGGTGAAGTCTGGAGGATGAATCAGAAGAAGTAGAAGAAGGAGAAGGAGAAGATGAAGTCTGGAGGGTGAATCAGAAGAAGTAGAAGAAGGAGAAGGAGAAGGTGAGGTCTGGAGGGTGAATCAGAAGAAGCAGAAGAAGGAGAAGGAGAAGGTGAAGTCTGGAGGGTGAATCAGAAGAAGCAGAAGAAGGAGAAGGAGAAGGTGAAGTCTGGAGGGTGAATCAGAAGAAGCAGAAGAAGGAGAAGGAGAAGGTGAAGTCAGGAGGGTGAATCAGAAGAAGCAGAAGAAGGAGAAGGAGAAGGTGAAGTTAGGAGGGTGAATCAGAAGAAGCAGAAGAAGGAGAAGGAGAAGGTGAAGTCTGGAGGCTGAATCAGAAGAAGCAGAAGAAGGAGAAGGAGAAGGTGAAGTCTGGAGGGTGAATTAGAAGAAGCAGAAGAAGGAGAAGGAGAAGGTGAAGTCAGGAGGGTGAATCAGAAGAAGCAGAAGAAGGAGCAGGAGAAGGTAAAGTTAGGAGGGTGAATCAGAAGAAGCAGAAGAAGGAGAAGGAGCAGGTGAAGTCAGGGGGGTGAAGCAGAAGAAGTAGAAGAAGGAGAAGGAGAAGGTGAAGTCAGGAGGGTGAAGCAGAAGAAGCAGAAGAAGGAGAAGGAGAAGATGAAGTCTGGAGGGTGAAGCAGAAGAAGCAGAAGAAGGAGAAGGAGAAGGTGAAGTCTGGAGGGTGAATCAGAAGAAGTAGAAGAAGGAGAAGGAGAAGGTGAAGTCAGGAGAGTGAAGCAGAAGAAGCAGAAGAAGGAGAAGGAGAAGGTGAAGTCTGGAGGGTGAAGCAGAAGAAGCAGAAGAAGGAGAAGGAGAAGGTGAAGTCTGGAGGGCGAAGCAGTAGAAGCAGAAGAAGGGGAAGGAGAAGGTGAAGTCTGGAGGGTGAAGCAGAAGAAGCAGAAGAAGGAGAAGAAGAAGGTGAACTCTGGAGGGTGAATCAGAAGAAGTAGAAGAAGGAGAAGGAGAAGGTGAAGTCAGGAGGGTGAAGCAGAAGAAGCAGAAGAAGGAGAAGGAGAAGGTAAAGTCTGGAGGGTGAAGCAGAAGAAGCAGAAGAAGGAGAAGGAGAAGGTGAAGTCTGGAGGGTGAAGCAGAAGAAGTGAAAGAAGGAGAAGGAGAAGGTGAAGTCTGGAGGGTGAATCAGAAAAGTAGAAGAAGGAGAAGGAGAAGCTGAAGTCTGGAGGGTGAATCAGAAGAAGTAGAAGAAGGAGAAGGAGAAGGTGAAGTCTGGAGGGTGAATCAGAAGAAGCAGAAGAAGGAGAAGGAGAAGGTGAAGTCTGGAGGGAGAAGCAGAAGAAGTAGAAGAAGGAGAAGGAGAAGGTGAAGTCTGGAGGGTGAATCAGAAGAAGTAGAAGAAGGAGAAGGAGAAGGTGTAGTCTGGAGGGTGAATCAGAAGAAGTAGAAGAAGGAGAAGGAGAAGGTGAAGTCTGGAGGGTGAATCAGAAGAAGCAGAAGAAGGAGAAGGAGAAGGTGAAGTCTGGAGGGTGAATCAGAAGAAGTAGAATAAGGAGAAGGAGAAGGTGTAGTCTGGAGGGTGAATCAGAAGAAGTAGACGAAGGAGAAGGAGAAGGTGAAGTCTGGAGGGTGAATCAGAAGAAGCAGAAGAAGGAGAAGGAGAAGGTGAAGTCTGGAGGGTGAATCAGAAGAAGTAGAAGAAGGAGAAGGAGAAGGTGAAGTCTGGAGGGTGAATCAGAAGAAGCAGAAGAAGGAGAAGGAGAAGGTGAAGTATGCAGGGTGAATCAGAAGAAGCAGAAGAAGGAGAAGGAGAAGGTGAAGTCTGGAGGGTGAATCAGAAGAAGCAGAATAAGGAGAAGGAGAAGGTGAAGTCTGGAGGGTGAATCAGAAGCAGCAGAAGAAGGAGAAGGAGAAGGTGAAGTCTGGAGGGTGAATCAGAAGGAGTAGAAGAAGGAGAAGGAGAAGGTGAAGTCTGGAGGGTGAATCAGAAGAAGCAGAAGAAGGAGAAGGAGAAGGTGAAGACTGGAGGGTGAATCAGAAGAAGCAGAAGAAGGAGAAGGTGAAGTCTGGAGGGTGAATCAGAAGAAGCAGAAGAAGGAGAAGGAGAAGGTGAAGTCTGGAGGGTGAATCAGAAGAAGCAGAATAAGGAGAAGGAGAAGGTGAAGTCTGGAGGGTGAATCAGAAGAAGCAGAAGAAGGAGAAGAAGAAGGTGATGTCTGGAGGGTGAATCAGAAGAAGTAGAAGAAGGAGAAGGTGAAGTCTGGAGGATGAAGCAGAAGAAGTAGAAGAAGGAGAAGGAGAAGGTGAAGTCTGGAGGGTGAATCAGAAGAAGCAGAAGAAAGAGAAGGAGAAGGTGAAGTCTGGAGGGGGAATCAGAAGAAGTAGAAGAAGGAGAAGGAGAAGGTGAAGTCTGGAGGGTGAATCAGAAGAAGCAGAAGAAGGAGAAGGAGAAGGTGAAGTCTGGAGGGTGAATCGGAAGAAGCAGAAGAAGGAGAAGGAGAAGATGAAGTCTGGAGGGTGAATCAGAAGAAGTAGAAGAAGGAGAAGGAGAAGGTGAAGTCTGGAGGGTGAATCAGAAGATGCAGAAGAAGGAGAAGGAGAAGCTGAAGTCTGGAGGGTGAATCAGAAGAAGCAGAAGAAGGTGGAGGAGAAGGTGAAGTCTGGAGGGTGAATCAGAAGAAGCATTATAAGGAGAAGGAGAAGGTGAAGTCTGGAGGGTGAATCAGAAGAAGCAGAAGAAGGAGAAGGAGAAGGTGAAGTCTGGAGGGTGAATCAGAAGAAGTAGAAGAAGGAGAAGGAGAAGGTGAAGTCTGGAGGGTGAAGCAGAAGAAGTAGAAGAAGGAGAAGGAGAAGGTGAAGTCAGGAGGGTGAATCAGAAGAAGTAGAAGAAGGAGAAGGAGAAGGTGAACAGGAGGGTGAATCAGAAGAAGCAGAAGAAGGAGAAGGAGAAGGTGAAGTCTGGAGGGTGAATCAGAAGAATCAGAAGAAGGAGAAGGAGAAGGTGAAGTCTGGAGGGTGAATCAGAAGAAGCAGAAGAAAGAGAAGGAGAGGGTGAAGTCTGGAGGGTGAAGCAGAAGAAGCAGAAGAAGGAGAAGCAGAAGGTGAAGACTGGAGGGTGAATCAGAAGAAGTAGAAGAAGGAGAAGGAGAAGGTGAAGTCTGGAGGATGAATCAGAAGAAGTAGAAGAAGGAGAAGGAGAAGGTGAAGTCTGGAGGGTGAATCAGAAGAAGCAGAAGAAGGAGAAGGAGAAGGTGAGGTCTGGAGGGTGAATCAGAAGAAGCAGAAGAAGGCGAAGGAGAAGATGAAGTCTGAAGGGTGAATCAGAAGAAGTAGAAGAAGGAGAAGGAGAAGGTGAGGTCTGGAGGGTGAATCAGAAGAAGCAGAAGAAGGAGAAGGAGAAGGTGAAGTCTGGAAGGTGAATCAGAAGAAGCAGAAGAAGGAGAAGGAGAAGGTGAACTCTGGAGGGTGAATCAGAAGAAGCAGAAGAAGGAGAAGGAGAAGGTGAAGTCAGGAGGGTGAATCAGAAGAAGCAGAAGAAGGAGAAGGAGAAGGTGAAGTTTGGAGGGTGAATCAGAAGAAGCAGAAGAAGGAGAAGGAGAAGGTGAAGTCACGGGGGTGAAGCAGAAGAAGTAGAAGAAGGAGAAGGAGAAGGTGAAGTCAGGAGGGTGAAGCAGAAGAAGCAGAAGAAGGAGAAGGAGAAGGTGAAGTCTGGAGGGCGCAGCAGAAGAAGCAGAAGAAGGAGAAGGAGAAGGTGAAGTCTGGAGGGTGAAGCAGAAGAAGCAGAAGAAGGAGAAGGTGAAGTCTGGAGGGTGAATCAGAAGAAGTAGAAGAAGGAGAAGGAGAAGGTGAAGTCAGGAGGGTGAAGCAGAAGAAGCAGAAGAAGGAGAAGGAGAAGGTGAAGTCTGGAGGGTGAAGCAGAAGAAGCAGAAGAAGGAGAAGGAGAAGGTGAAGTCTGGAGGGTGAATCAGAAGAAGTAGAAGAAGGAGAAGGAGAAGGTGAAGTCAGGAGAGTGAAGCAGAAGAAGGAGAAGGAGAAGGTGAAGTCTGGAGGGTGAAGCAGAAGAAGCAGAAGAAGGAGAAGGAGAAGGTGAAGTCTGGAGGGCGAAGCAGAAGAAGCAGAAGAAGGGGAAGGAGAAGGTGAAGTCTGTAGGGTGAAGCAGAAGAAGCAGAAGAAGGAGAAGGAGAAGGTGAAGTCTGGAGGGTGAATCAGAAGAAGTAGAAGAAGGAGAAGGAGAAGGTGAAGTCAGGAGGGTGAAGCAGAAGAAGCAGAAGAAGGAGAAGGAGAAGGTAAAGTCTGGAGGGTGAAGCAGAAGAAGCAGAAGAAGGAGAAGGAGAAGGTGAAGTCTGGAGGGTGAAGCAGAAGAAGCAGAAGGAGGAGAAGGAGAACGTGAAGTCAGGAGGGTGAATCAGAAGAAGTAGAAGAAGGAGAAGGAGAAGGTGAAGTCTGGAGGGTGAATCAGAAGAAGTAGAAGAAGGAGAAGGAGAAGCTGAAGTCTGGAGGGTGAATCAGAAGAAGTTGAAGAAGGAGAAGGAGAAGGTGAAGTCTGGAGGGTGACTCAGAAGAAGCAGAAGAAGGAGAAGGAGCAGGTGAAGTCTGGAGGGAGAAGCAGAAGAAGTAGAAGAAGGAGAAGGAGAAGGTGAAGTCTGGAGGGTGAATCAGAAGAAGTAGAAGAAGGAGAAGGAGAAGGTGAAGTCTGGAGGGTGAATCAGAAGAAGTAGAAGAAGGAGAAGGAGAAGGTGAAGTCTGGAGGGTGAATCAGAAGAAGCAGAAGAAGGAGAAGGAGAAGGTGAAGTCTGGAGGGTGAATCAGAAGAAGTAGAAGAAGGAGAAGGAGAAGGTGTAGTCTGGAGGGTGAATCAGAAGAAGTAGACGAAGGAGAAGGAGAAGGTGAAGTCTGGAGGGTGAATCAGAAGAAGCAGAAGAAGGAGAAGGAGAAGGTGAAGTCTGGAGGGTGAATCAGAAGAAGTAGAAGAAGGAGAAGGAGAAGGTGAAATCTGGAGGGTGAATCAGAAGAAGCAGAAGAAGGAGAAGGAGAAGGTGAAGTATGCAGGGTGAATCAGAAGAAGCAGAAGAAGGAGAAGGAGAAGGTGAAGTCTGGAGGGTGAATCAGAAGAAGCAGAATAAGGAGAAGGAGAAGGTGAAGTCTGGAGGGTGAATCAGAAGCAGCAGAAGAAGGAGAAGGAGAAGGTGAAGTCTGGAGGGTGAATCAGAAGGAGTAGAAGAAGGAGAAGGAGAAGGTGAAGTCTGGAGGGTGAATCAGAAGAAGCAGAAGAAGGAGAAGGAGAAGGTGAAGACAGGAGGGTGAATCAGAAGAAGCAGAAGAAGGAGAAGGAGAAGGTGAAGTCTGGAGGGTGAATCAGAAGAAGCAGAAGAAGGAGAAGGAGAAGGTGAAGTCTGGAGGGTGAATCAGAAGAAGCAGAATAAGGAGAAGGAGAAGGTGAAGTCTGGAGGGTGAATCAGAAGAAGCAGAAGAAGGAGAAGGAGAAGGTGTAGTCTGGAGGGTGAATCAGAAGAAGTAGAAGAAGAAGAAGGAGAAGGTGAAGTCTGGAGGGTGAAGCAGAAGAAGTAGAAGAAGGAGAAGGAGAAGGTGAAGTCTGGAGGGTGAATCAGCAGAAGCAGAAGAAAGAGAAGGAGAAGGTGAAGTCTGGAGGGTGAATCAGAAGAAGTAGAAGAAGGAGGAGGTGAAGTCTGGAGGGTGAATCAGAAGAAGTAGAAGAAGGAGAAGGAGAAGGTGAAGTCTGGAGGGTGAATCAGAAGATGCAGAAGAAGGAGAAGGAGAAGGTGAAGTCTGGAGGGTGAATCGGAAGAAGCAGAAGAAGGAAAAGGAGAAGATGAAGTCTGGAGGGTGAATCAGAAGAAGTAGAAGAAGGAGAAGGAGAAGGTGAAGTCTGGAGGGTGAATCAGAAGATGCAGAAGAAGGAGAAGGAGAAGGTGAAGTCTGGAGGGTGAATCAGAAGAAGCAGAAGAAGGAGGAGGAGAAGGTGAAGTCTGGAGGGTGAATCAGAAGAAGCATTATAAGGAGAAGGAGAAGTTGAAGTCTGGAGGGTGAATCAGAAGAAGCAGAAGAAGGAGAAGGAGAAGGTGAAGTCTGGAGGGTGAATCAGAAGAAGTAGAAGAAGGAGAAGGTGAAGTCTGGAGGGTGAAGCAGAAGAAGTAGAAGAAGGAGAAGGAGAAGGTGAAGTCTGGAGGGTGAATCAGAAGATGCAGAAGAAGGAGAAGGAGAAGGTGAAGTCTGGAGGGTGAATCGGAAGAAGCAGAAGAAGGAAAAGGAGAAGATGAAGTCTGGAGGGTGAATCAGAAGAAGTAGAAGAAGGAGAAGGAGAAGGTGAAGTCTGGAGGGTGAATCAGAAGATGCAGAAGAAGGAGAAGGAGAAGGTGAAGTCTGGAGGGTGAATCAGAAGAAGCAGAAGAAGGAGGAGGAGAAGGTGAAGTCTGGAGGGTGAATCAGAAGAAGCATTATAAGGAGAAGGAGAAGGTGAAGTCTGGAGGGTGAATCAGAAGAAGCAGAAGAAGGAGAAGGAGAAGGTGAAGTCTGGAGGGTGAATCAGAAGAAGTAGAAGAAGGAGAAGGTGAAGTCTGGAGGGTGAAGCAGAAGAAGTAGAAGAAGGAGAAGGAGAAGGTGAAGTCAGGAGGGTGAATCAGAAGAAGTAGAAGAAGGAGAAGGAGAAGGTGAAGTCAGGAGGGTGAATCAGAAGAAACAGAAGAAGGAGAAGGAGAAGGTGAAGTCTGGAGGGTGAATCAGAAGAATCAGAAGAAGGAGAAGGAGAAGGTGAAGTCTGGAGGGTGAATCAGAAGAAGCAGAAGAAAGAGAAGGAGAGGGTGAAGTCTGGAGGGTGAAGCAGAAGAAGCAGAAGAAGGAGAAGCAGAAGGTGAAGACTGGAGGGTGAATCAGAAGAAGTAGAAGAAGGAGAAGGAGAAGGTGAAGTCTGGAGGAAGAATCAGAAGAAGTAGAAGAAGGAGAAGGAGAAGGTGAAGTCTGGAGGGTGAATCAGAAGAAGCAGAAGAAGGAGAAGGAGAAGGTGAGGTCTGGAGGGTGAATCAGAAGAAGCAGAAGAAGGCGAAGGAGAAGATGAAGTCTGAAGGGTGAATCAGGAGAAGTAGAAGAAGGAGAAGGAGAAGGTGAGGTCTGGAGGGTGAATCAGAAGAAGCAGAAGAAGGAGAAGGAGAAGGTGAAGTCTGGAAGGTGAATCAGAAGAAGCAGAAGAAGGAGAAGGAGAAGGTGAAGTCTGGAGGGTGAATCAGAAGAAGCAGAAGAAGGAGAAGGAGAAGGTGAAGTCAGGAGGGTGAATCAGAAGAAGCAGAAGAAGGAGAAGGAGAAGGTGAAGTTAGGAGGGTGAATCAGAAGAAGCAGAAGAAGGAGAAGGAGAAGGTGAAGTCACGGGGGTGAAGCAGAAGAAGTAGAAGAAGGAGAAGGAGAAGGTGAAGTCAGGAGGGTGAAGCAGAAGAAGCAGAAGAAGGAGAAGGAGAAGGTGAAGTCTGGAGGGCGCAGCAGAAGAAGCAGAAGAAGGAGAAGGAGAAGGTGAAGTCTGGAGGGTGAAGCAGAAGAAGCAGAAGAAGGAGAAGGTGAAGTCTGGAGGGTGAATCAGAAGAAGTAGAAGAAGGAGAAGGAGAAGGTGAAGTCAGGAGGGTGAAGCAGAAGAAGCAGAAGAAGGAGAAGGAGAAGGTGAAGTCTGGAGGGTGAAGCAGAAGAAGCAGAAGAAGGAGAAGGAGAAGGTGAAGTCTGGAGGGTGAATCAGAAGAAGTAGAAGAAGGAGAAGGAGAAGGTGAAGTCAGGAGAGTGAAGCAGAAGAAGCAGAAGAAGGAGAAGGAGAAGGTGAAGTCTGGAGGGTGAAGCAGAAGAAGCAGAAGAAGGAGAAGGAGAAGGTGAAGTCTGGAGGGCGAAGCAGAAGAAGCAGAAGAAGGGGAAGGAGAAGGTGAAGTCTGTAGGGTGAAGCAGAAGAAGCAGAAGAAGGAGAAGGAGAAGGTGAAGTCTGGAGGGTGAATCAGAAGAAGTAGAAGAAGGAGAAGGAGAAGGTGAAGTCAGGAGGGTGAAGCAGAAGAAGCAGAAGAAGGAGAAGGAGAAGGTAAAGTCTGGAGGGTGAAGCAGAAGAAGCAGAAGAAGGAGAAGGAGAAGGTGAAGTCTGGAGGGTGAAGCAGAAGAAGCAGAAGGAGGAGAAGGAGAACGTGAAGTCAGGAGGGTGAATCAGAAGAAGTAGAAGAAGGAGAAGGAGAAGGTGAAGTCTGGAGGGTGAATCAGAAGAAGTAGAAGAAGGAGAAGGAGAAGCTGAAGTCTGGAGGGTGAATCAGAAGAAGTAGAAGAAGGAGAAGGAGAAGGTGAAGTCTGGAGGGTGAATCAGAAGAAGCAGAAGAAGGAGAAGGAGCAGGTGAAGTCTGGAGGGAGAAGCAGAAGAAGTAGAAGAAGGAGAAGGAGAAGGTGAAGTCTGGAGGGTGAATCAGAAGAAGTAGAAGAAGGAGAAGGAGAAGGTGAAGTCTGGAGGGTGAATCAGAAGAAGTAGAAGAAGGAGAAGGAGAAGGTGAAGTCTGGAGGGTGAATCAGAAGAAGCAGAAGAAGGAGAAGGAGAAGGTGAAGTCTGGAGGGTGAATCAGAAGAAGTAGAAGAAGGAGAAGGAGAAGGTGTAGTCTGGAGGGTGAATCAGAAGAAGTAGACGAAGGAGAAGGAGAAGGTGAAGTCTGGAGGGTGAATCAGAAGAAGCAGAAGAAGGAGAAGGAGAAGGTGAAGCCTGGAGGGTGAATCAGAAGAAGTAGAAGAAGGAGAAGGAGAAGGTGAAATCTGGAGGGTGAATCAGAAGAAGCAGAAGAAGGAGAAGGAGAAGGTGAAGTATGCAGGGTGAATCAGAAGAAGCAGAAGAAGGAGAAGGAGAAGGTGAAGTCTGGAGGGTGAATCAGAAGAAGCAGAATAAGGAGAAGGAGAAGGTGAAGTCTGGAGGGTGAATCAGAAGCAGCAGAAGAAGGAGAAGGAGAAGGTGAAGTCTGGAGGGTGAATCAGAAGGAGTAGAAGAAGGAGAAGGAGAAGGTGAAGTCTGGAGGGTGAATCAGAAGAAGCAGAAGAAGGAGAAGGAGAAGGTGAAGACAGGAGGGTGAATCAGAAGAAGCAGAAGAAGGAGAAGGAGAAGGTGAAGTCTGGAGGGTGAATCAGAAGAAGCAGAAGAAGGAGAAGGAGATGGTGAAGTCTGGAGGGTGAATCAGAAGAAGCAGAATAAGGAGAAGGAGAAGGTTAAGTCTGGAGGGTGAATCAGAAGAAGCAGAAGAAGGAGAAGGAGAAGGTGAAGTCTGGAGGGTGAATCAGAAGAAGTAGAAGAAGGAGAAGGAGAAGGTGAAGTCTGGAGGGTGAAGCAGAAGAAGTAGAAGAAGGAGAAGGAGAAGGTGAAGTCTGGAGGGTGAATCAGAAGAAGCAGAAGAAAGAGAAGGAGAAGGTGAAGTCTGGAGGGTGAATCAGAAGAAGTAGAAGAAGGAGAAGGAGAAGGTGAAGTCTGGAGGGTGAATCAGAAGAAGTAGAAGAAGGAGAAGGAGAAGGTGAAGTCTGGAGGGTGAATCAGAAGAAGCAGAAGAAGGAGAAGGAGAAGGTGAAGTCTGGAGGGTGAATCGGAAGAAGCCGAAGAAGGAGAAGGAGAAGATGAAGTCTGGAGGGTGAATCAGAAGAAGTAGAAGAAGGAGAAGGAGAAGGTGAAGTCTGGAGGGTGAATCAGAAGATGCAGAAGAAGGAGAAGGAGAAGGTGAAGTCTGGAGGGTGAATCAGAAGAAGCAGAAGAAGGAGGAGGAGAAGGTGAAGTCTGGAGGGTGAATCAGAAGAAGCATTATAAGGAGAAGGAGAAGGTGAAGTCTGGAGGGTGAATCAGAAGAAGCAGAAGAAGGAGAAGGAGAAGGTGAAGTCTGGAGGGTGAATCAGAAGAAGTAGAAGAAGGAGAAGGTGAAGTCTGGAGGGTGAAGCAGAAGAAGTAGAAGAAGGAGAAGGAGAAGGTGAAGTCAGGAGGGTGAATCAGAAGAAGTAGAAGAAGGAGAAGGAGAAGGTGAAGTCAGGAGGGTGAATCAGAAGAAGCAGAAGAAGGAGAAGGAGAAGGTGAAGTCTGGAGGGTGAATCAGAAGAATCAGAAGAAGGAGAAGGAGAAGGTGAAGTCTGGAGGGTGAATCAGAAGAAGCAGAAGAAAGTGAAGGAGAGGGTGAAGTCTGGAGGGTGAAGCAGAAGAAGCAGAAGAAGGAGAAGCAGAAGGTGAAGACTGGAGGGTGAATCAGAAGAAGTAGAAGAAGGAGAAGGAGAAGGTGAAGTCTGGAGGATGAATCAGAAGAAGTAGAAGAAGGAGAAGGAGAAGGTGAAGTCTGGAGGGTGAATCAGAAGAAGCAGAAGAAGGAGAAGGAGAAGGTGAGGTCTGGAGGGTGAATCAGAAGAAGCAGAAGAAGGCGAAGGAGAAGATGAAGTCTGAAGGGTGAATCAGAAGAAGTAGAAGAAGGAGAAGGAGAAGGTGAGGTCTGGAGGGTGAATCAGAAGAAGCAGAAGAAGGAGAAGGAGAAGGTGAAGTCTGGAAGGTGAATCAGAAGAAGCAGAAGAAGGAGAAGGAGAAGGTGAAGTCTGGAGGGTGAATCAGAAGAAGCAGAAGAAGGAGAAGGAGAAGGTGAAGTCAGGAGGGTGAATCAGAAGAAGCAGAAGAAGGAGAAGGAGAAGGTGAAGTTAGGAGGGTGAATCAGAAGAAGCAGAAGAAGGAGAAGGAGAAGGTGAAGTCACGGGGGTGAAGCAGAAGAAGTAGAAGAAGGAGAAGGAGAAGGTGAAGTCAGGAGGGTGAAGCAGAAGAAGCAGAAGAAGGAGAAGGAGAAGGTGAAGTCTGGAGGGCGCAGCACAAGAAGCAGAAGAAGGAGAAGGAGAAGGTGAAGTCTGGAGGGTGAAGCAGAAGAAGCAGAAGAAGGAGAAGGAGAAGGTGAAGTCTGGAGGGTGAATCAGAAGAAGTAGAAGAAGGAGAAGGAGAAGGTGAAGTCAGGAGGGTGAAGCAGAAGAAGCAGAAGAAGGAGAAGGAGAAGGTGATGTCTGGAGGGTGAAGCAGAAGAAGCAGAAGAAGGAGAAGGAGAATGTGAAGTCTGGAGGGCGAAGCAGAAGAATGAGAAGGAGAAGGTGAAGGTGAAGTCTGGAGGGTGAAGCAGAAGAAGCAGAAGAAGGAGAAGGAGAAGGTGAAGTCTGGAGGGTGAAGCAGAAGAAGCAGAAGAAGGAGAAAGAGAAGGTGAAGTCAGGAGGGTGAATCAAAAGAAGTAGAAGAAGGAGAAGGAGATTGTGAAGTCTGGAGGGTGAATCAGAAGAAGTAGAAGAAGGAGAAGGAGAAGGTGAAGTCTGGAGGGTGAATCAGAAGAAGTAGAAGAAGGAGAAGGAGAAGGTGAAGTCTGGAGGGTGAATCAGAAGAAGCAGAAGAAGGAGAAGAGAAGGTGAAGTCTGGAGGGAGAAGCAGAAGAAGTAGAAGAAGGAGAAGGAGAAGGTGAAGTCTGGAGGGTGAATCAGAAGAAGTAGAAGAAGGAGAAGGAGAAGGTGAAGTCTGGAGGGTGAATCAGAAGAAGTAGAAGAAGGAGAAGGAGAAGGTGAAGTCTGGAGGGTGAATCAGAAGAAGCAGAAGAAGGAGAAGGAGAAGGTGAAGTCTGGAGGGTGAATCAGAAGAAGTAGAAGAAGGAGAAGGAGAAGGTGTAGTCTGGAAGGTGTATCAGAAGAAGTAGACGAAGGAGAAGGAGAAGGTGAAGTCTGGAGGGTGAATCAGAAGAAGCAGAAGAAGGAGAAGGAGAAGGTGAAGTCTGGAGAGTGAATCAGTAGAAGTAAAAGAAGGAGAAGGAGAAGGTGAAGTCTGGAGGGTGAATCAGAAGAAGCAGAAGAAGGAGAAGGAGAAGGTGAAGTCTGGAGGGTGAATCAGAAGAAGTAGAAGAAGGAGAAGAAGATGTTGTAGTCTGGAGGGTGAATCAGAAGAAGTAGACGAAGGAGAAGGAGAAGGTGAAGTCTGGAGGGTGAATCAGAAGAAGCAGAAGAAGGAGAAGGAGAAGGTGAAGTCTAGAGGGTGAATCAGAAGAAGTAGAAGAAGGAGATGGAGAAGGTGAACTCTGGAGGGTGAATCAGAAGAAGCAGAAGAAGGAGAAGGAGAAGGTGAAGTCAGGAGGGTGAATCAGAAGAAGCAGAAGAAGGAGAAGGAGAAGGTGAAGTCTGGAGGGTGAATCAGAAGAAGCAGAAGAAGGAGAAGGAGAATTTGAAGACTGGAGGGTGAATCAGAAGAAGTAGAAGAAGGAGAAGGAGAAGGTGAAGTCTGGAGGGTGAATCAGAAGAAGTAGAAGAAGGAGAAGGAGAAGGTGTAGTCTGGAGGGGGAATCAGAAGAAGTAGACGAAGGAGAAGGAGAAGGTGAAGTCTGGAGGGTGAATCAGAAGAAGCAGAAGAAGGAGAACGAGAAGGTGAAGTCTGGAGGGTGAATCAGAAGAAGTAGAAGAAGGAGAAGGAGAAGGTGAAGTCTGGAGGGTGAATCAGAAGAAGCAGAAGAAGGAGAATGAGAAGGTGAAGTCAGGAGGGTGAATCAGAAGAAGCAGAAGAAGGAGAAGGAGAAGGTGAAGTCTGGAGGGTGAATCAGAAGAAGCAGAAGAAGGAGAAGGAGGAGGTGAAGACTGGAGGGTGAATCAGAAAAAGTAGAAGAAGGAGAAGGAGAAGGTGAAGTCTGGAGGGTGAATCAGAAGAAGCAGAAGAAGGAGGAGGAGAGGGAGAAGTCTGGAGGGTGAAGCAGAAGAAGCAGAAGAAGGAGAAGCAGAAGGTGAAGACTGGAGGGTGAATCAGAAGAAGTAGAAGAAGGAGAAGGAGAAGGTGAAGTCTGGAGGATGAATCAGAAGAAGTAGAAGAAGGAGAAGGAGAAGGTGAAGTCTGGAGGGTGAATCAGAAGAAGCAGAAGAAGGAGAAGGAGAAGGTGAGGTCTGGAGGGTGAATCAGAAGAAGCAGAAGAAGGCGAAGGAGAAGATGAAGTCTGAAGGGTGAATCAGAAGAAGTAGAAGAAGGAGAAGGAGAAGGTGAGGTCTGGAGGGTGAATCAGAAGAAGCAGAAGAAGGAGAAGGAGAAGGTGAAGTCTGGAAGGTGTATCAGAAGAAGCAGAAGAAGGAGAAGGAGAAGGTGAAGTCTGGAGGGTGAATCAGAAGAAGCAGAAGAAGGAGAAGAGAAGGTGAAGTCTGGAGGGAGAAGCAGAAGAAGTAGAAGAAGGAGAAGGAGAAGGTGAAGTCTGGAGGGTGAATCAGAAGAAGTAGAAGAAGGAGAAGGAGAAGGTGAAGTCTGGAGGGTGAATCAGAAGAAGTAGAAGAAGGAGAAGGAGAAGGTGAAGTCTGGAGGGTGAATCAGAAGAAGCAGAAGAAGGAGAAGGAGAAGGTGAAGTCTGGAGGGTGAATCAGAAGAAGTAGAAGAAGGAGAAGGAGAAGGTGTAGTCTGGAAGGTGTATCAGAAGAAGTAGACGAAGGAGAAGGAGAAGGTGAAGTCTGGAGGGTGAATCAGAAGAAGCAGAAGAAGGAGAAGGAGAAGGTGAAGTCTGGAGAGTGAATCAGTAGAAGTAAAAGAAGGAGAAGGAGAAGGTGAAGTCTGGAGGGTGAATCAGAAGAAGCAGAAGAAGGAGAAGGAGAAGGTGAAGTCTGGAGGGTGAATCAGAAGAAGTAGAAGAAGGAGAAGAAGATGTTGTAGTCTGGAGGGTGAATCAGAAGAAGTAGACGAAGGAGAAGGAGAAGGTGAAGTCTGGAGGGTGAATCAGAAGAAGCAGAAGAAGGAGAAGGAGAAGGTGAAGTCTAGAGGGTGAATCAGAAGAAGTAGAAGAAGGAGATGGAGAAGGTGAACTCTGGAGGGTGAATCAGAAGAAGCAGAAGAAGGAGAAGGAGAAGGTGAAGTCAGGAGGGTGAATCAGAAGAAGCAGAAGAAGGAGAAGGAGAAGGTGAAGTCTGGAGGGTGAATCAGAAGAAGCAGAAGAAGGAGAAGGAGAATTTGAAGACTGGAGGGTGAATCAGAAGAAGTAGAAGAAGGAGAAGGAGAAGGTGAAGTCTGGAGGGTGAATCAGAAGAAGTAGAAGAAGGAGAAGGAGAAGGTGTAGTCTGGAGGGGGAATCAGAAGAAGTAGACGAAGGAGAAGGAGAAGGTGAAGTCTGGAGGGTGAATCAGAAGAAGCAGAAGAAGGAGAACGAGAAGGTGAAGTCTGGAGGGTGAATCAGAAGAAGTAGAAGAAGGAGAAGGAGAAGGTGAAGTCTGGAGGGTGAATCAGAAGAAGCAGAAGAAGGAGAATGAGAAGGTGAAGTCAGGAGGGTGAATCAGAAGAAGCAGAAGAAGGAGAAGGAGAAGGTGAAGTCTGGAGGGTGAATCAGAAGAAGCAGAAGAAGGAGAAGGAGGAGGTGAAGACTGGAGGGTGAATCAGAAAAAGTAGAAGAAGGAGAAGGAGAAGGTGAAGTCTGGAGGGTGAATCAGAAGAAGCAGAAGAAGGAGGAGGAGAGGGAGAAGTCTGGAGGGTGAAGCAGAAGAAGCAGAAGAAGGAGAAGCAGAAGGTGAAGACTGGAGGGTGAATCAGAAGAAGTAGAAGAAGGAGAAGGAGAAGGTGAAGTCTGGAGGATGAATCAGAAGAAGTAGAAGAAGGAGAAGGAGAAGGTGAAGTCTGGAGGGTGAATCAGAAGAAGCAGAAGAAGGAGAAGGAGAAGGTGAGGTCTGGAGGGTGAATCAGAAGAAGCAGAAGAAGGCGAAGGAGAAGATGAAGTCTGAAGGGTGAATCAGAAGAAGTAGAAGAAGGAGAAGGAGAAGGTGAGGTCTGGAGGGTGAATCAGAAGAAGCAGAAGAAGGAGAAGGAGAAGGTGAAGTCTGGAAGGTGTATCAGAAGAAGCAGAAGAAGGAGAAGGAGAAGGTGAAGTCTGGAGGGTGAATCAGAAGAAGCAGAAGAAGGAGAAGGAGAAGGTGAAGTCAGGAGGGTGAATCAGAAGAAGCAGAAGAAGGAGAAGGAGAAGGTGAAGTTAGGAGGGTGAATCAGAAGAAGCAGAAGAAGGAGAAGGAGAAGGTGAAGTCACGGGGGTGAAGCAGAAGAAGTAGAAGAAGGAGAAGGAGAAGGTGAAGTCAGGAGGGTGAAGGAGAAGAAGCAGAAGAAGGAGAAGGAGAAGGTGAAGTCTGGAGGGCGCAGCAGAAGAAGCAGAAGAAGGAGAAGGAGAAGGTGAAGTCTGGAGGGTGAAGCAGAAGAAGCAGAAGAAGGAGAAGGTGAAGTCTGGAGGGTGAATCAGAAGAAGTAGAAGAAGGAGAAGGAGAAGGTGAAGTCAGGAGGGTGAAGCAGAAGAAGCAGAAGAAGGAGAAGGAGAAGGTGAAGTCTGGAGGGTGAAGCAGAAGAAGCAGAAGAAGGAGAAGGAGAAGGTGAAGTCTGGAGGGTGAATCAGAAGAAGTAGAAGAAGGAGAAGGAGAAGGTGAAGTCAGGAGAGTGAAGCAGAAGAAGCAGAAGAAGGAGAAGGAGAAGGTGAAGTCTGGAGGGTGAAGCAGAAGAAGCAGAAGAAGGAGAAGGAGAAGGTGAAGTCTGGAGGGCGAAGCAGAAGAAGCAGAAGAAGGGGAAGGAGAAGGTGAAGTCTGTAGGGTGAAGCAGAAGAAGCAGAAGAAGGAGAAGGAGAAGGTGAAGTCTGGAGGGTGAATCAGAAGAAGTAGAAGAAGGAGAAGGAGAAGGTGAAGTCAGGAGGGTGAAGCAGAAGAAGCAGAAGAAGGAGAAGGAGAAGGTAAAGTCTGGAGGGTGAAGCAGAAGAAGCAGAAGAAGGAGAAGGAGAAGGTGAAGTCTGGAGGGTGAAGCAGAAGAAGCAGAAGGAGGAGAAGGAGAACGTGAAGTCAGGAGGGTGAATCAGAAGAAGTAGAAGAAGGAGAAGGAGAAGGTGAAGTCTGGAGGGTGAATCAGAAGAAGTAGAAGAAGGAGAAGGAGAAGCTGAAGTCTGGAGGGTGAATCAGAAGAAGTAGAAGAAGGAGAAGGAGAAGGTGAAGTCTGGAGGGTGAATCAGAAGAAGCAGAAGAAGGAGAAGGAGCAGGTGAAGTCTGGAGGGAGAAGCAGAAGAAGTAGAAGAAGGAGAAGGAGAAGGTGAAGTCTGGAGGGTGAATCAGAAGAAGTAGAAGAAGGAGAAGGAGAAGGTGTAGTCTGGAGGGTGAATCAGAAGAAGTAGAAGAAGGAGAAGGAGAAGGTGAAGTCTGGAGGGTGAATCAGAAGAAGCAGAAGAAGGAGAAGGAGAAGGTGAAGTCTGGAGGGTGAATCAGAAGAAGTAGAAGAAGGAGAAGGAGAAGGTGTAGTCTGGAGGGTGAATCAGAAGAAGTAGACGAAGGAGAAGGAGAAGGTGAAGTCTGGAGGGTGAATCAGAAGAAGCAGAAGAAGGAGAAGGAGAAGGTGAAGTCTGGAGGGTGAATCAGAAGAAGTAGAAGAAGAAGAAGGAGAAGGTGAAATCTGGAGGGTGAATCAGAAGAAGCAGAAGAAGGAGAAGGAGAAGGTGAAGTATGCAGGGTGAATCAGAAGAATCAGAAGAAGGAGAAGGAGAAGGTGAAGTCTGGAGGGTGAATCAGAAGAAGCAGAATAAGGAGAAGGAGAAGGTGAAGTCTGGAGGGTGAATCAGAAGCAGCAGAAGAAGGAGAAGGAGAAGATGAAGTCTGGAGGGTGAATCAGAAGGAGTAGAAGAAGGAGAAGGAGAAGGTGAAGTCTGGAGGGTGAATCAGAAGAAGCAGAAGAAGGAGAAGGAGAAGGTGAAGACAGGAGGGTGAATCAGAAGAAGCAGAAGAAGGAGAAGGAGAAGGTGAAGTCTGGAGGGTGAATCAGAAGAAGCAGAAGAAAGAGAAGGAGAAGGTGAAGTCTGGAGGGTGAATCAGAAGAAGTAGAAGAAGGAGAAGTAGAAGGTGAAGTCTGGAGGGTGAATCAGAAGAAGTAGAAGAAGGAGAAGGAGAAGGTGAAGTCTGGAGGGTGAATCAGAAGAAGCAGAAGAAGGAGAAGGAGAAGGTGAAGTCTGGAGGGTGAATCGGAAGAAGCAGAAGAAGGAGAAGGAGAAGATGAAGTCTGGAGGGTGAATCAGAAGAAGTAGAAGAAGGAGAAGGAGAAGGTGAAGTCTGGAGGGTGAATCAGAAGATGCAGAAGAAGGAGAAGGAGAAGGTGAAGTCTGGAGGGTGAATCAGAAGAAGCAGAAGAAGGAGGAGGAGAAGGTGAAGTCTGGAGGGTGAATCAGAAGAAGCATTATAAGGAGAAGGAGAAGGTGAAGTCTGGAGGGTGAATCAGAAGAAGCAGAAGAAGGAGAAGGAGAAGGTGAAGTCTGGAGGGTGAATCAGAAGAAGTAGAAGAAGGAGAAGGTGAAGTCTGGAGGGTGAAGCAGAAGAAGTAGAAGAAGGAGAAGGAGAAGGTGAAGTCAGGAGGGTGAATCAGAAGAAGTAGAAGAAGGAGAAGGAGAAGGTGAAGTCAGGAGGGTGAATCAGAAGAAGCAGAAGAAGGAGAAGGAGAAGGTGAAGTCTGGAGGGTGAATCAGAAGAATCAGAAGAAGGAGAAGGAGAAGGTGAAGTCTGGAGGGTGAATCAGAAGAAGCAGAAGAAAGTGAAGGAGAGGGTGAAGTCTGGAGGGTGAAGCAGAAGAAGCAGAAGAAGGAGAAGCAGAAGGTGAAGACTGGAGGGTGAATCAGAAGAAGTAGAAGAAGGAGAAGGAGAAGGTGAAGTCTGGAGGATGAATCAGAAGAAGTAGAAGAAGGAGAAGGAGAAGGTGAAGTCTGGAGGGTGAATCAGAAGAAGCAGAAGAAGGAGAAGGAGAAGGTGAGGTCTGGAGGGTGAATCAGAAGAAGCAGAAGAAGGCGAAGGAGAAGATGAAGTCTGAAGGGTGAATCAGAAGAAGTAGAAGAAGGAGAAGGAGAAGGTGAGGTCTGGAGGGTGAATCAGAAGAAGCAGAAGAAGGAGAAGGAGAAGGTGAAGTCTGGAAGGTGAATCAGAAGAAGCAGAAGAAGGAGAAGGAGAAGGTGAAGTCTGGAGGGTGAATCAGAAGAAGCAGAAGAAGGAGAAGGAGAAGGTGAAGTCAGGAGGGTGAATCAGAAGAAGCAGAAGAAGGAGAAGGAGAAGGTGAAGTTAGGAGGGTGAATCAGAAGAAGCAGAAGAAGGAGAAGGAGAAGGTGAAGTCACGGGGGTGAAGCAGAAGAAGTAGAAGAAGGAGAAGGAGAAGGTGAAGTCAGGAGGGTGAAGCAGAAGAAGCAGAAGAAGGAGAAGGAGAAGGTGAAGTCTGGAGGGCGCAGCAGAAGAAGCAGAAGAAGGAGAAGGAGAAGGTGAAGTCTGGAGGGTGAAGCAGAAGAAGCAGAAGAAGGAGAAGGAGAAGGTGAAGTCTGGAGGGTGAATCAGAAGAAGTAGAAGAAGGAGAAGGAGAAGGTGAAGTCAGGAGGGTGAAGCAGAAGAAGCAGAAGAAGGAGAAGGAGAAGGTGATGTCTGGAGGGTGAAGCAGAAGAAGCAGAAGAAGGAGAAGGAGAATGTGAAGTCTGGAGGGCGAAGCAGAAGAAGGAGAAGGAGAAGGTGAAGGTGAAGTCTGGAGGGTGAAGCAGAAGAAGCAGAAGAAGGAGAAGGAGAAGGTGAAGTCTGGAGGGTGAAGCAGAAGAAGCAGAAGAAGGAGAAAGAGAAGGTGAAGTCAGGAGGGTGAATCAAAAGAAGTAGAAGAAGGAGAAGGAGATTGTGAAGTCTGGAGGGTGAATCAGAAGAAGTAGAAGAAGGAGAAGGAGAAGGTGAAGTCTGGAGGGTGAATCAGAAGAAGTAGAAGAAGGAGAAGGAGAAGGTGAAGTCTGGAGGGTGAATCAGAAGAAGCAGAAGAAGGAGAAGAGAAGGTGAAGTCTGGAGGGAGAAGCAGAAGAAGTAGAAGAAGGAGAAGGAGAAGGTGAAGTCTGGAGGGTGAATCAGAAGAAGTAGAAGAAGGAGAAGGAGAAGGTGAAGTCTGGAGGGTGAATCAGAAGAAGTAGAAGAAGGAGAAGGAGAAGGTGAAGTCTGGAGGGTGAATCAGAAGAAGCAGAAGAAGGAGAAGGAGAAGGTGAAGTCTGGAGGGTGAATCAGAAGAAGTAGAAGAAGGAGAAGGAGAAGGTGTAGTCTGGAAGGTGTATCAGAAGAAGTAGACGAAGGAGAAGGAGAAGGTGAAGTCTGGAGGGTGAATCAGAAGAAGCAGAAGAAGGAGAAGGAGAAGGTGAAGTCTGGAGAGTGAATCAGTAGAAGTAAAAGAAGGAGAAGGAGAAGGTGAAGTCTGGAGGGTGAATCAGAAGAAGCAGAAGAAGGAGAAGGAGAAGGTGAAGTCTGGAGGGTGAATCAGAAGAAGTAGAAGAAGGAGAAGAAGATGTTGTAGTCTGGAGGCTGAATCAGAAGAAGTAGACGAAGGAGAAGGAGAAGGTGAAGTCTGGAGGGTGAATCAGAAGAAGCAGAAGAAGGAGAAGGAGAAGGTGAAGTCTAGAGGGTGAATCAGAAGAAGTAGAAGAAGGAGATGGAGAAGGTGAACTCTGGAGGGTGAATCAGAAGAAGCAGAAGAAGGAGAAGGAGAAGGTGAAGTCAGGAGGGTGAATCAGAAGAAGCAGAAGAAGGAGAAGGAGAAGGTGAAGTCTGGAGGGTGAATCAGAAGAAGCAGAAGAAGGAGAAGGAGAATTTGAAGACTGGAGGGTGAATCAGAAGAAGTAGAAGAAGGAGAAGGAGAAGGTGAAGTCTGGAGGGTGAATCAGAAGAAGTAGAAGAAGGAGAAGGAGAAGGTGTAGTCTGGAGGGGGAATCAGAAGAAGTAGACGAAGGAGAAGGAGAAGGTGAAGTCTGGAGGGTGAATCAGAAGAAGCAGAAGAAGGAGAACGAGAAGGTGAAGTCTGGAGGGTGAATCAGAAGAAGTAGAAGAAGGAGAAGGAGAAGGTGAAGTCTGGAGGGTGAATCAGAAGAAGCAGAAGAAGGAGAATGAGAAGGTGAAGTCAGGAGGGTGAATCAGAAGAAGCAGAAGAAGGAGAAGGAGAAGGTGAAGTCTGGAGGGTGAATCAGAAGAAGCAGAAGAAGGAGAAGGAGGAGGTGAAGACTGGAGGGTGAATCAGAAAAAGTAGAAGAAGGAGAAGGAGAAGGTGAAGTCTGGAGGGTGAATCAGAAGAAGCAGAAGAAGGAGGAGGAGAAGATGAAGTCTGGAGGGTGAATCAGAAGAAGTAGAAGAAGGAGAAGGAGAAGGTGAGGTCTGGAGGGTGAATCAGAAGAAGCAGAAGAAGGAGAAGGATATGGTGAAGTCTGAAGGGTGAATCAGAAGAAGCAGAAGAAGGAGAAGTAAAAGGTGAAGTCTGGAGGGTGAATCAGAAGAAGCAGAAGAAGGAGAAGGAGAAGGTGAAGTCTGGAGGGTGAATCAGAAGAAGCAGAAGAAGGAGAAGGAGAAGGTGAAGTCTGGAGGGTGAATCAGAAGAAGTAGAAGAAGGAGAAGGAGAAGGTGAAGTCTGGAGGGTGAATCAGAAGAAGTAGAAGAAGGAGAAGGAGAAGGTGAAGTCTGGAGGGTGAATCAGAAGAAGCAGAAGAAGGAGAAGGAGAAGGTGAAGTCTGGAGGGTGAATCAGAAGAAGCAGAAGAAGGAGAAGGAGAAGATGAAGTCTGGAGGGTGAATCAGAAGAAGTGGAAGAAGGAGTAGGAGAAGGAGAAGTCTGGAGGGTGAATCAGAAGAAGCAGAAGAAGGAGAAGGAGATGGTGAAGTCTGGAGGGTGAATCAGAAGAAGCAGAAGTAGGAGAAGGAGAAGGTGAAGTCTGGAGGGTGAATCAGAAGAAGCAGAAGAAGGAGAAGGAGAAGGTGAAGTCTGGAGGGTGAATCAGAAGAAGTAGAAGACGGAGAAGGAGAAGGTGAATTCTGGAGGCTGGAGGGTGAATCAGAAGAAGCAGAAGAAGGAGAAGGAGAAGGTGAAGTCTGGAGGGTGAATCAGAAGAAGTAGAAGAAGGAGTAGGAGATGGTGAAGTCTGGAGGGTGAATCAGAAGAATGAGAAGAAGGAGAAGGAGAAGGTGAAGTCTGGAGGGTGAATCAGAAGAAGCAGAAGAAGGAGAAGGAGAAGGTGAAGTCAGGAGGGTGAATCAGAAGAAGCAGAAGAAGGAGAAGGAGAAGGTGAAATTAGGAGGGTGAATCAGAAGAAGCAGAAGAAGGAGAAGGAGAAGGTGAAGTCAGGGGGGTGAAGCAGAAGAAGTAGAAGAAGGAGAAGGAGAAGGTGAAGTCTGGAGGGTGAATCAGAAGAAGCAGAAGAAGGAGAAGGAGAAGGTGAAGTCTGGAGGGTGAATCAGAAGAAGCAGAAGAAGGAGAAGGAGAAGATGAAGTCTGGAGGGTGAATCAGAAGAAGTAGATGAAGGAGAAGGAGAAGGTGAGGTCTGGAGGGTGAATCAGAAGAAGCAGAAGAAGGAGAAGGAGAAGGTGAAATCTGAAGGGTGAATCAGAAGAAGCAGAATAAGGAGAAGGAGAAGGTGAAGTCTGGAGGGTGAATCAGAAGAAGCAGAAGAAGGAGAAGGAGAAGGTGAAGTCTGGAGGGTGAATCAGAAGAAGCAGAAGAAGGAGAAGGAGAAGGTGAAGTCTGGAGGGTGAATCAGAAGAAGTAGAAGAAGGAGAAGGAGAAGGTGAAGTCTGGAGGGTGAATCAGAAGAAGTAGAAGAAGGAGAAGGTGAAGTCTGGAGGGTGAAGCAGAAGAAGTAGAAGAAGGAGAAGGAGAAGGTGAAGTCAGGAGGGTGAATCAGAAGAAGTAGAAGAAGGAGAAGGAGAAGGTGAAGTCAGGAGGGTGAATCAGAAGAAGCAGAAGAAGGAGAAGGAGAAGGTGAAGTCTGGAGGGTGAATCAGAAGAATCAGAAGAAGGAGAAGGAGAAGGTGAAGTCTGGAGGGTGAATCAGAAGAAGCAGAAGAAAGTGAAGGAGAGGGTGAAGTCTGGAGGGTGAAGCAGAAGAAGCAGAAGAAGGAGAAGCAGAAGGTGAAGACTGGAGGGTGAATCAGAAGAAGTAGAAGAAGGAGAAGGAGAAGGTGAAGTCTGGAGGATGAATCAGAAGAAGTAGAAGAAGGAGAAGGAGAAGGTGAAGTCTGGAGGGTGAATCAGAAGAAGCAGAAGAAGGAGAAGGAGAAGGTGAGGTCTGGAGGGTGAATCAGAAGAAGCAGAAGAAGGCGAAGGAGAAGATGAAGTCTGAAGGGTGAATCAGAAGAAGTAGAAGAAGGAGAAGGAGAAGGTGAGGTCTGGAGGGTGAATCAGAAGAAGCAGAAGAAGGAGAAGGAGAAGGTGAAGTCTGGAAGGTGAATCAGAAGAAGCAGAAGAAGGAGAAGGAGAAGGTGAAGTCTGGAGGGTGAATCAGAAGAAGCAGAAGAAGGAGAAGGAGAAGGTGAAGTCAGGAGGGTGAATCAGAAGAAGCAGAAGAAGGAGAAGGAGAAGGTGAAGTTAGGAGGGTGAATCAGAAGAAGCAGAAGAAGGAGAAGGAGAAGGTGAAGTCACGGGGGTGAAGCAGAAGAAGTAGAAGAAGGAGAAGGAGAAGGTGAAGTCAGGAGGGTGAAGCAGAAGAAGCAGAAGAAGGAGAAGGAGAAGGTGAAGTCTGGAGGGCGCAGCAGAAGAAGCAGAAGAAGGAGAAGGAGAAGGTGAAGTCTGGAGGGTGAAGCAGAAGAAGCAGAAGAAGGAGAAGGAGAAGGTGAAGTCTGGAGGGTGAATCAGAAGAAGTAGAAGAAGGAGAAGGAGAAGGTGAAGTCAGGAGGGTGAAGCAGAAGAAGCAGAAGAAGGAGAAGGAGAAGGTGATGTCTGGAGGGTGAAGCAGAAGAAGCAGAAGAAGGAGAAGGAGAATGTGAAGTCTGGAGGGCGAAGCAGAAGAAGGAGAAGGAGAAGGTGAAGGTGAAGTCTGGAGGGTGAAGCAGAAGAAGCAGAAGAAGGAGAAGGAGAAGGTGAAGTCTGGAGGGTGAAGCAGAAGAAGCAGAAGAAGGAGAAAGAGAAGGTGAAGTCAGGAGGGTGAATCAAAAGAAGTAGAAGAAGGAGAAGGAGATTGTGAAGTCTGGAGGGTGAATCAGAAGAAGTAGAAGAAGGAGAAGGAGAAGGTGAAGTCTGGAGGGTGAATCAGAAGAAGTAGAAGAAGGAGAAGGAGAAGGTGAAGTCTGGAGGGTGAATCAGAAGAAGCAGAAGAAGGAGAAGAGAAGGTGAAGTCTGGAGGGAGAAGCAGAAGAAGTAGAAGAAGGAGAAGGAGAAGGTGAAGTCTGGAGGGTGAATCAGAAGAAGTAGAAGAAGGAGAAGGAGAAGGTGAAGTCTGGAGGGTGAATCAGAAGAAGTAGAAGAAGGAGAAGGAGAAGGTGAAGTCTGGAGGGTGAATCAGAAGAAGCAGAAGAAGGAGAAGGAGAAGGTGAAGTCTGGAGGGTGAATCAGAAGAAGTAGAAGAAGGAGAAGGAGAAGGTGTAGTCTGGAAGGTGTATCAGAAGAAGTAGACGAAGGAGAAGGAGAAGGTGAAGTCTGGAGGGTGAATCAGAAGAAGCAGAAGAAGGAGAAGGAGAAGGTGAAGTCTGGAGAGTGAATCAGTAGAAGTAAAAGAAGGAGAAGGAGAAGGTGAAGTCTGGAGGGTGAATCAGAAGAAGCAGAAGAAGGAGAAGGAGAAGGTGAAGTCTGGAGGGTGAATCAGAAGAAGTAGAAGAAGGAGAAGAAGATGTTGTAGTCTGGAGGCTGAATCAGAAGAAGTAGACGAAGGAGAAGGAGAAGGTGAAGTCTGGAGGGTGAATCAGAAGAAGCAGAAGAAGGAGAAGGAGAAGGTGAAGTCTAGAGGGTGAATCAGAAGAAGTAGAAGAAGGAGATGGAGAAGGTGAACTCTGGAGGGTGAATCAGAAGAAGCAGAAGAAGGAGAAGGAGAAGGTGAAGTCAGGAGGGTGAATCAGAAGAAGCAGAAGAAGGAGAAGGAGAAGGTGAAGTCTGGAGGGTGAATCAGAAGAAGCAGAAGAAGGAGAAGGAGAATTTGAAGACTGGAGGGTGAATCAGAAGAAGTAGAAGAAGGAGAAGGAGAAGGTGAAGTCTGGAGGGTGAATCAGAAGAAGTAGAAGAAGGAGAAGGAGAAGGTGTAGTCTGGAGGGGGAATCAGAAGAAGTAGACGAAGGAGAAGGAGAAGGTGAAGTCTGGAGGGTGAATCAGAAGAAGCAGAAGAAGGAGAACGAGAAGGTGAAGTCTGGAGGGTGAATCAGAAGAAGTAGAAGAAGGAGAAGGAGAAGGTGAAGTCTGGAGGGTGAATCAGAAGAAGCAGAAGAAGGAGAATGAGAAGGTGAAGTCAGGAGGGTGAATCAGAAGAAGCAGAAGAAGGAGAAGGAGAAGGTGAAGTCTGGAGGGTGAATCAGAAGAAGCAGAAGAAGGAGAAGGAGGAGGTGAAGACTGGAGGGTGAATCAGAAAAAGTAGAAGAAGGAGAAGGAGAAGGTGAAGTCTGGAGGGTGAATCAGAAGAAGCAGAAGAAGGAGGAGGAGAAGATGAAGTCTGGAGGGTGAATCAGAAGAAGTAGAAGAAGGAGAAGGAGAAGGTGAGGTCTGGAGGGTGAATCAGAAGAAGCAGAAGAAGGAGAAGGATATGGTGAAGTCTGAAGGGTGAATCAGAAGAAGCAGAAGAAGGAGAAGTAAAAGGTGAAGTCTGGAGGGTGAATCAGAAGAAGCAGAAGAAGGAGAAGGAGAAGGTGAAGTCTGGAGGGTGAATCAGAAGAAGCAGAAGAAGGAGAAGGAGAAGGTGAAGTCTGGAGGGTGAATCAGAAGAAGTAGAAGAAGGAGAAGGAGAAGGTGAAGTCTGGAGGGTGAATCAGAAGAAGTAGAAGAAGGAGAAGGAGAAGGTGAAGTCTGGAGGGTGAATCAGAAGAAGCAGAAGAAGGAGAAGGAGAAGGTGAAGTCTGGAGGGTGAATCAGAAGAAGCAGAAGAAGGAGAAGGAGAAGATGAAGTCTGGAGGGTGAATCAGAAGAAGTGGAAGAAGGAGTAGGAGAAGGAGAAGTCTGGAGGGTGAATCAGAAGAAGCAGAAGAAGGAGAAGGAGATGGTGAAGTCTGGAGGGTGAATCAGAAGAAGCAGAAGTAGGAGAAGGAGAAGGTGAAGTCTGGAGGGTGAATCAGAAGAAGCAGAAGAAGGAGAAGGAGAAGGTGAAGTCTGGAGGGTGAATCAGAAGAAGTAGAAGACGGAGAAGGAGAAGGTGAATTCTGGAGGCTGGAGGGTGAATCAGAAGAAGCAGAAGAAGGAGAAGGAGAAGGTGAAGTCTGGAGGGTGAATCAGAAGAAGTAGAAGAAGGAGTAGGAGATGGTGAAGTCTGGAGGGTGAATCAGAAGAATGAGAAGAAGGAGAAGGAGAAGGTGAAGTCTGGAGGGTGAATCAGAAGAAGCAGAAGAAGGAGAAGGAGAAGGTGAAGTCAGGAGGGTGAATCAGAAGAAGCAGAAGAAGGAGAAGGAGAAGGTGAAATTAGGAGGGTGAATCAGAAGAAGCAGAAGAAGGAGAAGGAGAAGGTGAAGTCAGGGGGGTGAAGCAGAAGAAGTAGAAGAAGGAGAAGGAGAAGGTGAAGTCTGGAGGGTGAATCAGAAGAAGCAGAAGAAGGAGAAGGAGAAGGTGAAGTCTGGAGGGTGAATCAGAAGAAGCAGAAGAAGGAGAAGGAGAAGATGAAGTCTGGAGGGTGAATCAGAAGAAGTAGATGAAGGAGAAGGAGAAGGTGAGGTCTGGAGGGTGAATCAGAAGAAGCAGAAGAAGGAGAAGGAGAAGGTGAAATCTGAAGGGTGAATCAGAAGAAGCAGAATAAGGAGAAGGAGAAGGTGAAGTCTGGAGGGTGAATCAGAAGAAGCAGAAGAAGGAGAAGGAGAAGGTGAAGTCTGGAGGGTGAATCAGAAGAAGCAGAAGAAGGAGAAGGAGAAGGTGAAGTCTGGAGGGTGAATCAGAAGAAGTAGAAGAAGGAGAAGGAGAAGGTGAAGTCTGGAGGGTGAATCAGAAGAAGTAGAAGAAGGAGAAGGAGAAGGTGAAGTCTGGAGGGTGAATCGGAAGAAGCAGAAGAAGGAGAAGGAGAAGGTGAAGTCTGGAGGGTGAATCGGAAGAAGCAGAAGAAGGAGAAGGAGAAGATGAAGTCTGGAGGTTGAATCAGAAGAAGTAGAAGAAGGAGTAGGAGAAGGAGAAGTCTGGAGGGTGAATCAGAAGAAGCAGAAGAAGGAGAAGGAGATGGTGAAGTCTGGAGGGTGAATCAGAAGAAGTAGAAGAAGGAGAAGGAGAAGGTGAAGTCTGGAGGGTGAATCAGAAGAAGCAGAAGAAGGAGAAGGTGAAGTCTGGAGGGTGAATCAGAAGAAGTAGAAGACGGAGAAGGAGAAGGTGAAGTCTGGAGGCTGGAGGGTGAAGCAGAAGAAGTAGAAGAAGGAGAAGGAGAAGGTGAAGTCAGGAGGGTGAATCAGAAGAGGTAGAAGAAGGAGAAGGAGAAGGTGAAGTCAGGAGGGTGAATCAGAAGAAGCAGAAGAAGGAGAAGGAGAAGGTGAAGCCTGGAGAGTGAATCAGAAGAATCAAAAGAAGGAGAAGGAGAATGTGAAGTCTGGAGGGTGAATCAGAAGAAGCTGAAGAAAGAGAAGGAGAAGGTGAAGTCTGGAGGGTGAAGCAGAAGAAGCAGAAGAAGGAGAAGGAGAAGGTGAAGACTGGAGGGTGAATCAGAAGAAGTAGAAGAAGGAGAAGGAGAAGGTGAAGTCTGGAGGGTGAATCAGAAGAAGTAGAAGAAGGAGTAGGAGAAGGTGAAGTCTGGAGGGTGAATCAGAAGAATGAGAAGAAGGAGAAGGAGAAGGTGAAGTCTGGAGGGTGAATCAGAAGAAGCAGAAGAAGGAGAAGGAGAAGGTGAAGTCAGGAGGGTGAATCAGAAGAAGCAGAAGAAGGAGAAGGAGAAGGTGAAGTTAGGAGGTTGAATCAGAAGAAGCAGAAGAAGGAGAAGGAGAAGGTGAAGTCAGGGGGGTGAAGCAGAAGAAGTAGAAGAAGGAGAAGGAGAAGGTGAAGTCTGGAGGGTGAATCAGAAGAAGTAGAAGAAGGAGAAGGAGAAGGTGAAGTCTGGAGGGTGAATCAGAAGAAGCAGAAGAAGGAGAAGGAGAAGGTGAAGTCTGGAGGGTGAATCAGAAGAAGCAGAAGAAGGAGAAGGAGAAGGTGAAGTCTGGAGGGTGTATCAGAAGAAGCAGAAGAAGGAGAAGGAGAAGATGAAGTCTGGAGGGTGAATCAGAAGAAGTAGATGAAGGAGAAGGAGAAGGTGAGGTCTGGAGGGTGAATCAGAAGAAGCAGAAGAAGGAGAAGGAGAAGGTGAAGTCTGAAGGGTGAATCAGAAGAAGCAGAAGAAGGAGAAGGAGAAGGTGAAGTCTGGAGGGTGAATCAGAAGAAGCAGAAGAAGGAGAAGGAGAAGGTGAAGTCTGGAGGGTGAATCAGAAGAAGCAGAAGAAGGAGAAGGAGAAGGTGAAGTCTGGAGGGTGAATCAGAAGAAGCAGAAGAAGGAGAAGGAGAAGGTGAAGTCTGGAGGGTGAATCAGAAGAAGCAGAAGAAGGAGACGGAGAAGGTGAAGTCTGGAGGGTGAATCAGAAGAAGCAGAAGAAGGAGAAGGAGAAGGTGAAGTCTGGAGGGTGTATCAGAAGAAGCGGAAGAAGGAGAAGGAGAAGATGAAGTCTGGAGGGTGAATCAGAAGAAGTAGATGAAGGAGAAGGAGAAGGTGAGGTCTGGAGGGTGAATCAGAAGAAGCAGAAGAAGGAGAAGGAGAAGGTGAAGTCTGAAGGGTGAATCAGAAGAAGCAGAAGAAGGAGAAGGAGAAGGTGAAGTCTGGAGGGTGAATCAGAAGAAGCAGAAGAAGGAGAAGGAGAAAGTGAAGTCTGGAGGGTGAAGCAGAAGAAACAGAAGAAGGAGAAGGAGAAGGTGAAGACTGGAGGGTGAATCAGAAGAAGTAGAAGAAGGAGAAGGAGAAGGTGAAGTCTGGAGGATGAATCAGAAGAAGTAGAAGAAGGAGAAGGAAAAGATGAAGTCTGGAGGGTGAATCAGAAGAAGTAGAAGAAGGAGAAGGTGAGGTCTGGAGGGTGAATCAGAAGAATCAGAAGAAGGAGAAGGAGAAGGTGAAGTCTGGAGGGTGAACCAGAAGAAGCAGAAGAAGGAGAAGGAGAAGGTGAAGTCTGGAGGGTGAATCAGAAGAAGCAGAAGAAGGAGAAGGAGAAGGTGAAGTCAGGAGGGTGAATAAGAAGAAGCAGAAGAAGGAGAAGGAGAAGGTGAAGTCTGGAGGGTGAATCAGAAGAAGCAGAAGAAGGAGAAGGAGAAGGTGAAGTCTGGAGGGTGAATCAGAAGAAGCAGAAGAAGGAGAAGGAGAAGGTGAAGTTAGGGGGGTGAAGCAGAAGAAGTAGAAGAAGGAGAAGGAGAAGGTGAAGTCTGGAGGGTGAATCAGAAGAAGCAGAAGAAGGAGACGGAGAAGGTGAAGTCTGGAGGGTGAATCAGAAGAAGCAGAAGAAGGAGAAGGAGAAGGTGAAGTCTGGAGGGTGTATCAGAAGAAGCAGAAGAAGGAGAAGGAGAAGATGAAGTCTGGAGGGTGAATCAGAAGAAGTAGATGAAGGAGAAGGAGAAGGTGAGGTCTGGAGGGTGAATCAGAAGAAGCAGAAGAAGGAGAAGGAGAAGGTGAAGTCTGAAGGGTGAATCAGAAGAAGCAGAAGAAGGAGAAGGAGAAGGTGAAGTCTGGAGGGTGAATCAGAAGAAGCAGAAGAAGGAGAAGGAGAAGGTGAAGTCTGGAGGATGAATCAGAAGAAGTAGAAGAAGGAGAAGGAAAATATGAAGTCTGGAGGGTGAATCAGAAGAAGTAGAAGAAGGAGAAGGTGAGGTCTGGAGGGTGAATCAGAAGAATCAGAAGAAGGAGAAGGAGAAGGTGAAGTCTGGAGGGTGAATCAGAAGAAGCAGAAGAAGGAGAAGGAGAAGGTGAAGTCTGGAGGGTGAATCAGAAGAAGCAGAAGAAGGAGAAGGAGAAGGTGAAGTCTGGAGGTTGAATCAGAAGAAGCAGAAGAAGGAGAAGGAGAAGGTGAAGTCTGGAGGGTGAATCAGAAGAAGCAGAAGAAGGAGAAGGAGAAGGTGAAGTCTGGAGGGTGAATCAGAAGAAGCAGAAGAAGGAGGAGGAGACGGTGAAGTCTGGAGGGTGAATCAGAAGAAGCATTATAAGGAGAAGTAGAAGGTGAAGTCTGGAGGGTGAATCAGAAGAAGCAGAAGAAAGAGAAGGAGAAAGTGAAGTCTGGAGGGTGAAGCAGAAGAAACAGAAGAAGGAGAAGGAGAAGGTGAAGACTGGAGGGTGAATCAGAAGAAGTAGAAGAAGGAGAAGGAGAAGGTGAAGTCTGGAGGATGAATCAGAAGAAGTAGAAGAAGGAGAAGGAAAAGATGAAGTCTGGAGGGTGAATCAGAAGAAGTAGAAGAAGGAGAAGGTGAGGTCTGGAGGGTGAATCTGAAGAATCAGAAGAAGGAGAAGGAGAAGGTGAAGTCTGGAGGGTGAATCAGAAGAAGCAGAAGAAGGAGAAGGAGAAGGTGAAGTCTGGAGGGTGAATCAGAAGATGCAGAAGAAGGAGAAGGAGAAGGTGAAGTCAGGAGGGTGAATCAGAAGAAGCAGAAGAAGGAGAAGGAGAAGGTGAAGTTAGGAGGGTGAATCAGAAGAAGCAGAAGAAGGAGAAGGAGAAGGTGAAGTCTGGAGGGTGAATCAGAAGAAGCAGAAGAAGGAGAAGGAGAAGGTGAAGTCTGGAGGGTGAATTAGAAGAAGCAGAAGAAGGAGAAGGAGAAGGTGAAGTCAGGAGGGTGAATCAGAAGAAGCAGAAGAAGGAGAAGGAGAAGGTAAAGTTAGGAGGGTGAATCAGAAGAAGCAGAAGAAGGAGAAGGAGCAGGTGAAGTCAGGGGGGTGAAGCAGAAGAAGTAGAAGAAGGAGAAGGAGAAGGTGAAGTCAGGAGGGTGAAGCAGAAGAAGCAGAAGAAGGAGAAGGAGAAGGTGAAGTCTGGAGGGCGCAGCAGAAGAAGCAGAAGAAGGAGAAGGAGAAGGTGAAGTCTGGAGGGTGAAGCAGAAGAAGCAGAAGAAGGAGAAGGAGAAGGTGAAGTCTGGAGGGTGAATCAGAAGAAGTAGAAGGAGGAGAAGGAGAAGGTGAAGTTACGAGAGTGAAGCAGAAGAAGCAGAAGAAGGAGAAGGAGAAGGTGAAGTCTGGAGGGTGAAGCAGAAGAAGCAGAAGAAGGAGAAGGAGAAGGTGAAGTCTGGAGGGCGAAGCAGAAGAAGCAGAAGAAGGGGAAGGAGAAGGTGAAGTCTGGAGGGTGAAGCAGAAGAAGCAGAAGAAGGAGAAGGAGAAGGTGAAATCTGAAGGGTGAATCAGAAGAAGCAGAAGAAGGAGAAGGAGAAGGTGAAGTCTGGAGGGTGAATCAGAAGAAGCAGAAGAAGGAGAAGGAGAAGGTGAAGTCTGGAGGGTGAATCAGAAGAAGCAGAAGAAGGAGAAGGAGAAGGTGAAGTCTGGAGGGTGAATCAGAAGAAGTAGAAGAAGGAGAAGGAGAAGGTGAAGTCTGGAGGGTGAATCAGAAGAAGTAGAAGAAGGAGAAGGAGAAGGTGAAGTCTGGAGGGTGAATCGGAAGAAGCAGAAGAAGGAGAAGGAGAAGGTGAAGTCTGGAGGGTGAATCGGAAGAAGCAGAAGAAGGAGAAGGAGAAGATGAAGTCTGGAGGTTGAATCAGAAGAAGTAGAAGAAGGAGTAGGAGAAGGAGAAGTCTGGAGGGTGAATCAGAAGAAGCAGAAGAAGGAGAAGGAGATGGTGAAGTCTGGAGGGTGAATCAGAAGAAGTAGAAGAAGGAGAAGGAGAAGGTGAAGTCTGGAGGGTGAATCAGAAGAGGCAGAAGAAGGAGAAGATGAAGTCTGGAGGGTGAATCAGAAGAAGTAGAAGACGGAGAAGGAGAAGGTGAAGTCTGGAGGCTGGAGGGTGAAGCAGAAGAAGTAGAAGAAGGAGAAGGAGAAGGTGAAGTCAGGAGGGTGAATCAGAAGAGGTAGAAGAAGGAGAAGGAGAAGGTGAAGTCAGGAGGGTGAATCAGAAGAAGCAGAAGAAGGAGAAGGAGAAGGTGAAGCCTGGAGAGTGAATCAGAAGAATCAGAAGAAGGAGAAGGAGAATGTGAAGTCTGGAGGGTGAATCAGAAGAAGCTGAAGAAAGAGAAGGAGAAGGTGAAGTCTGGAGGGTGAAGCAGAAGAAGCAGAAGAAGGAGAAGGAGAAGGTGAAGACTGGAGGGTGAATCAGAAGAAGTAGAAGAAGGAGAAGGAGAAGGTGAAGTCTGGAGGGTGAATCAGAAGAAGTAGAAGAAGGAGTAGGAGAAGGAAAGTCTGGAGGGTGAATCAGAAGAATGAGAAGAAGGAGAAGGAGAAGGTGAAGTCTGGAGGGTGAATCAGAAGAAGCAGAAGAAGGAGAAGGAGAAGGTGAAGTCAGGAGGGTGAATCAGAAGAAGCAGAAGAAGGAGAAGGAGAAGGTGAAGTTAGTAGGGTGAATCAGAAGAAGCAGAAGAAGGAGAAGGAGAAGGTGAAGTCAGGGGGGTGAAGCAGAAGAAGTAGAAGAAGGAGAAGGAGAAGGTGAAGTCTGGGGGGTGAATCAGAAGAAGCAGAAGAAGGAGAAGGAGAAGGTGAAGTCTGGAGGGTGAATCAGAAGAAGCAGAAGAAGGAGAAGGAGAAGATGAAGTCTGGAGGGTGAATCAGAAGAAGTAGATGAAGGAGAAGGAGAAGGTGAGGTCTGGAGGGTGAATCAGAAGAAGCAGAAGAAGGAGAAGGAGAAGGTGAAGTCTGAAGGGTGAATCAGAAGAAGCAGAAGAAGGAGAAGGAGAAGGTGAAGTCTGGAGGGTGAATCAGAAGAAGCAGAAGAAGGAGAAGGAGAGGTGAAGTCTGGAGGGTGAATCAGAAGAAGCAGAAGAAGGAGAAGGAGAAGGTGAAGTCTGGAGGGTGAATCAGAAGAAGCAGAAGAAGGAGAAGGAGAAGGTGAAGTCAGGGGGGTGAAGCAGAAGAAGTAGAAGAAGGAGAAGGAGAAGGTGAAGTCTGGAGGGTGAATCAGAAGAAGCAGAAGAAGGAGAAGGAGAAGGTGAAGTCTGGAGGGTGAATCAGAAGAAGCAGAAGAAGGAGAAGGAGAAGGTGAAGTCTGGAGGGTGTATCAGAAGAAGCAGAAGAAGGAGAAGGAGAAGATGAAGTCTGGAGGGTGAATCAGAAGAAGTAGATGAAGGAGAAGGAGAAGGTGAGGTCTGGAGGGTGAATCAGAAGAAGCAGAAGAAGGAGAAGGAGAAGGTGAAGTCTGAAGGGTGAATCAGAAGAAGCAGCAGAAGGAGAAGGAGAAGGTGAAGTCTGGAGGGTGAATCAGAAGAAGCAGAAGAAGGAGAAGGAGAAGGTGAAGTCTGGAGGGTGAATCAGAAGAAGCAGAAGAAGGAGAAGGAGAAGGTGAAGTCTGGAGGGTGAATCAGAAGAAGCAGAAGAAAGAGAAGGAGAAAGTGAAGTCTGGAGGGTGAAGCAGAAGAAACAGAAGAAGGAGAAGGAGAAGGTGAAGACTGGAGGGTGAATCAGAAGAAGTAGAAGAAGGAGAAGGAGAAGGTGAAGTCTGGAGGATGAATCAGAAGAAGTAGAAGAAGGAGAAGGAAAAGATGAAGTCTGGAGGGTGAATCAGAAGAAGTAGAAGAAGGAGAAGGTGAGGTCTGGAGGATGAATCAGAAGAATCAGAAGAAGGAGAAGGAGAAGGTGAAGTCTGGAGGGTGAATCAGAAGAAGCAGAAGAAGGAGAAGGAGACGGTGAAGTCTGGAGGGTGAATCAGAAGAAGCAGAAGAAGGAGAAGGAGAAGGTGAAGTCAGGAGGGTGAATCAGAAGAAGCAGAAGAAGGAGAAGGAGAAGGTGAAGTTAGGAGGGTGAATCAGAAGAAGCAGAAGAAGGAGAAGGAGAAGGTGAAGTCTGGCGGGTGAATCAGAAGAAGCAGAAGAAGGAGAAGGAGAAGGTGAAGTCTGGAGGGTGAATCAGAAGAAGCAGAAGAAGGAGAAGGAGAAGGTGAAGTCTGGAGGGTGAATCAGAAGAAGCAGAAGAAGGAGAAGGAGAAGGTGAAGTCTGGAGGGTGAATCAGAAGAAGCAGAAGAAGGAGAAGGAGAAGATGAAGTCTGGAGGGTGAATCAGAAGAAGCAGAAGAAGGAGGAGGAGAAGGTGAAGTCTGGAGGGTGAATCAGAAGAAGCATTATAAGGAGAAGTAGAAGGTGAAGTCTGGAGGGTGAATCAGAAGAAGCAGAAGAAAGAGAAGGAGAAAGTGAAGTCTGGAGGGTGAAGCAGAAGAAACAGAAGAAGGAGAAGGAGAAGGTGAAGACTGGAGGGTGAATCAGAAGAAGTAGAAGAAGGAGAAGGAGAAGGTGAAGTCTGGAGGATGAATCAGAAGAAGTAGAAGAAGGAGAAGGAAAAGATGAAGTCTGGAGGGTGAATCAGAAGAAGTAGAAGAAGGAGAAGGTGAGGTCTGAAGGGTGAATCAGAAGAATCAGAAGAAGGAGAAGGAGAAGGTGAAGTCTGGAGGGTGAATCAGAAGAAGCAGAAGAAGGAGAAGGAGAAGGTGAAGTCTGGAGGGTGAATCAGAAGAAGCAGAAGAAGGAGAAGGAGAAGGTGAAGTCAGGAGGGTGAATCAGAAGAAGCAGAAGAAGGAGAAGGAGAAGGTGAAGTTAGGAGGGTGAATCAGAAGAAGCAGAAGAAGGAGAAGGAGAAGGTGAAGTCTGGAGGGTGAATCAGAAGAAGCAGAAGAAGGAGAAGGAGAAGGTGAAGTCTGGAGGGTGAATTAGAAGAAGCAGAAGAAGGAGAAGGAGAAGGTGAAGTCAGGAGGGTGAATCAGAAGAAGCAGAAGAAGGAGAAGGAGAAGGTAAAGTTAGGAGGGTGAATCAGAAGAAGCAGAAGAAGGAGAAGGAGCAGGTGAAGTCAGGGGGGTGAAGCAGAAGAAGTAGAAGAAGGAGAAGGAGAAGGTGAAGTCAGGAGGGTGAATCAGAAGAAGCAGAAGAAGGAGAAGGAGAAGGTGAAGTTAGTAGGGTGAATCAGAAGAAGCAGAAGAAGGAGAAGGAGAAGGTGAAGTCAGGGGGGTGAAGCAGAAGAAGTAGAAGAAGGAGAAGGAGAAGTTGAAGTCTGGGGGGTGAATCAGAAGAAGCAGAAGAAGGAGAAGGAGAAGGTGAAGTCTGGAGGGTGAATCAGAAGAAGCAGAAGAAGGAGAAGGAGAAGATGAAGTCTGGAGGGTGAATCAGAAGAAGTAGATGAAGGAGAAGGAGAAGGTGAGGTCTGGAGGGTGAATCAGAAGAAGCAGAAGAAGGAGAAGGAGAAGGTGAAGTCTGAAGGGTGAATCAGAAGAAGCAGAAGAAGGAGAAGGAGAAGGTGAAGTCTGGAGGGTGAATCAGAAGAAGCAGAAGAAGGAGAAGGAGAGGTGAAGTCTGGAGGGTGAATCAGAAGAAGCAGAAGAAGGAGAAGGAGAAGGTGAAGTCTGGAGGGTGAATCAGAAGAAGCAGAAGAAGGAGAAGGAGAAGGTGAAGTCAGGGGGGTGAAGCAGAAGAAGTAGAAGAAGGAGAAGGAGAAGGTGAAGTCTGGAGGGTGAATCAGAAGAAGCAGAAGAAGGAGAAGGAGAAGGTGAAGTCTGGAGGGTGAATCAGAAGAAGCAGAAGAAGGAGAAGGAGAAGGTGAAGTCTGGAGGGTCTATCAGAAGAAGCAGAAGAAGGAGAAGGAGAAGATGAAGTCTGGAGGGTGAATCAGAAGAAGTAGATGAAGGAGAAGGAGAAGGTGAGGTCTGGAGGGTGAATCAGAAGAAGCAGAAGAAGGAGAAGGAGAAGGTGAAGTCTGAAGGGTGAATCAGAAGAAGCAGCAGAAGGAGAAGGAGAAGGTGAAGTCTGGAGGGTGAATCAGAAGAAGCAGAAGAAGGAGAAGGAGAAGGTGAAGTCTGGAGGGTGAATCAGAAGAAGCAGAAGAAGGAGAAGGAGAAGGTGAAGTCTGGAGGGTGAATCAGAAGAAGCAGAAGAAAGAGAAGGAGAAAGTGAAGTCTGGAGGGTGAAGCAGAAGAAACAGAAGAAGGAGAAGGAGAAGGTGAAGACTGGAGGGTGAATCAGAAGAAGTAGAAGAAGGAGAAGGAGAAGGTGAAGTCTGGAGGATGAATCAGAAGAAGTAGAAGAAGGAGAAGGAAAAGATGAAGTATGGAGGGTGAATCAGAAGAAGTAGAAGAAGGAGAAGGTGAGGTCTGGAGGATGAATCAGAAGAATCAGAAGAAGGAGAAGGAGAAGGTGAAGTCTGGAGGGTGAATCAGAAGAAGCAGAAGAAGGAGAAGGAGACGGTGAAGTCTGGAGGGTGAATCAGAAGAAGCAGAAGAAGGAGAAGGAGAAGGTGAAGTCAGGAGGGTGAATCAGAAGAAGCAGAAGAAGGAGAAGGAGAAGGTGAAGTTAGGAGGGTGAATCAGAAGAAGCAGAAGAAGGAGAAGGAGAAGGTGAAGTCTGGCGGGTGAATCAGAAGAAGCAGAAGAAGGAGAAGGAGAAGGTGAAGTCTGGAGGGTGAATCAGAAGAAGCAGAAGAAGGAGAAGGAGAAGGTGAAGTCTGGAGGGTGAATCAGAAGAAGCAGAAGAAGGAGAAGGAGAAGGTGAAGTCTGGAGGGTGAATCAGAAGAAGCAGAAGAAGGAGAAGGAGAAGATGAAGTCTGGAGGGTGAATCAGAAGAAGCAGAAGAAGGAGGAGGAGAAGGTGAAGTCTGGAGGGTGAATCAGAAGAAGCATTATAAGGAGAAGTAGAAGGTGAAGTCTGGAGGGTGAATCAGAAGAAGCAGAAGAAAGAGAAGGAGAAAGTGAAGTCTGGAGGGTGAAGCAGAAGAAACAGAAGAAGGAGAAGGAGAAGGTGAAGACTGGAGGGTGAATCAGAAGAAGTAGAAGAAGGAGAAGGAGAAGGTGAAGTCTGGAGGATGAATCAGAAGAAGTAGAAGAAGGAGAAGGAAAAGATGAAGTCTGGAGGGTGAATCAGAAGAAGTAGAAGAAGGAGAAGGTGAGGTCTGAAGGGTGAATCAGAAGAATCAGAAGAAGGAGAAGGAGAAGGTGAAGTCTGGAGGGTGAATCAGAAGAAGCAGAAGAAGGAGAAGGAGAAGGTGAAGTCTGGAGGGTGAATCAGAAGAAGCAGAAGGAGGAGAAGGAGAAGGTGAAGTCAGGAGGGTGAATCAGAAGAAGCAGAAGAAGGAGAAGGAGAAGGTGAAGTTAGGAGGGTGAATCAGAAGAAGCAGAAGAAGGAGAAGGAGAAGGTGAAGTCTGGAGGGTGAATCAGAAGAAGCAGAAGAAGGAGAAGGAGAAGGTGAAGTCTGGAGGGTGAATTAGAAGAAGCAGAAGAAGGAGAAGGAGAAGATGAAGTCTGGAGGGCGCAGCAGAAGAAGCAGAAGAAGGAGAAGGAGAAGGTGAAGTCTGGAGGGTGAAGCAGAAGAAGCAGAAGAAGGAGAAGGAGAAGGTGAGGTCTGGAGGGTGAATCAGAAGAAGCAGAAGAAGGAGAAGGAGAAGGTAAAGTTAGGAGGGTGAATCAGAAGAAGCAGAAGAAGGAGAAGGAGCAGGTGAAGTCAGGGGGGTGAAGCAGAAGAAGTAGAAGAAGGAGAAGGAGAAGGTGAAGTCAGGAGGGTGAAGCAGAAGAAGCAGAAGAAGGAGAAGGAGAAGGTGAAGTCTGGAGGGCGCAGCAGAAGAAGCAGAAGAAGGAGAAGGAGAAGGTGAAGTCTGGAGGGTGAAGCAGAAGAAGCAGAAGAAGGAGAAGGAGAAGGTGAAGTCTGGAGGGTGAATCAGAAGAAGTAGAAGGAGGAGAAGGAGAAGGTGAAGTTACGAGAGTGAAGCAGAAGAAGCAGAAGAAGGAGAAGGAGAAGGTGAAGTCTGGAGGGTGAAGCAGAAGAAGCAGAAGAAGGAGAAGGAGAAGGTGAAGTCTGGAGGGCGAAGCAGAAGAAGCAGAAGAAGGGGAAGGAGAAGGTGAAGTCTGGAGGGTGAAGCAGAAGAAGCAGAAGAAGGAGAAGGAGAAGGTGAAGTCTGGAGGGTGAATCAGAAGAAGTAGAAGAAGGAGAAGGAGAAGGTGAAGTCAGGAGGGTGAAGCAGAAGAAGCAGAGGAAGGAGAAGGAGAAGGTAAAGTCTGGAGGGTGAAGCAGAAGAAGCAGAAGAAGGAGAAGGAGAACGTGAAGTCAGGAGGGCGAATCAGAAGAAGGAGAAGAAGGAGAAGGAGAAGGTGAAGTCTGGAGGGTGAATCAGAAGAAGTAGAAGAAGGAGAAGGAGAAGCTGACGTCTGGAGGGTGAATCAGAAGAAGTAGAAGAAGGAGAAGGAGAAGGTGAAGTCTGGAGGGTGAATCAGAAGAAGCAGAAGAAGGAGAAGGAGAAGGTGAAGTCTGGAGGGAGAAGCAGAAGAAGTAGAAGAAGGAGAAGGAGAAGGTGAAGTCTGGAGGGTGAATCAGAAGAAGTAGAAGAAGGAGAAGGTGAAGTCTGGAGGGTGAATCAGAAGAAGTAGAAGAAGGAGAAGGAGAAGGTGAAGTCTGGAGGGTGAATCAGAAGAAGCAGAAGAAGGAGAAGGAGAAGGTGAAGTCTGGAGGGTGAATCAGAAGAAGTAGAAGAAGGAGAAGGAGAAGGTGTAGTCTGGAGGGTGAATCAGAAGAAGTAGACGAAGGAGAAGGAGAAGGTGAAGTCTGGAGGGTGAATCAGAAGAAGCAGAAGAAGGAGAAGGAGAAGGTGAAGTCTGGAGGGTGAATCAGAAGAAGTAGAAGAAGGAGAAGGAGAAGGTGAAGTCTGGAGGGTGAATCAGAAGAAGCAGAAGAAGGAGAAGGAGAAGGTGAAGTCTGCAGGGTGAATCAGAAGAAGCAGAAGAAGGAGAAGGAGAAGGTGAAGTCTGGAGGGTGAATCAGAAGAAGCAGAATAAGGAGAAGGAGAAGGTGAAGTCTGGAGGGTGAATCAGAAGAAGCAGAAGAAGGAGAAGGAGAAGGTGAAGTCTGGAGGGTGAATCAGAAGGAGTAGAAGAAGGAGAAGGAGAAGGTGAAGTCTGGAGGGTGAATCAGAAGAGGTAGAAGAAGGAGAAGGAGAAGGTGAAGTCAGGAGGGTGAAGCAGAAGAAGCAGAGGAAGGAGAAGGAGAAGTTAAAGTCTGGAGGGTGAAGCAGAAGAAGCAGAAGAAGGAGAAGGAGAACGTGAAGTCAGGAGGGTGAATCAGAAGAAGGAGAAGAAGGAGAAGGAGAAGGTGAAGTCTGGAGGGTGAATCAGAAGAAGTAGAAGAAGGAGAAGGAGAAGCTGAAGTCTGGAGGGTGAATCAGAAGAAGTAGAAGAAGGAGAAGGAGAAGGTGAAGTCTGGAGGGTGAATCAGAAGAAGCAGAAGAAGGAGAAGGAGAAGGTGAAGTCTGGAGGGAGAAGCAGAAGAAGTAGAAGAAGGAGAAGGAGAAGGTGAAGTCTGGAGGGTGAATCAGAAGAAGTAGAAGAAGGAGAAGGTGAAGTCTGGAGGGTGAATCAGAAGAAGTAGAAGAAGGAGAAGGAGAAGGTGAAGTCTGGAGGGTGAATCAGAAGAAGTAGAAGAAGGAGAAGGAGAAGGTGTAGTCTGGAGGGTGAATCAGAAGAAGTAGACGAAGGAGAAGGAGAAGGTGAAGTCTGGAGGGTGAATCAGAAGAAGCAGAAGAAGGAGAAGGAGAAGGTGAAGTCTGGAGGGTGAATCAGAAGAAGTAGAAGAAGGAGAAGGAGAAGGTGAAGTCTGGAGGGTGAATCAGAAGAAGCAGAAGAAGGAGAAGGAGAAGGTGAAGTCTGCAGGGTGAATCAGAAGAAGCAGAAGAAGGAGAAGGAGAAGGTGAAGTCTGGAGGGTGAATCAGAAGAAGCAGAATAAGGAGAAGGAGAAGGTGAAGTCTGGAGGGTGAATCAGAAGAAGCAGAAGAAGGAGAAGGAGAAGGTGAAGTCTGGAGGGTGAATCAGAAGGAGTAGAAGAAGGAGAAGGAGAAGGTGAAGTCTGGAGGGTGAATCAGAAGAAGCAGAAGAAGGAGAAGGAGAAGGTGAAGTCTGGAGGGTGAATCAGAAGAAGCAGAAGAAGGAGAAGGAGAAGGTAAAGTCTGGAGGGTGAATCAGAAGGAGTAGAAGAAGGAGAAGGAGAAGGTGAAGTCTGGAGGGTGAATCAGAAGAGGTAGAAGAAGGAGAAGGAGAAGGTGAAGTCAGGAGGGTGAAGCAGAAGAAGCAGAGGAAGGAGAAGGAGAAGTTAAAGTCTGGAGGGTGAAGCAGAAGAAGCAGAAGAAGGAGAAGGAGAACGTGAAGTCAGGAGGGTGAATCAGAAGAAGGAGAAGAAGGAGAAGGAGAAGGTGAAGTCTGGAGGGTGAATCAGAAGAAGTAGAAGAAGGAGAAGGAGAAGCTGAAGTCTGGAGGGTGAATCAGAAGAAGTAGAAGAAGGAGAAGGAGAAGGTGAAGTCTGGAGGGTGAATCAGAAGAAGCAGAAGAAGGAGAAGGTGAAATCTGGAGGGAGAAGCAGAAGAAGTAGAAGAAGGAGAAGGAGAAGGTGAAGTCTGGAGGGTGAATCAGAAGAAGTAGAAGAAGGAGAAGGTGAAGTCTGGAGGGTGAATCAGAAGAAGTAGAAGAAGGAGAAGGAGAAGGTGAAGTCTGGAGGGTGAATCAGAAGAAGTAGAAGAAGGAGAAGGAGAAGGTGTAGTCTGGAGGGTGAATCAGAAGAAGTAGACGAAGGAGAAGGAGAAGGTGAAGTCTGGAGGGTGAATCAGAAGAAGCAGAAGAAGGAGAAGGAGAAGGTGAAGTCTGGAGGGTGAATCAGAAGAAGTAGAAGAAGGAGAAGGAGAAGGTGAAGTCTGGAGGGTGAATCAGAAGAAGCAGAAGAAGGAGAAGGAGAAGGTGAAGTCTGCAGGGTGAATCAGAAGAAGCAGAAGAAGGAGAAGGAGAAGGTGAAGTCTGGAGGGTGAATCAGAAGAAGCAGAATAAGGAGAAGGAGAAGGTGAAGTCTGGAGGGTGAATCAGAAGAAGCAGAAGAAGGAGAAGGAGAAGGTGAAGTCTGGAGGGTGAATCAGAAGGAGTAGAAGAAGGAGAAGGACAAGGTGAAGTCTGGAGGGTGAATCAGAAGAAGCAGAAGAAGGAGAAGGAGAAGGTGAAGTCTGGAGGGTGAATCAGAAGAAGCAGAAGAAGGAGAAGGAGAAGGTGAAGTCTGGAGGGTGAATCAGAAGAAGTAGAAGAAGGAGAAGGAGAAGGTGAAGTCTGGAGGTTGAAGCAGAAGAAGTAGAAGAAGGAGAAGGAAAAGGTGAAGTCTGGAGGGTGAATCAGAAGAAGCAGAAGAAAGAGAAGGAGAAGGTGAAGTCTGGAGGGTGAATCAGAAGAAGTAGAAGAAGGAGAAGGAGAAGGTGAAGTCTGGAGGGTGAATCAGAATAATCAGAAGAAGGAGAAGGAGAAGGTGAAGTCTGGAGGGTGAATCAGAAGAAGCAGAAGAAAGAGAAGGAGAAGGTGAAGTCTGGAGGGTGAATCAGAAGAAGTAGAAGAAGGAGAAGGAGAAGGTGAAGTCTGGAGGGTGAATCAGAAAAAGCAGAAGGAGAAGGAGAAGGTGAAGTCTGGAGGGTGAATCAGAAGAAGCAGAAGAAGGAGAAGGAGAAGGTGAAGTCTGGAGGGTGAATCAGAAGAAGCAGAAGAAGGAGAAGGAGAAGGTGAAGTCTGGAGGGTGAATCAGAAGAAGCAGAAGAAGGAGAAGGAGAAGGTGAAGTCTGGAGGATGAATCAGAAGAAGCAGAAAAAGGAGAAGGAGAAGGTGAAGTCTGAAGGGTGAATCAGAAGAAGTCGAAGAAGGAGAAGGAGAAGGTGAAGTCTGGAGGGTGAAGCAGAAGAAGTAGAAGAAGGAGAAGGAGAAGGTGAAGTCAGGAGGGTGAATCAGAAGAAGTAGAAGAAGGAGAAGGAGAAGATGAAGTCAGGAGGGTGAATCAGAAGAAGCAGAAGAAGGAGAAGGAGAAGGTGAAGTCTGGAGGGTGAATCAGAAGAATCAGAAGAAGGAGAAGGAGAAGGTGAAGTCTGGAGGGTGAATCAGAAGAAGCAGAAGAAAGAGAAGGAGAAGGTGAAGTCTGGAGGGTGAAGCAGAAGAAACAGAAGAAGGAGAAGGAGAAGGTGAAGACTGGAGGGTGAATCAGAAGAAGTAGAAGAAGGAGAAGGAGAAGGTGAAGTCTGGAGGGTGAATCAGAAGAAGTAGAAGAAGGAGAAGGAGAAGGTGAAGTCTGGAGGGTGAATCAGAAGAAGCAGAAGAAGGAGAAGGAGAAGGTGAAGTCTGGAGGGTGAATCAGAAGAAGCAGAAGAAGGAGAAGGAGAAGATGAAGTCTGGAGGGTGAATCAGAAGAAGTAGAAGAAGGAGAAGGAGAAGGTGAGGTCTGGAGGGTGAATCAGAAGAAGCAGAAGAAGGAGAAGGAGAAGGTGAAGTCTGGAGGGTGAATCAGAAGAAGCAGAAGAAGGAGAAGGAGAAGGTGAAGTCTGCAGGGTGAATCAGAAGAAGCAGAAGAAGGAGAAGGAGAAGGTGAAGTCAGGAGGGTGAATCAGAAGAAGCAGAAGAAGGAGAAGGAGAAGGTAAAGTTAGGAGGGTGAATCAGAAGAAGCAGAAGAAGGAGAAGGAGCAGGTGATGTCAGGGGGATGAAGCAGAAGAAGTAGAAGAAGGAGAAGGAGAAGGTGAAGTCAGGACGGTGAAGCAGAAGAAGCAGAAGAAGGAGAAGGAGAAGGTGAAGTCTGGAGGGTGAATCAGAAGAAGTAGAAGAAGGAGAAGGAGAAGGTCAAGTCTGGAGGGTGAATCAGAAGAAGTAGAATAAGGAGAAGGAGAAGGTGAAGTCTGGAGGGTGAAGCAGAAGAAGTAGAAGAAGGAGAAGAAGAAGGTGAAGTCAGGAGGGTGAATCAGAAGAAGTAGAAGAAGGAGAAGGAGAAGGTGAAGTCAGGAGGGTGAATCAGAAGAAGCAGAAGAAGGAGAAGGAGAAGGTGAAGTCTGGAGGGTGTATCAGAAGAATCAGAAGAAGGAGAAGGAGAAGGTGAAGTCTGGAGGGTGAAGCAGAAGAAGCAGAAGAAAGAGAAGGAGAAGGTGAAGTCTGGAGGGTGAATCAGAAGAAGTAGAAGAAGGAGAAGGAGAAGGTGAAGTCTGGAGTGTGAATCAGAAGAAGCAGAAGAAGGAGAAGGAGAAGGTGAAGTCTGGAGGGTGAATCAGAAGAAGCAGAAGAAGGAGAAGGAGAAGGTGAAGTCTGCAGGGTGAATCAGAAGAAGTAGAAGAAGGAGAAGGTGAAGTCTGGAGGGTGAATCAGAAGAAGCAGAAGAAGGAGAAGGAGAAGGTGAAGTCTGGAGGGTGAATCAGAAGAAGTAGAAGAAGGAGAAGGAGAAGGTGTAGTCTGGAGGGTGAATCAGAAGAAGTAGAAGAAGGAGAAGGAGAAGGTGAAGTCTGGAGGGTGAATCAGAAGAAGCAGAAGAAGGAGAAGGAGAAGGTGAAGTCTGCAGGGTGAATCAGAAGAAGCAGAAGAAGGAGAAGGAGAAGGTGAAGTCTGGAGGGTGAATCAGAAGAAGTAGAAGAAGGAGAAGGAGAAGGTGAAGTCTGGAGGTTGAAGCAGAAGAAGTAGAAGAAGGAGAAGGAAAAGGTGAAGTCTGGAGGGTGAATCAGAAGAAGCAGAAGAAAGAGAAGGAGAAGGTGAAGTCTGGAGGGTGAATCAGAAGAAGTAGAAGAAGGAGAAGGAGAAGGTGAAGTCTGGAGGGTGAATCAGAATAATCAGAAGAAGGAGAAGGAGAAGGTGAAGTCTGGAGGGTGAATCAGAAGAAGCAGAAGAAAGAGAAGGAGAAGGTGAAGTCTGGAGGGTGAATCAGAAGAAGTAGAAGAAGGAGAAGGAGAAGGTGAAGTCTGGAGGGTGAATCAGAAAAAGCAGAAGGAGAAGGAGAAGGTGAAGTCTGGAGGGTGAATCAGAAGAAGCAGAAGAAGGAGAAGGAGAAGGTGAAGTCTGGAGGGTGAATCAGAAGAAGCAGAAGAAGGAGAAGGAGAAGGTGAAGTCTGGAGGGTGAATCAGAAGAAGCAGAAGAAGGAGAAGGAGAAGGTGAAGTCTGGAGGATGAATCAGAAGAAGCAGAAAAAGGAGAAGGAGAAGGTGAAGTCTGAAGGGTGAATCAGAAGAAGTCGAAGAAGGAGAAGCAGAAGGTGAAGTCTGGAGGGTGAAGCAGAAGAAGTAGAAGAAGGAGAAGGAGAAGGTGAAGTCAGGAGGGTGAATCAGAAGAAGTAGAAGAAGGAGAAGGAGAAGGTGAAGTCAGGAGGGTGAATCAGAAGAAGCAGAAGAAGGAGAAGGAGAAGGTGAAGTCTGGAGGGTGAATCAGAAGAATCAGAAGAAGGAGAAGGAGAAGGTGAAGTCTGGAGGGTGAATCAGAAGAAGCAGAAGAAAGAGAAGGAGAAGGTGAAGTCTGGAGGGTGAAGCAGAAGAAACAGAAGAAGGAGAAGGAGAAGGTGAAGACTGGAGGGTGAATCAGAAGAAGTAGAAGAAGGAGAAGGAGAAGGTGAAGTCTGGAGGGTGAATCAGAAGAAGTAGAAGAAGGAGAAGGAGAAGGTGAAGTCTGGAGGGTGAATCAGAAGAAGCAGAAGAAGGAGAAGGAGAAGGTGAAGTCTGGAGGGTGAATCAGAAGAAGCAGAAGAAGGAGAAGGAGAAGATGAAGTCTGGAGGGTGAATCAGAAGAAGTAGAAGAAGGAGAAGGAGAAGGTGAGGTCTGGAGGGTGAATCAGAAGAAGCAGAAGAAGGAGAAGGAGAAGGTGAAGTCTGGAGGGTGAATCAGATGAAGCAGAAGAAGGAGAAGGAGAAGGTGAAGTCTGCAGGGTGAATCAGAAGAAGCAGAAGAAGGAGAAGGAGAAGGTGAAGTCAGGAGGGTGAATCAGAAGAAGCAGAAGAAGGAGAAGGAGAAGGTAAAGTTAGGAGGGTGAATCAGAAGAAGCAGAAGAAGGAGAAGGAGCAGGTGATGTCAGGGGGATGAAGCAGAAGAAGTAGAAGAAGGAGAAGGAGAAGGTGAAGTCAGGACGGTGAAGCAGAAGAAGCAGAAGAAGGAGAAGGAGAAGGTGAAGACTGGAGGGTGAATCAGAAGAAGTAGAAGAAGGAGAAGGAGAAGGTCAAGTCTGGAGGGTGAATCAGAAGAAGCAGAAGAAGGAGAAGGAGAAGGTGAAGTCTGGAGGGTGTATCAGAAGAATCAGAAGAAGGAGAAGGAGAAGGTGAAGTCTGGAGAGTGAATCAGAAGAAGCAGAAGAAAGAGAAGGAGAAGGTGAAGTCTGGAGGGTGAATCAGAAGAAGTAGAAGAAGGAGAAGGAGAAGGTGAAGTCTGGAGTGTGAATCAGAAGAAGCAGAAGAAGGAGAAGGAGAAGGTGAAGTCTGGAGGGTGAATCAGAAGAAGCAGAATAAGGAGAAGGAGAAGGTGAAGTCTGGAGGGTGAAGCAGAAGAAGCAGAAGAAGGAGAAGGAGAAGGTGAAGTCTGGAGGGTGAATCAGAAGAAGCAGAAGAAGGAGAAGGAGAAGGTGAAGTCTGGAGGGTGAATCAGAAGAAGCAGAAGAAGGAGAAGGAGAAGGTGAAGTCTGGAGGGTGAATCAGAAGAAGCAGAATAAGGAGAAGGAGAAGGTGAAGTCTGGAGGGTGAATCAGAAGAAGCAGAAAAAGGAGAAGGAGAAGGTGAAGTCTGAAGGGTGAATCAGAAGAAGTAGAAGAAGGAGAAGGAGAAGGTGAAGTCTGGAGGGTGAAGCAGAAGAAGTAGAAGAAGGAGAAGGAGAAGGTGAAGTCAGGAGGGTGAATCAGAAGAAGTAGAAGAAGGAGAAGGAGAAGGTGAAGTCAGGAGGGTGAATCATAAGAAGCAGAAGAAGGAGAAGGAGAAGGTGAAGTCTGGAGGGTGAATCAGAAGAATCAGAAGAAGGAGAAGGAGAAGGTCAATTCTGGAGGGTGAATCAGAAGAAGTAGAATAAGGAGAAGGAGAAGGTGAAGTCTGGAGGGTGAAGCAGAAGAAGTAGAAGAAGGAGAAGGAGAAGGTGAAGTCAGGAGGGTGAATCAGAAGAAGTAGAAGAAGGAGAAGGAGAAGGTGAAGTCAGGAGGGTGAATCAGAAGAAGCAGAAGAAGGAGAAGGAGAAGGTGAAGTCTGGAGGGTGTATCAGAAGAATCAGAAGAAGGAGAAGGAGAAGGTGAAGTCTGGAGGGTGAATCAGAAGAAGCAGAAGAAAGAGAAGGAGAAGGTGAAGTCTGGAGGGTGAAGCAGAAGAAACAGAAGAAGGAGAAGGAGAAGGTGAAGACTGGAGGGTGAATCAGAAGAAGTAGAAGAAGGAGAAGGAGAAGGTGAAGTCTGGAGGGTGAATCAGAAGAAGTAGAAGAAGGAGAAGGAGAAGGTGAAGTCTGGAGGGTGAATCAGAAGAAGCAGAAGAAGGAGAAGGAGAAGGTGAAGTCTGGAGGGTGAATCAGAAGACGCAGAAGAAGGAGAAGGAGAAGATGAAGTCTGGAGGGTGAATCAGAAGAAGTAGAAGAAGGAGAAGGAGAAGGTGAGGTCTGGAGGGTGAATCAGAAGAAGCAGAAGAAGGAGAAGGAGAAGGTGAAGTCTGGAGGGTGAATCAGATGAAGCAGAAGAAGGAGAAGGAGAAGGTGAAGTCTGCAGGGTGAATCAGAAGAAGCAGAAGAAGGAGAAGGAGAAGGTGAAGTCAGGAGGGTGAATCAGAAGAAGCAGAAGAAGGAGAAAGAGAAGGTAAAGTTAGGAGGGTGAATCAGAAGAAGCAGAAGAAGGAGAAGGAGCAGGTGATGTCAGGGGGATGAAGCAGAAGAAGTAGAAGAAGGAGAAGGAGAAGGTGAAGTCAGGACGGTGAAGCAGAAGAAGCAGAAGAAGGAGAAGGAGAAGGTGAAGTCTGGAGGGTGAATCAGAAGAAGTAGAAGAAGGAGAAGGAGAAGGTCAAGTCTGGAGGGTGAATCAGAAGAAGTAGAATAAGGAGAAGGAGAAGGTGAAGTCTGGAGGGTGAAGCAGAAGAAGTAGAAGAAGGAGAAGGAGAAGGTGAAGTCAGGAGGGTGAATCAGAAGAAGTAGAAGAAGGAGAAGGAGAAGGTGAAGTCAGGAGGGTGAATCAGAAGAAGCAGAAGAAGGAGAAGGAGAAGGTGAAGTCTGGAGGGTGTATCAGAAGAATCAGAAGAAGGAGAAGGAGAAGGTGAAGTCTGGAGGGTGAATCAGAAGAAGCAGAAGAAAGAGAAGGAGAAGGTGAAGTCTGGAGGGTGAATCAGAAGAAGTAGAAGAAGGAGAAGGAGAAGGTGAAGTCTGGAGTGTGAATCAGAAGAAGCAGAAGAAGGAGAAGGAGAAGGTGAAGTCTGGAGGGTGAATCAGAAGAAGCAGAATAAGGAGAAGGAGAAGGTGAAGTCTGGAGGGTGAAGCAGAAGAAGCAGAAGAAGGAGAAGGAGAAGGTGAAGTCTGGAGGGTGAATCAGAAGAAGCAGAAGAAGGAGAAGGAGAAGGTGAAGTCTGGAGGGTGAATCAGAAGAAGCAGAAGAAGGAGAAGGAGAAGGTGAAGTCTGGAGGGTGAATCAGAAGAAGCAGAATAAGGAGAAGGAGAAGGTGAAGTCTGGAGGGTGAATCAGAAGAAGCAGAAAAAGGAGAAGGAGAAGGTGAAGTCTGAAGGGTGAATCAGAAGAAGTAGAAGAAGGAGAAGGAGAAGGTGAAGTCTGGAGGGTGAAGCAGAAGAAGTAGAAGAAGGAGAAGGAGAAGGTGAAGTCAGGAGGGTGAATCAGAAGAAGTAGAAGAAGGAGAAGGAGAAGGTGAAGTCAGGAGGGTGAATCATAAGAAGCAGAAGAAGGAGAAGGAGAAGGTGAAGTCTGGAGGGTGAATCAGAAGAATCAGAAGAAGGAGAAGGAGAAGGTCAAGTCTGGAGGGTGAATCAGAAGAAGTAGAATAAGGAGAAGGAGAAGGTGAAGTCTGGAGGGTGAAGCAGAAGAAGTAGAAGAAGGAGAAGGAGAAGGTGAAGTCAGGAGGGTGAATCAGAAGAAGTAGAAGAAGGAGAAGGAGAAGGTGAAGTCAGGAGGGTGAATCAGAAGAAGCAGAAGAAGGAGAAGGAGAAGGTGAAGTCTGGAGGGTGTATCAGAAGAATCAGAAGAAGGAGAAGGAGAAGGTGAAGTCTGGAGGGTGAATCAGAAGAAGCAGAAGAAAGAGAAGGAGAAGGTGAAGTCTGGAGGGTGAATCAGAAGAAGTAGAAGAAGGAGAAGGAGAAGGTGAAGTCTGGAGTGTGAATCAGAAGAAGCAGAAGAAGGAGAAGGAGAAGGTGAAGTCTGGAGGGTGAATCAGAAGAAGCAGAATAAGGAGAAGGAGAAGGTGAAGTCTGGAGGGTGAAGCAGAAGAAGCAGACGAAGGAGAAGGAGAAGGTGAAGTCTGGAGGGTGAATCAGAAGAAGCAGAAGAAGGAGAAGGAGAAGGTGAAGTCTGGAGGGTGAATCAGAAGAAGCAGAAGAAGGAGAAGGAGAAGGTGAAGTCTGGAGGGTGAATCAGAAGAAGCAGAATAAGGAGAAGGAGAAGGTGAAGTCTGGAGGGTGATTCAGAAGAAGCAGAAAAAGGAGAAGGAGAAGGTGAAGTCTGAAGGGTGAATCAGAAGAAGTAGAAGAAGGAGAAGGAGAAGGTGAAGTCTGGAGGGTGAAGCAGAAGAAGTAGAAGAAGGAGAAGGAGAAGGTGAAGTCAGGAGGGTGAATCAGAAGAAGTAGAAGAAGGAGAAGGAGAAGGTGAAGTCAGGAGGGTGAATCATAAGAAGCAGAAGAAGGAGAAGGAAAAGGTGAAGTCTGGAGGGTGAATCAGAAGAATCAGAAGAAGGAGAAGGAGAAGGTGAAGTCTGGAGGGTGAATCAGAAGAAGCAGAAGAAAGAGAAGGAGAAGGTGAAGTCTGGAGGGTGAAGCAGAAGAAACAGAAGAAGGAGAAGGAGAAGGTGAAGACTGGAGGGTGAATCAGAAGAAGTAGAAGAAGGAGAAGGAGAAGGTGAAGTCTGGAGGGTGAATCAGAAGAAGTAGAAGAAGGAGAAGGAGAAGGTGAAGTCTGGAGGGTGAATCAGAAGAAGCAGAAGAAGGAGAAGGAGAAGGTGAAGTCTGGAGGGTGAATCAGAAGAAGCAGAAGAAGGAGAAGGAGAAGGTGAAGTCAGGAGGGTGAATCAGAAGAAGCAGAAGAAGGAGAAGGAGAAGGTGAAGTTAGGAGGGTGAATCAGAAGAAGCAGAAGAAGGAGAAGGAGCAGGTGATGTCAGGGGGATGAAGCAGAAGAAGTAGAAGAAGGAGAAGGAGAAGGTGAAGTCAGGACGGTGAAGCAGAAGAAGCAGAAGAAGGAGAAGGAGAAGGTGAAGTCTGGAGGTTGAATCAGAAGAAGTAGAAGAAGGAGAAGGAGAAGGTCAAGTCTGGAGGGTGAATCAGAAGAAGTAGAAGAAGGAGAAGGAGAAGGTGAAGTCTGGAGGGTGAAGCAGAAGAAGTAGAAGAAGGAGAAGGAGAAGGTGAAGTCAGGAGGGTGAATCATAAGAAGCAGAAGAAGGAGAAGGAGAAGGTGAAGTCTGGAGGGTGAATCAGAAGAATCAGAAGAAGGAGAAGGAGAAGGTGAAGTCTGGAGGGTGAATCAGAAGAAGCAGAAGAAAGAGAAGGAGAAGGTGAAGTCTGGAGGGTGAAGCAGACGAAAAAGAAGAAGGAGAAGGAGAAGGTGAAGACTGGAGGGTGAATCAGAAGAAGTAGAAGATGGAGAAGGAGAAGGTGAAGTCTGGAGGGTGAATCAGAAGAAGTAGAAGAAGGAGAAGGAGAAGGTGAAGTCTGGAGGGTGAATCAGAAGAAGCAGAAGAAGGAGAAGGAGAAGGTGAAGTCTGGAGGGTGAATCAGAAGAAGCAGAAGAAGGAGAAGGAGAAGATGAAGTCTGGAGGGTGAATCAGAAGAAGTAGAAGAAGGAGAAGGAGAAGGTGAGGTCTGGAGGGTGAATCAGAAGAAGCAGAAGAAGGAGAAGGAGAAGGTGAAGTCTGGAGGGTGAAGCAGAAGAAGTAGAAGAATCGAGAAGGAGAAGGTGAAGTCAGGAGGGTGAATCAGAAGAAGTAGAAGAAGGAGAAGGAGAAGGTGAAGTCAGGAGGGTGAATCAGAAGAAGCAGAAGAAGGAGAAGAAGAAGGTGAAGTCTGGAGGGTGAATCAGAAGAATCAGAAGAAGGAGAAGGAGAAGGTGAAGTCTGGAGGGTGAATCAGAAGAAGCAGAAGAAAGAGAAGGAGAAGGTGAAGTCTGGAGGGTGAATCAGAAGAAGTAGAAGAAGGAGAAGGAGAAGGTGAAGTCTGGAGTGTGAATCAGAAGAAGCAGAAGAAGGAGAAGGAGAAGGTGAAGTCTGGAGGGTGAATCAGAAGAAGCAGAAGAAGGAGAAGGAGAAGGTGAAGTCTGGAGGGTGAATCAGAAGAAGTAGAAGAAGGAGAAGGAGAAGGTGAAGTCTGGAGGGTGAAGCAGATGAAGTAGAAGAAGGAGAAGGAGAAGGTGAAGTCAGGAGGGTGAATCAGAAGAAGTAGAAGAAGGAGAAGGAGAAGGTGAAGTCAGGAGGGTGAATCAGAAGAAGCAGAAGAAGGAGAAGGAGAAGGTGAAGTCTGGAGGGTGAATCAGAAGAATCAGAAGAAGGAGAAGGAGAAGGTGAAGTCTGGAGGGTGAATCAGAAGAAGCAGAGGAAGGAGAAGGAGAAGGTGAAGTCTGGAGGGTGAATCAGAAGAAGCAGAATAAGGAGAAGGAGAAGGTGAAGTCTGGAGGGTGAATCAGAAGAAGCAGAAGAAGGAGAAGGAGAAGATGAATTCTGGAGGGTGAATCAGAAGAAGTAGAAGAAGGAGAAGGAGAAGGTGAAGTCAGGAGGGAGAATCAGAAGAAGTAGAAGAAGGAAAAGGAGAAGGTGAAGTCAGGAGGGTGAATCAGAAGAAGCAGAAGAAGGAAAAGGAGAAGGTGAAGCCTGGAGGGTGAATCAGAAGAATGAGAAGAAGGAGAAGGAGAAGGTGAAGTCTGGAGGGTGAATCAGAAGAAGCAGAAGAAAGAGAAGGAGAAGGTGAAGTCTGGAGGGTGAAGCAGAAGAAACAGAAGAAGGAGAAGGAGAAGGTGAAGTCTGGAGGGTGAATCAGAAGAAGCAGAAGAAGGAGAAGGAGAAGATGAATTCTGGAGGGTGAATCAGAAGAAGTAGAAGAAGGAGAAGGAGAAGGTGAAGTCTGGAGGGTGAATCAGAGGTAGTAGAAGAAGGAGAAGGAGAAGATGAAGTCTGGACGGTGAATCAGAAGAAACAGAAGAAGGAGATGGAGAAGGTGAAGTCTGGAGGGTGTATCAGAAGAAGTAGAAGAAGGAGAAGGAGAAGGTGTAGTCTGGAGGGTGAATCAGGAGAAGTAGACGAAGGAGAAGGAGAAGGTGAAGTCTGGAGGGTGAATCAGAAGAAGCAGAAGAAGGAAATAGAGAAGGTGAAGTCTGGAGGGTGAATCAGAAGAAGTAGAAGAAGGAGAAGGAGAAGGTGAAGTCTGGAGGGTGAATCAGAAGAAGCAGAAGAAGGAGAAGGAGAAGGTGAAGTCTGGAGGGTGAATCAGAAGAAGCAGAAGAAGGAGAAGGAGAAGGAGAAGTCTGGAGTGTGAATCAGAAGAAGCAGAAGAAGGAGAAGGAGAAGGTGAAGTCTGGAGGGTGAAGCAGAAGAAGTAGAAGAAGGAGAAGGAGAAGGTGAAGTCAGGAGTGTGAATCAGAAGAAGTAGAAGAAGGAGAAGGAGAAGGTGAAGTCAGGAGGGTGAATCAGAAGAAGCAGAAGAAGGAGAAGGAGAAGGTGAAGTCTGGAGGGTGAATCAGAAGAATCAGAAGAAGGAGAAGGAGAAGGTGAAGTCTGGAGGGTGAATCAGAAGAAGCAGAAGAAGCAGAAGGAGAAGGTGAAGTCTGGAGGGTGAATCAGATGAACCAGAAGAAGGAGAAGGAGAAGGTGTAGTCTGGAGGGTGAATCAGAAGAATCAGAAGAAGGAGAAGGAGAAGGTGAAGTCTGGAGGGTGAATCAGAAGAAGCAGAAGAAGCAGAAGGAGAAGGTGAAGTCTGGAGGGTGAATCAGAAGAAGCAGAAGAAGGAGAAGGAGAAGGTGAAGTCTGGAGGGTGAATCAGAAGAATCAGAAGAAGGAGAAGGAGAAGGTGAAGTCTGGAGGGTGAATCAGAAGAATCAGAAGAAGGAGAAGGAGAAGGTGAAGTCTGGAGGGTGAATCAGAAGAATCAGAAGAAGGAGAAGGAGAAGGTGAAGTCTGGAGGGTGAATCAGAAGAATCAGAAGAAGGAGAAGGAGAAGGTGAAGTCTGGAGGGTGAATCAGAAGAAGCAGAAGAAGCAGAAGGAGAAGGTGAAGTCTGGAGGGTGAATCAGAAGAAGCAGAAGAAGGAGAAGGAGAAGGTGAAGTCAGGAGAGTGAATCAGAAGAAGCAGAAGACGGAGAAGAAGAAGGTGAAGTTAGGAGGGTGAATCAGAAGAAGCAGAAGAAGGAGAAGGAGCAGGTGATGTCAGCGGGATGAAGCAGAAGAAGTAGAAGAAGGAGAAGGAGAAGGTGAAGTCAGGACGGTGAAGCAGAAGAAGCAGAAGAAGGAGAAGGAGAATGTGAAGTCTGGAGGGTGAATCAGAATAAGTAGAAGAAGGAGAAGGAGAAGGTCAAGTCTGGAGGGTGAATCAGAAGAAGTAGAAGAAGGAGAAGGAGAAGTTGAAGTCTGGAGGGTGAAGCAGAAGAAGTAGAAGAAGGAGAAGGAGAAGTTGAAGTCAGGAGGGTGAATCAGAAGAAGTAGAAGAAGGAGAAGGAGAAGGTGAAGTCAGGAGGGTGAATCAGAAGAAGCAGAAGAAGGAGAAGGAGAAGGTGAAGTCTGGAGGGTGAATCAGAAGAAGTAGAAGAAGGAGAAGGAGAAGGTGTTGTCTGGAGGGTGAATCAGAAGAAGTAGACGAAGGAGAAGGAGAAGGTGAAGTCTGGAGGGTGAATCAGAAGAAGCAGATGAAGGAGAAGGAGAAGGTGAAGTCTGGAGGGTGAATCAGAAGAAGCAGAATAAGGAGAAGGAGAAGGTGAAGTCTGGAGGGTGAATCAGAAGAAGCAGAAAAAGGAGAAGGAGAAGGTGAAGTCTGAAGGGTGAATCAGAAGAAGTAGAAGAAGGAGAAGGAGAAGGTGAAGTCTGGAGGGTGAAGCAGAAGAAGTAGAAGAAGGAGAAGGAGAAGGTGAAGTCAGGAGGGTGAATCAGAAGAAGTAGAAGAAGGAGAAGGAGAAGGTGAAGTCAGGAGGGTGAATCAGAAGAAGCAGAAGAAGGAGAAGGAGAAGGTGACGTCTGGAGGGTGAATCAGAAGAATCAGAAGAAGGAGAAGGAGAAGGTGAAGTCTGGAGGGTGAATCAGAAGAAGCAGAAGAAAGAGAAGGAGAAGGTGAAGTCTGGAGGGTGAAGCAGAAGAAACAGAAGAAGGAGAAGGAGAAGGTGAAGACTGGAGGGTGAATCAGAAGAAGTAGAAGAAGGAGAAGGAGAAGGTGAAGTCTGGAGGGTGAATCAGAAGAAGTAGAAGAAGGAGAAGGAGAAGGTGAAGTCTGGAGTGTGAATCAGAAGAAGCAGAAGAAGGAGAAGGAGAAGGTGAAGTCTGGAGGGTGAATCAGAAGAAGCAGTAGAAGGAGAAGGAACAGATGAAGTCTGGAGGGTGAATCAGAAGAAGTAGAAGAAGGAGAAGGAGAAGGTGAGGTCTGGAGGGTGAATCAGAAGAAGCAGAAGAAGGAGAAGGAGAAGGTGAAGTCTGGAGGGTGAATCAGAAGAAGCAGAAGAAGGAGAAGGTGAAGTCTGGAGGGTGAATCAGAAGAAGCAGAAGAAGGAGAAGGAGAAGGTGAAGTCAGGAGGGTGAATCAGAAGAAGCAGAAGAAGGAGAAGGAGAAGGTGAAGTTAGGAGGGTGAATCAGAAGAAGCAGAAGAAGGAGAAGGAGCAGGTGATGTCAGGGGGATGAAGCAGAAGAAGTAGAAGAAGGAGAAGGAGAAGGTGAAGTCAGGACGGTGAAGCAGAAGAAGCAGAAGAAGGAGAAGGAGAAGGTGAAGTCTGGAGGGTGAATCAGAAGAAGTAGAAGAAGGAGAAGGAGAAGGTCAAGTCTGGAGGGTGAATCAGAAGAAGGAGAAGAAGGAGAAGGAGAAGGTGAAGTCTGGAGGGTGAAGTAGAAGTAGTAGAAGAAGGAGAAGGAGAATGTGAAGTCAGGAGGGTGAATCAGAAGAAGCAGAAGAAGGAGAAGGAGAAGGTGAAGTCTGGAGGGTGAATCAGAAGAAGCAGAAGAAGGAGAAGGAGAAGGTGAAGTCTGGAGGGTGAAGTAGAAGAAGTAGAAGAAGGAGAAGGAGAAGGTGAAGTCAGGAGGGTGAATCAGAAGAAGTAGAAGAAGGAGAAGGAGAAGGTGATGTCAGGAGGGTGAATCAGAAGAAGCAGAAGAAGGAGAAGGAGAAGGTGAAGTCTGGAGGGTGAATCAGAAGAAGCAGAATCAGGAGAAGGAGAAGGTGAAGTCTGGAGGGTGAATCAGAAGAAGCAGAATAAGGAGAAGGAGAAGGTGAAGTCTGGATGGTGAATCAGAAGAAGCAGAAGAAGGAGAAGGAGAAGATGAAGTCTGGAGGGTGAATCAGAAGAAGTAGAAGAAGGAGAAGGAGAAGGTGAAGTCTGGAGGGTGAAGCAGAAGAAGTAGAAGAAGGAGAAGGAGAAGGTGAAGTCAGGAGGGTGACTCAGAAGAAGTAGAAGAAGGAGAAGGAGAAGGTGTAGTCTGGAGGGTCGATCAGAAGAAGTAGACGAAGGAGAAGGAGAAGGTGAAGTCTGGAGGGTGAATCAGAAGAAGCAGAAGAAGGAAATGGAGAAGGTGAAGTCTGGAGGGTGAATCAGAAGAAGTAGAAGAAGGAGAAGGTGAAGTCTGGAGGGTGAATCAGAAGAAGCAGAAGAAGGAGAAGGAGAAGGTGAAGTCTGGAGGGTGAATCAGAAGAAGCAGAAGAAGGAGAAGGAGAAGGAGAAGTCTGGAGGGTGAATCAGAAGAAGCAGAAGAAGGAGAAGGAGAAGGTGAAGTCTGGAGGGTGAAGCAGAAGAAGTAGAAGAAGGAGAAGGAGAAGGTGAAGTCAGGAGGGTGAATCAGAAGAAGTAGAAGAAGAAGGAGAAGGTGAGGTCAGGAGGGTGAATCAGAAGAAGCAGAAGAAGGAGAAGGAGAAGGTGAAGTCTGGAGGGTGAATCAGAAGAATCAGAAGAAGGAGAAGGAGAAGGTGAAGTCTGGAGGGTGAATCAGAAGAAGCAGAAGAAGGAGAAGGAGAAGGTGAAGTCCGGAGGGTGAATCAGAAGAAGCAGAAGAAGGAGAAGGAGAAGGTGAAGTCAGGAGGGTGAATCAGAAGAAGCAGAAGAAGGAGAAGGAGAAGGTGAAGTTAGGAGGGTGAATCAGAAGAAGCAGAAGAAGGAGAAGGAGCAGGTGATGTCAGCGGGATGAAGCAGAAGAAGTAGAAGAAGGAGAAGGAGAAGGTGAAGTCAGGACGGTGAAGCAGAAGAAGCAGAAGAAGGAGAAGGAGAAGGTGAAGTCTGGAGGGTGAATCAGAATAAGTAGAAGGAGGAGAAGGAGAAGGTCAAGTCTGGAGGGTGAATCAGAAGAAGTAGAAGAAGGAGAAGGAGAAGGTGAAGTCTGGAGGGTGAAGCAGAAGAAGTAGAAGAAGGAGAAGGAGAAGGTGAAGTCAGGAGGGTGAATCAGAAGAAGTAGAAGAAGGAGAAGCAGAAGGTGAAGTCAGGAGGGTGAATCAGAAGAAGCAGAAGAAGGAGAAGGAGAAGGTGAAGTCTGGAGGGTGAATCAGAAGAATCAGAAGAAGGAGAAGGAGAAGGTGAAGTCTGGAGGGTGAATCAGAAGAAGCAGAAGAAAGAGAAGGAGAAGGTGAAGACTGGAGGGTGAATCAGAAGAAGCAGAAGAAGGAGAAGGTGAAGTTAGGAGGGTGAATCAGAAGAAGCAGAAGAAGGAGAAGGAGCAGGTGATGTCAGGGGGATGAAGCAGAAGAAGTAGAAGAAGGAGAAGGAGAAGGTGAAGTCAGGACGGTGAAGCAGAAGAAGCAGAAGAAGGAGAAGGAGAAGTTGAAGTCTGGAGGGTGAATCAGAAGAAGTAGAAGAAGGAGAAGGAGAAGGTCAAGTCTGGAGGGTGAATCAGAAGAAGTAGAAGAAGGAGAAGGAGAAGGTGAAGTCTGGAGGGTGAAGCAGAAGAAGTAGAAGAAGGAGAAGGAGAAGGTGAAGTCAGGAGGGTGAATCAGAAGAAGTAGAAGAAGGAGAAGGAGAAGGTGAAGTCAGGAGGGTGAATCAGAAGAAGCAGAAGAAGGAGAAGGAGAAGGTGATGTCTGGAGGGTGAATCAGAAGAAGCAGAAGAAGGAGAAGGAGAAGATGAAATCTGGAGGGTGAATCAGAAGAAGTAGAAGAAGGAGAAGGAGAAGGTGAGGTCTGGAGGGTGAATCAGAAGAAGTAGAAGAAGGAGAAGGAGAAGGTGAAGTCTGGAGGGTGAATCAGAAGAAGCAGAAGAAGGAGAAGGAGAAGGTGAAGTCTGGAGGGTGAATCAGAAGAAGCAGTAGAAGGAGAAGGAACAGATGAAGTCTGGAGGGTGAATCAGAAGAAGTAGAAGAAGGAGAAGGAGAAGGTGAGGTCTGGAGGGTGAATCAGAAGAAGCAGAAGAAGGAGAAGGAGAAGGTGAAGTCTGGAGGGTGAATCAGAAGAAGCAGAAGAAGGAGAAGGTGAAGTCTGGAGGGTGAATCAGAAGAAGCAGAAGAAGGAGAAGGAGAAGGTGAAGTCAGGAGGGTGAATCAGAAGAAGCAGAAGAAGGAGAAGGAGAAGGTGAAGTTAGGAGGGTGAATCAGAAGAAGCAGAAGAAGGAGAAGGAGCAGGTGATGTCAGGGGGATGAAGCAGAAGAAGTAGAAGAAGGAGAAGGAGAAGGTGAAGTCAGGACGGTGAAGCAGAAGAAGCAGAAGAAGGAGAAGGAGAAGGTGAAGTCTGGAGGGTGAATCAGAAGAAGTAGAAGAAGGAGAAGGAGAAGGTCAAGTCTGGAGGGTGAATCAGAAGAAGGAGAAGAAGGAGAAGGAGAAGGTGAAGTCTGGAGGGTGAAGTAGAAGTAGTAGAAGAAGGAGAAGGAGAATGTGAAGTCAGGAGGGTGAATCAGAAGAAGCAGAAGAAGGAGAAGGAGAAGGTGAAGTCTGGAGGGTGAATCAGAAGAAGCAGAAGAAGGAGAAGGAGAAGGTGAAGTCTGGAGGGTGAAGTAGAAGAAGTAGAAGAAGGAGAAGGAGAAGGTGAAGTCAGGAGGGTGAATCAGAAGAAGTAGAAGAAGGAGAAGGAGAAGGTGAGTCAGGAGGGTGAATCAGAAGAAGCAGAAGAAGGAGAAGGAGAAGGTGAAGTCTGGAGGGTGAATCAGAAGAAGCAGAATCAGGAGAAGGAGAAGGTGAAGTCTGGAGGGTGAATCAGAAGAAGCAGAATAAGGAGAAGGAGAAGGTGAAGTCTGGATGGTGAATCAGAAGAAGCAGAAGAAGGAGAAGGAGAAGATGAAGTCTGGAGGGTGAATCAGAAGAAGTAGAAGAAGGAGAAGGAGAAGGTGAAGTCTGGAGGGTGAAGCAGAAGAAGTAGAAGAAGGAGAAGGAGAAGGTGAAGTCAGGAGGGTGAATCAGAAGAAGTAGAAGAAGGAGAAGGAGAAGGTGTAGTCTGGAGGGTCGATCAGAAGAAGTAGAAGAAGGAGAAGGAGAAGGTGAAGTCTGGAGTGTGAATCAGAAGAAGCAGAAGAAGGAGAAGGAGAAGGTGAAGTCTGGAGGGTGAATCAGAAGAAGCAGAATAAGGAGAAGGAGAAGGTGAAGTCTGGAGGGTGAATCAGAAGAAGCAGAAGAAGGAGAAGGAGAAAGTGAAGTCTGGAGGGTGAATCAGAAGAAGTAGAAGAAGGAGAAGGAGAAGGTGAAGTCTGGAGGGTGAAGCAGAAGAAGTAGAAGTAGGAGAAGGAGAAGGTGAAGTTAGGAGGGTGAATCAGAAGAAGTAGAAGAAGGAGAAGGAGAAGGTGAAGTCAGGAGGGTGAATCAGAAGAAGCAGAAGAAGGAGAAGGAGAAGGTGAAGTCTGGAGGGTGAATCAGAAGAATCAGAAGATGGAGAAGGAGAAGGTGAAGTCTGGAGGGTGAATCAGAAGAAGCAGAGGAAGGAGAAGGAGAAGTTGAAGTCTGGAGGGTGAATCAGAAGAAGCAGAATAAGGAGAAGGAGAAGGTGAAGTCTGGAGGGTGAATCAGAAGAAGCAGAATAAGGAGAAGGAGAAGGTGAAGTCTGGAGGGTGAATCAGAAGAAGCAGAAGAAGGAGAAGGAGAAGATGAAGTCTGGAGGGTGAATCAGAAGAAGTAGAAGAAGGAGAAGGAGAAGGTGAAGTCTGGAGGGTGAAGCAGAAGAAGTAGAAGAAGGAGAAGGAGAAGGTGAAGTCAGGAGGGTGAATCAGAAGAAGCAGAAGAAGGAGAAGGAGAAGGTGAAGTCTGGAGGGTGAATCAGAAGAATCAGAAGAAGGAGAAGGAGAAGGTGAAGTCTGGAGGGTGAATCAGAAGAAGCAGAAGAAAGAGAAGGAGAAGGTGAAGTCTGAAGGGTGAAGCAGAAGAAACAGAAGAAGGAGAAGGAGAAGGTGATGACTGGAGGGTGAATCAGAAGAAGTAGAAGAAGGAGAAGGAGAAGGTGAAGTCTGGAGGGTGAATCAGAAGAAGTAGAAGAAGGAGAAGGAGAAGGTGAAGTCTGGAGGGTGAATCAGAAGAAGCAGAAGAAGGAGAAGGAGAAGGTGAAGTCTGGAGGGTGAATCAGAAGAAGCAGAAGAAGGAGAAGGAGAAGATGAAGTCTGGAGGGTGAATCAGAAGAAGTAGAAGAAGGAGAAGGGGAAGGTGAAGTCTGGAGGGTGAATCAGAAGTAGTAGAAGAAGGAGAAGGAGAAGGTGAAGTCTGGACGGTGAATCAGAAGAAACAGAAGAAGGAGAAGGAGAAGGTGAAGTCTGGAGGGTGAATCAGAAGAAGTAGAAGAAGGAGAAGGAGAAGGTGTAGTCTGGAGGGTCAATCAGAAGAAGTAGACGAAGGAGAAGGAGAAGGTGAAGTCTGGAGGGTGAATCAGAAGAAGCAGAAGAAGGAAATGGAGAAGGTGAAGTCTGGAGGGTGAATCAGAAGAAGTAGAAGAAGGAGAAGGAGAAGGTGAAGTCTGGAGGGTGAATCAGAAGAAGCAGAAGAAGGAGAAGGAGAAGGTGAAGTCTGGAGGGTGAATCAGAAGAAGCAGAAGAAGGAGAAGGAGAAGGTGAAGTCTGGAGGGTGAAGCAGAAGAAGTAGAAGAAGGAGAAGGAGAAGGTGAAGTCAGGAGGGTGAATCAGAAGAAGTAGAAGAAGGAGAAGGAGAAGGTGAGGTCAGGAGGGTGAATCAGAAGAAGCAGAAGAAGGAGAAGGAGAAGGTGAAGTCTGGAGGGTGAATCAGAAGAATCAGAAGAAGGAGAAGGAGAAGGTGAAGTCTGGAGGGTGAATCAGAAGAAGCAGAAGAAGGAGAAGGAGAAGCTGAAGTCTGGAGGGTGAATCAGAAGAAGCAGAAGAAGGAGAAGGAGAAGGTGAAGTCAGGAGGGTGAATCAGAAGAAGTAGAAGAAGGAGAAGGAGAAGGTCAAGTCTGGAGGGTGAATGAGAAGAAGTAGAAGAAGGAGAAGGAGAAGGTGAAGTCTAGAGGGTGAAGCAGAAGAAGTAGAAGAAGGAGAAGGAGAAGGTGAAGTCAGGAGGGTGAATCAGAAGAAGTAGAACAAGGAGAAGGAGAAGGTGAAGTCAGGAGGGTGAATCAGAAGAAGCAGAAGAAGGAGAAGGAGAAGGTGAAGTCTGGAGGGTGAATCAGAAGAATCAGAAGAAGGAGAAGGAGAAGGTGAAGTCTGGAGGGTGAATCAGAAGAAGCAGAAGAAAGAGAAGGAGAAGGTGAAGTCTGGAGGGTGAATCAGAAGAAGCAGAAGAAGGAGAAGGAGAAGGTGAAGTCAGGAGGGTGAATCAGAAGAAGCAGAAGAAGGAGAAGGTGAAGTCTGGAGGGTGAAGCAGAAGAAGTAGAAGAAGGAGAAGGAGAAGGTGAAGTCAGGAGGGTGAATCAGAAGAAGCAGAAGAAGGAGAAGGAGAAGGTGAAGTCTGGAGGGTGAATCAGAAGAATCAGAAGAAGGAGAAGGAGAAGGTGAAGTCTGGAGGGTGAATCAGAAGAAGCAGAAGAAAGAGAAGGAGAAGGTGAAGTCTGGAGGGTGAAGCAGAAGAAACAGAAGAAGGAGAAGGAGAAGGTGAAGACTGGAGGGTGAATCAGAAGAAGTAGAAGAAGGAGAAGGAGAAGGTGAAGTCTGGAGGGTGAATCAGAAGAAGTAGAAGAAGGAGAAGGAGAAGGTGAAGTCTGGAGGGTGAATCAGAAGAAGCAGAAGAAGGAGAAGGAGAAGGTGAAGTCTGGAGGGTGAATCAGAAGAAGCAGAAGAAGGAGAAGGAGAAGATGAAGTCTGGAGGGTGAATCAGAAGAAGTAGAAGAAGGAGAAGGGGAAGGGGAAGTCTGGAGGGTGAATCAGAAGTAGTAGAAGAAGGAGAAGGAGAAGGTGAAGTCTGGACGGTGAATCAGAAGAAACAGAAGAAGGAGAAGGAGAAGGTGAAGTCTGGAGGGTGAATCAGAAGAAGTAGAAGAAGGAGAAGGAGAAGGTGTAGTCTGGAGGGTCAATCAGAAGAAGTAGACGAAGGAGAAGGAGAAGGTGAAGTCTGGAGGGTGAATCAGAAGAAGCAGAAGAAGGAAATGGAGAAGGTGAAGTCTGGAGGGTGAATCAGAAGAAGTAGAAGAAGGAGAAGGAGAAGGTGAAGTCTGGAGGGTGAATCAGAAGAAGCAGAAGAAGGAGAAGGAGAAGGTGAAGTCTGGAGGGTGAATCAGAAGAAGCAGAAGAAGGAGAAGGAGAAGGTGAAGTCTGGAGGGTGAAGCAGAAGAAGTAGAAGAAGGAGAAGGAGAAGGTGAAGTCAGGAGGGTGAATCAGAAGAAGTAGAAGAAGGAGAAGGAGAAGGTGAGGTCAGGAGGGTGAATCAGAAGAAGCAGAAGAAGGAGAAGGAGAAGGTGAAGTCTGGAGGGTGAATCAGAAGAATCAGAAGAAGGAGAAGGAGAAGGTGAAGTCTGGAGGGTGAATCAGAAGAAGCAGAAGAAGGAGAAGGAGAAGCTGAAGTCTGGAGGGTGAATCAGAAGACGCAGAAGAAGGAGAAGGAGAAGGTGAAGTCAGGAGGGTGAATCAGAAGAAGCAGAAGAAGGAGAAGGAGAAGGTGAAGTTAGGAGGGTGAATCAGAAGAAGCAGAAGAAGGAGAAGGAGCAGGTGATGTCAGCGGGATGAAGCAGAAGAAGTAGAAGAAGGAGAAGGAGAAGGTGAAGTCAGGACGGTGAAGCAGAAGAAGCAGAAGAAGGAGAAGGAGAAGGTGAAGTCTGGAGGGTGAATCAGAATAAGTAGAAGAAGGAGAAGGAGAAGGTCAAGTCTGGAGGGTGAATCAGAAGAAGTAGAAGAAGGAGAAGGAGAAGGTGAAGTCTAGAGGGTGAAGCAGAAGAAGTAGAAGAAGGAGAAGGAGAAGGTGAAGTCAGGAGGGTGAATCAGAAGAAGTAGAAGAAGGAGAAGGAGAAGGTGAAGTCAGGAGGGTGAATCAGAAGAAGCAGAAGAAGGAGAAGGAGAAGGTGAAGTCTGGAGGGTGAATCAGAAGAATCAGAAGAAGGAGAAGGAGAAGGTGAAGTCTGGAGGGTGAATCAGAAGAAGCAGAAGAAAGAGAAGGAGAAGGTGAAGTCTGGAGGGTGAATCAGAAGAAGCAGAAGAAGGAGAAGGAGAAGGTGAAGTCAGGAGGGTGAATCAGAAGAAGCAGAAGAAGGAGAAGGAGAAGGTGAAGTTAGGAGGGTGAATCAGAAGAAGCAGAAGAAGGAGAAGGAGCAGGTGATGTCAGGGGGATGAAGCAGAAGAAGTAGAAGAAGGAGAAGGAGAAGGTGAAGTCAGGACGGTGAAGCAGAAGAAGCAGAAGAAGGAGAAGGAGAAGGTGAAGTCTGGAGGGTGAATCAGAAGAAGTAGAAGAAGGAGAAGGTCAAGTCTGGAGGGTGAATCAGAAGAAGTAGAAGAAGGAGAAGGAGAAGGTGAAGTCTGGAGGGTGAAGCAGAAGAAGTAGAAGAAGGAGAAGGAGAAGGTGAAGTCAGGAGGGTGAATCAGAAGAAGTAGAAGAAGGAGAAGGAGAAGGTGAAGTCAGGAGGGTGAATCAGAAGAAGCAGAAGAAGGAGAAGGAGAAGGTGAAGTCTGGAGGGTGAATCAGAAGAAGCAGAAGAAGGAGAAGGAGAAGGTGAAGTCTGGAGGGTGAATCAGAAGAAGCAGAAGAAGGAGAAGGAGAAGTTGAAGTCTGGAGGGTGAATCAGAAGAAGCAGATTAAGGAGAAGTGAAGGTGAAGTATGGAGGGTGAATCAGAAGAAGCAGAAGAAGGAGAAGGAGAAGGTGAAGTCTGGAGGGTGAATCAGAAGAAGTAGAAGAAGGAGAAGGAGAAGGTGAAGTCTGGAGGGTGAAGCAGAAGAAGTAGAAGAAGGAGAAGGAGAAGGTGAAGTCTGGAGGGTGAAGCAGAAGAAGTAGAAGTAGGAGAAGGAGAAGGTGAAGTTAGGAGGGTGAATCAGAAGAAGTAGAAGAAGGAGAAGGAGAAGGTGAAGTCAGGAGGGTGAATCAGAAGAAGCAGAAGAAGGAGAAGGAGAAGGTGAAGTCTGGAGGGTGAATCAGAAGAATCAGAAGAAGGAGAAGGAGAAGGTGAAGTCTGGAGGGTGAATCAGAAGAAGCAGAGGAAGGAGAAGGAGAAGGTGAAGTCTGGAGGGTGAATCAGAAGAAGCAGAATAAGGAGAAGGAGAAGGTGAAGTCTGGAGGGTGAATCAGAAGAAGCAGAATAAGGAGAAGGAGAAGGTGAAGTCTGGAGGGTGAATCAGAAGAAGCAGAAGAAGGAGAAGGAGAAGATGAAGTCTGGAGGGTGAATCAGAAGAAGTAGAAGAAGGAGAAGGAGAAGGTGAAGTCTGGAGGGTGAAGCAGAAGAAGTAGAAGAAGGAGAAGGAGAAGGTGAAGTCAGGAGGGTGAATCAGAAGAAGCAGAAGAAGGAGAAGGAGAAGGTGAAGTCTGGAGGGTGAATCAGAAGAATCAGAAGAAGGAGAAGGAGAAGGTGAAGTCTGGAGGGTGAATCAGAAGAAGCAGAAGAAAGAGAAGGAGAAGGTGAAGTCTGGAGGGTGAAGCAGAAGAAACAGAAGAAGGAGAAGGAGAAGGTGAAGACTGGAGGGTGAATCAGAAGAAGTAGAAGAAGGAGAAGGAGAAGGTGAAGTCTGGAGGGTGAATAAGAAGAAGTAGAAGAAGGAGAAGGAGAAGGTGAAGTCTGGAGGGTGAATCAGAAGAAGCAGAAGAAGGAGAAGGAGAAGGTGAAGTCTGGAGGGTGAATCAGAAGAAGCAGAAGAAGGAGAAGGAGAAGATGAAGTCTGGAGGGTGAATCAGAAGAAGTAGAAGAAGGAGAAGGGGAAGGTGAAGTCTGGAGGGTGAATCAGAAGTAGTAGAAGAAGGAGAAGGAGAAGGTGAAGTCTGGACGGTGAATCAGAAGAAACAGAAGAAGGAGAAGGAGAAGGTGAAGTCTGGAGGGTGAATCAGAAGAAGTAGAAGAAGGAGAAGGAGAAGGTGTAGTCTGGAGGGTCAATCAGAAGAAGTAGACGAAGGAGAAGGAGAAGGTGAAGTCTGGAGGGTGAATCAGAAGAAGCAGAAGAAGGAAATGGAGAAGGTGAAGTCTGGAGGGTGAATCAGAAGAAGTAGAAGAAGGAGAAGGAGAAGGTGAAGTCTGCAGGGTGAATCAGAAGAAGCAGAAGAAGGAGAAGGAGAAGGTGAAGTCTGGAGGGTGAATCAGAAGAAGCAGAAGAAGGAGAAGGAGAAGGTGAAGTCTGTAGGGTGAAGCAGAAGAAGTAGAAGAAGGAGAAGGAGAAGGTGAAGTCAGGAGGGTGGATCAGAAGAAGTAGAAGAAGGAGAAGGAGAAGGTGAGGTCAGGAGGGTGAATCAGAAGAAGCAGAAGAAGGAGAAGGAGAAGGTGAAGTCTGGAGGGTGAATCAGAAGAATCAGAAGAAGGAGAAGGAGAAGGTGAAGTCTGGAGGGTGAATCAGAAGAAGCAGAAGAAGGAGAAGGAGAAGCTGAAGTCTGGAGGGTGAATCAGAAGAAGCAGAAGAAGGAGAAGGAGAAGCTAAGTCAGGAGGGTGAATCAGAAGAAGCAGAAGAAGGAGAAGGAGAAGGTGAAGTTAGGAGGGTGAATCAGAAGAAGCAGAAGAAGGAGAAGGAGAAGATGAAGTCTGGAGGGTGAATCAGAAGAAGTAGAAGAAGGAGAAGGAGAAGGTGAAGTCTGGAGGGTGAAGCAGAAGAAGTAGAAGAAGGAGAAGGAGAAGGTGAAGTCAGGAGGGTGAATCAGAAGAAGTAGAAGAAGGAGAAGGAGAAGGTGAAGTCTGGAGGGTGAATCAGAAGAATCAGAAGAAGGAGAAGGAGAAGGTGAAGTCTGGAGGGTGAATCAGAAGAAGCAGAAGAAAGAGAAGGAGAAGGTGAAGTCTGGAGGGTGAAGCAGAAGAAACAGAAGAAGGAGAAGGAGAAGGTGAAGACTGGAGGGTGAATCAGAAGAAGTGGAAGAAGGAGAAGGAGAAGGTGAAGTCTGGAGAGTGAATCAGAAGAAGTAGAAGAAGGAGAAGGAGAAGGTGAAGTCTGGAGGGTGAATCAGAAGAAGCAGAAGAAGGAGAAGGAGAAGGTGAAGTCTGGAGGGTGAATCAGAAGAAGCAGAAGAAGGAGAAGGAGAAGATGAAGTCTGGAGGGTGAATCAGAACAAGTAGAAGAAGGAGAAGGAGAAGGTGAAGTCTGGAGGGTGAATCAGAAGTAGTAGAAGAAGGAGAAGGAGAAGGTGAAGTCTGGAGGGTGAATCAGAAGAAGCAGAAGAAAGAGAAGGAGAAGGTGAAGTCTGGAGGGTGAAGCAGAAGAAACAGAAGAAGGAGAAGGAGAAGGTGAAGACTGGAGGGTGAATCAGAAGAAGTGGAAGAAGGAGAAGGAGAAGGTGAAGTCTGGAGGGTGAATCAGAAGAAGTAGAAGAAGGAGAAGGAGAAGGTGAAGTCTGGAGGGTGAATCAGAAGAAGTAGAAGAAGGAGAAGGAGAAGGTGAAGTCTGGAGGTTTAATCAGAAGAAGCAGAAGAAGGAGAAGGAGAAGGTGAAGTCTGGAGGGTGAATCAGAAGAAGCAGAAGAAGGAGAAGGAGAAGATGAAGTCTGGAGGGTGAATCAGAACAAGTAGAAGAAGGAGAAGAAGAAGGTGAAGTCTGGAGGGTGAATCAGAAGTAGTAGAAGAAGGAGAAGGAGAAGGTGAAGTCTGGACGGTGAATCAGAAGAAACAGAAGAAGGAGAAGGAGAAGGTGAAGTCTGGAGGGTGAATCAGAAGAAGTAGAAGAAGGAGAAGGAGAAGGTGTAGTCTGGAGGGTGAATCAGAAGAGGTAGATGAAGGAGAAGGAGAAGGTGAAGTCTGGAGGGTGAATCAGAAGAAGCAGAAGAAGGAGATGGAGAAGGTGAAGTCTGGAGGGTGAATCAGAAGAAGTAGAAGAAGGAGAAGGAGAAGGTGAAGTCTGGAGGGTGAATCAGAAGAAGCAGAAGAAGGAGAAGGAGAAGATGAAGTCTGGAGGGTGAATCAGAACAAGTAGAAGAAGGAGAAGGAGAAGGTGAAGTCTGGAGGGTGAATCAGAAGTAGTAGAAGAAGGAGAAGGAGAAGGTGAAGTCTGGACGGTGAATCAGAAGAAACAGAAGAAGGAGAAGGAGAAGGTGAAGTCTGGAGGGTGAATCAGAAGAAGTAGAAGAAGGAGAAGGAGAAGGTGTAGTCTGGAGGGTGAATCAGAAGAGGTAGACGAAGGAGAAGGAGAAGGTGAAGTCTGGAGGGTGAATCAGAAGAAGCAGAAGAAGGAGATGGAGAAGGTGAAGTCTGGAGGGTGAATCAGAAGAAGTAGAAGAAGGAGAAGGAGAAGGTGAAGTCTGGAGGGTGAATCAGAAGAAGCAGAAGAAGGAGAAGGAGAAGGTGAAGTCTGGAGGGTGAATCAGAAGAAGCAGAAGAAGGAGAAGGAGAAGGAGAATCTGGAGGGTGAATCAGAAGAAGCAGAATAAGGAGAAGGAGAAGGTGAAGTCTGGAGGGTGAATCAGAAGAAGCAGAAGAAGGAGAAGGAGAAGGTGAAGTCTGGAGGGTGAATCAGAAGAAGTAGAAGAAGGAGAAGGAGAAGGTGAAGTCTGGAGGGTGAATCAGAAGAAGTAGAAGAAGGAGAAGGAGAAGGTGAAGTCTGGAGGTTGAATCAGAAGAAGTAGAAGAAGGAGAAGGAGAAGGTGAAGTCTGGAGGGTGAAGCAGAAGAAGTAGAAGAAGGAGAAGGAGAAGGTGAAGTCAGGAGGGTGAATCAGAAGAAGTAGAAGGCGGAGAAGGAGAAGTTGAAGTCAGGAGGGTGAATCAGAAGAAGCAGAAGAAGGAGAAGGAGAAGGTGAAGTCTGGAGGGTGAATCAGAAGAATCAGAAGAAGGAGAAGGAGAATGTGAAGTCTGGAGGGTGAATCAGAAGAAGCAGAATCAGGAGAAGGAGAAGGTGAAGTCTGGAGGGTGAATCAGAAGAAGCAGAATAAGGAGAAGGAGAAGGTGAAGTCTGGAGGGTGAATCAGAAGAAGCAGAAGAAGGAGAAGGAGAAGATGAAGTCTGGAGGGTGAATCAGAAGAAGTAGAAGAAGGAGAAGGAGAAGGTGAAGTCTGGAGGGTGAAGCAGAAGAAGTAGAAGAAGGAGAAGGAGAAGGTGAAGTCAGGAGGGTGAATCAGAAGAAGTAGAAGAAGGAGAAGGAGAAGGTGAAGTCAGGAGGGTGAATCAGAAGAAGCAGAAGAAGGAGAAGGAGAAGGTGAAGTCTGGAGGGTGAATCAGAAGAATCAGAAAAAGGAGAAGGAGAAGGTGAAGTCTGGAGGGTGAATCAGAAGAAGCAGAAGAAAGAGAAGGAGAAGGTGAAGTCTGGAGGGTGAAGCAGAAGAAACAGAAGAAGGAGAAGGAGAAGGTGAAGACTGGAGGGTGAATCAGAAGAAGTGGAAGAAGGAGAAGGAGAAGGTGAAGTCTGGAGGGTGAATCAGAAGAAGTAGAAGAAGGAGAAGGAGAAGGTGAAGTCTGGAGGGTGAATCAGAAGAAGCAGAAGAAGGAGAAGGAGAAGGTGAAGTCTGGAGGGTGAATCAGAAGAAGCAGAAGAAGGAGAAGGAGAAGATGAAGTCTGGAGGGTGAATCAGAAGAAATAGAAGAAGGAGAAGGAGAAGGTGAAGTCTGGAGGGTGAATCAGAAGTAGTAGAAGAAGGAGAAGGAGAAGGTGAAGTCTGGACGGTGAATCAGAAGAAACAGAAGAAGGAGAAGGAGAAGGTGAAGTCTGGAGGGTGAATCAGAAGAAGTAGAAGAAGGAGAAGGAGAAGGTGTAGTCTGGAGGGTGAATCAGAAGAAGTAGACGAAGGAGAAGGAGAAGGTGAAGTCTGGAGGGTGAATCAGAAGAAGCAGAAGAAGGAGATGGAGAAGGTGAAGTCTGGAGGGTGAATCAGAAGAAGTAGAAGAAGGAGAAGGAGAAGGTGAAGTCTGGAGGGTGAATCAGAAGAAGCAGAAGAAGGAGAAGGAGAAGGTGAAGTCTGGAGGGTGAATCAGAAGAAGCAGAAGAAGGAGAAGGAGAAGGAGAAGTCTGGAGGGTGAATCAGAAGAAGCAGAATAAGGAGAAGGAGAAGGTGAAGTCTGGAGGGTGAATCAGAAGAAGCAGAAGAAGGAGAAGGAGAAGGTGAAGTCTGGAGGGAGAATCAGAAGAAGGAGAAGAAGGAGAAGGAGAAGGTGAAGTCTGGAGGGTGAATCAGAAGAAGTAGAAGAAGGAGAAGGAGAAGGTGAAGTCTGGAGGTTGAATCAGAAGAAGTAGAAGAAGGAGCAGGAGAAGGTGAAGTCTGGAGGGTGAAGCAGAAGAAGTAGAAGAAGGAGAAGGAGAAGGTGAAGTCAGGAGGGTGAATCAGAAGAAGTAGAAGAAGGAGAAGGAGAAGGTGAAGTCAGGAGGGTGAATCAGAAGAAGCAGAAGGAGGAGAAGGAGAAGGTGAAGTCTGGAGGGTGAATCAGAAGAATCAGAAGAAGGAGAAGGAGAATGTGAAGTCAGGAGGGTGAATCAGAAGAAGCAGAAGAAAGAGAAGGAGATGGTGAAGTCTGGAGGGTGAATCAGAAGAAGTAGAAGAAGGAGAAGGAGAAGGTGAAGTCTGGAGGGTGAATCAGAAGAAGCAGAGGAAGGAGAAGGAGAAGGTGAAGTCTGGAGGGTGAATCAGAAGTAGTAGAAGAAGGAGAAGGAGAAGGTGAAGTCTGGACGGTGAATCAGAAGAAACAGAAGAAGGAGAAGGAGAAGGTGAAGTCTGGAGGGTGAATCAGAAGAAGTAGAAGAAGGAGAAGGAGAAGGTGTAGTCTGGAGGGTGAATCAGAAGAAGTAGACGAAGGAGAAGGAGAAGGTGAAGTCTGGAGGGTGAATCAGAAGAAGCAGAAGAAGGAGATGGAGAAGGTGAAGTCTGGAGGGTGAATCAGAAGAAGTAGAAGAAGGAGAAGGAGAAGGTGAAGTCTGGAGGGTGAATCAGAAGAAGCAGAAGAAGGAGAAGGAGAAGGTGAAGTCTGGAGGGTGAATCAGAAGAAGCAGAAGAAGGAGAAGGAGAAGGAGAAGTCTGGAGGGTGAATCAGAAGAAGCAGAATAAGGAGAAGGAGAAGGTGAAGTCTGGAGGGTGAATCAGAAGAAGCAGAAGAAGGAGAAGGAGAAGGTGAAGTTTGGAGGGAGAATCAGAAGAAGGAGAAGAAGGAGAAGGAGAAGGTGAAGTCTGGAGGGTGAATCAGAAGAAGTAGAAGAAGGAGAAGGAGAAGGTGAAGTCTGGAGGTTGAATCAGAAGAAGTAGAAGAAGGAGAAGGAGAAGGTGAAGTCTGGAGGGTGAAGCAGAAGAAGTAGAAGAAGGAGAAGGAGAAGGTGAAGTCAGGAGGGTGAATCAGAAGAAGTAGAAGAAGGAGAAGGAGAAGGTGAAGTCAGGAGGGTGAATCAGAAGAAGCAGAAGAAGGAGAAGGAGAAGGTGAAGTCTGGAGGGTGAATCAGAAGAATCAGAAGAAGGAGAAGGAGAATGTGAAGTCAGGAGGGTGAATCAGAAGAAGCAGAAGAAAGAGAAGGAGATGGTGAAGTCTGGAGGGTGAATCAGAAGAAGTAGAAGAAGGAGAAGGAGAAGGTGAAGTCTGGAGGGTGAATCAGAAGAAGCAGAGGAAGGAGAAGGAGAAGGTGAAGTCTGGAGGGTGAATCAGAAGAAGCAGAAGAAGTAGAAGGAGAAGGTGAAGTCTGGAGGGTGAATCAGAAGAAGCAGAAGAAGGAGAAGGAGAAGGTGAAGTCTGGAGGGTGAATGAGAAGAAGCAGAATAAGGAGAAGGAGAAGGTGAAGTCTGGAGGGTGAATCAGAAGAAGCAGAAGAAGGAGAAGGAGAAGGTGAAGTCTGGAGGGTGAATCAGAAGAAGTAGAAGAAGGAGAAGGAGAAGGTGAAGTCTGGAGGGTGAAGCAGAAGAAGGAGAAGGAGAAGGTGAAGTCAGGAGGGTGAATCAGAAGAAGTAGAAGAAGGAGAAGGAGAAGGTGAAATCAGGAGGGTGAATCAGAAGAAGCAGAAGAAGGAGAAGGAGAAGGTGAAGTCTGTAGGGTGAATCAGAAGAATCAGAAGAAGGAGAAGGAGAAGGTGAAGTCTGGAGGGTGAATCAGAAGAAGCAGAAGAAAGAGAAGGAGAAGGTGAAGTCTGGAGGGTGAAGCAGAAGATACAGAAGAAGGAGAAGGAGAAGGTGAAGACTGGAGGGTGAATCAGAAGAAGTAGAAGAAGGAGAAGGAGAAGGTGCAGTCTGGAGGGTGAATCAGAAGAAGTAGAAGAAGGAGAAGGAGAAGGTGAAGTCTGGAGGGTGAATCAGAAGAAGCAGAAGAAGGAGAAGGAGAAGGTGAAGTCTGGAGGGTGAATCAGAAGAAGCAGAAGAAGGGGAAGGAGAAGATGAAGTCTGGATGGTGAATCAGAAGAAGTAGAAGAAGGAGAAGGAGAAGGTGAGGTCTGGAGGGTGAATCAGAAGAAGCAGAAGAAGGAGAAGGAGAAGGTGAAGTCTGGAGGGTGAATCAGAAGAAGCAGAAGAAGGAGAAGGAGAAGGTGAAGTCTGGAGGGTGAATCAGAAGAAACAGAAGAAGGAGAAGGAGAAGGTGAAGTCTGGAGGGTGAATCAGAAGAAGTAGAAGAAGGAGAAGGAGAAGGTGTAGTCTGGAGGGTGAATCAGAAGAAGCAGAAGAAGGAGAAGGAGAAGGTGAAGTCTGGAGGGTGAATCAGAAGAAGCAGAAGAAGGAGAAGGAGAAGGTGAAGTCTGGAGGGTGAATCAGAAGAAGCAGAAGAAGGAGAAGGAGAAGGTGAAGTCAGGAGGGTGAATCAGAAGAAGCAGAAGAAGGAGAAGGAGAAGGTGAAGTTAGGAGGGTGAATCAGAAGAAGCAGAAGAAGGAGAAGGAGCAGGTGATGTCAGGGGGATGAAGCAGAAGAAGTAGAAGAAGGAGAAGGAGAAGGTGAAGTCAGGACGGTGAAGCAGAAGAAGCAGAAGAAGGAGAAGGAGAAGGTGAAGTCTGGAGGGTGAATCAGAAGAAGTAGAAGAAGGAAAAGGAGAAGGTCAAGTCTGGAGGGTGAATCAGAAGAAGTAGAAGAAGGAGAAGGAGAAGGAGAAGTCTGGAGGGTGAAGCAGAAGAAGTAGAAGAAGGAGAAGGAGAAGGTGAAGTCAGGAGGGTGAATCAGAAGAAGTAGAAGAAGGAGAAGGAGAAGGTGAAGTCAGGAGGGTGAATCAGAAGAAGCAGAAGAAGGAGAAGGAGAAGGTGAAGTCTGGAGGGTGAATCATAAGAATCAGAAGAAGGAGAAGGAGAAGGTGAAGTCTGGAGGGTGAATCAGAAGAAGCAGAAGAAAGAGAAGGAGAAGGTGAAGTCTGGAGGGTGAATCAGAAGAAGCAGAATAAGGAGAAGGAGAAGGTGAAGTCTGGAGGGTGAATCAGAAGAAGCAGAAGAAGGAGAAGGAGAAGGTGAAGTCTGGAGGGTGAATCAGAAGAAGTAGAAGAAGGAGAAGGAGAAGTTGAAGTCTGGAGGGTGAAGCAGAAGAATTAGAAGATGGAGAAGGAGAAGGTGAAGTCAGGAGGGTGAATCAGAAGAAGTAGAAGAAGGAGAAGGAGAAGGTGAAGTCAGGAGGGTGAATCGGAAGAAGCAGAAGATGGAGAAGGAGAAGGTGAAGTCTGGAGGGTGAATCAGAAGAATCAGAAGAAGGAGAAGAAGAAGGTGAAGTCTGGAGGGTGAATCAGAAGAAGCAGAGGAAGGAGAAGGAGAAGGTGAAGTCTGGAGGGTGAATCAGAAGAAGCAGAATAAGGAGAAGGAGAAGGTGAAGTCTGGAGGGTGAATCAGAAGAAGCAGAATAAGGAGAAGGAGAAGGTGAAGTCTGGAGGGTGAATCAGAAGAAGCAGAAGAAGGAGAAGGAGAAGGTGAAGTCTGGAGGGTGAATCAGAAGAAGTAGAAGAAGGAGAAGGAGAAGGTGAAGTCTGGAGGGTGAAGCAGAAGAAGTAGAAGAAGGAGAAGGAGAAGGTGAAGTCAGGTGGGTAAATCAGAAGAAGTAGAAGAAGGAGAAGGAGAAGGTGAAGTCAGGAGGGTGAATCAGAAGAAGCAGAAGAAGGAGAAGGAGAAGGTGAAGTCTGGAGGGTGAATCAGAAGAATCAGAAGAAGGAGAAGGAGAAGGTGAAGTCTGGAGGGTGAATCAGAAGAAGCAGAAGAAAGAGAAGGAGAAGGTGAAGTCTGGAGGGTGAAGCAGAAGAAACAGAAGAAGGAGAAGGATAAGGTGAAGACTGGAGGGTGAATCAGAAGAAGTAGAAGAAGAAGAAGGAGAAGGTGAAGTCTGGAGGGTGAATCAGAAGAAGCAGAAGAAGGAGAAGGAGAAGGTGAAGTCTGGAGGGTGAATCAGAAGAAGCAGAAGAAGGAGAAGGAGAAGATGAAGTCTGGAGGGTGAATCAGAAGAAGTAGAAGAAGGAGAAGGAGAAGGTGAAGTCTGGAGGGTGAATCAGAAGTAGTAGAAGAAGGAGAAGGAGAAGGTGAAGTCTGGAGGGTGAATCAGAAGAAACAGAAGAAGGAGAAGGAGAAGGTGAAGTCTGGAGGGTGAATCAGAAGAAGTAGAAGAAGGAGAAGGAGAAGGTGTAGTCTGGAGGGTGAATCAGAAGAAGTAGACGAAGGAGAAGGAGAAGGTGAAGTCTGGAGGGTGAATCAGAAGAAGCAGAAGAAGGAGATGGAGAAGGTGAAGTCTGGAGGGCGAATCAGAAGAAGTAGAAGAAGGAGAAGGAGAAGGTGAAGTCTGGAGGGTAAATCAGAAGAAGCAGAAGAAGGAGAAGGTGAAGTCTGGAGGGTGAATCAGAAGAAGCAGAAGAAGGAGAAGGAGAAGGTGAAGTCTGGAGGGTGATTCAGAAGAAGCAGAATAAGGAGAAGGAGAAGGTGAAGTCTGGAGAGTGAATCAGAAGAAGCAGAAGAAGGAGAAGGAGAAGGTGAAGTCTGGAGGGTGAATCAGAAGAAGTAGAAGAAGGAGAAGGAGAAGGTGAAGTCTGGAGGGTGAATCAGAAGAAGTAGAAGAAGGAGAAGGAGAAGGTGAAGTCTGGAGGGTGAATCAGAAGAAGTAGAAGAAGGAGAAGGAGAAGCTGAAGTCTGGAGGGTGAAGCAGAAGAAGTAGAAGAAGGAGAAGGAGAAGGTGAAGTCAGGAGGGTGAATCAGAAGATGTAGAAGAAGGAGAAGGAGAAGGTGAAGTCAGGAGGGTGAATCAGAAGAAGCAGAAGAAGGAGAAGGAGAAGGTGAATTCTGGAGGGTGAATCAGAAGAATCAGAAGAAGGAGAAGGAGAAGGTGAAGTCTGGAGGGTGAATCAGAAGAAGCAGAAGAAAGAGAAGGAGAAGGTGAAGTCTGGAGGGTGAATCAGAAGAAGTAGAAGAAGGAGAAGGAGAAGGTGAAGTCTGGAGGGTGAATCAGAAGAAGCAGAAGAAGGAGAAGGAGAAGGTGAAGTCTGGAGGGTGAATCAGAAGAAGTAGACGAAGGAGAAGGAGAAGGTGAAGTCTGGAGGGTGAATCAGAAGAAGCAGAAGAAGGAGATGGAGAAGGTGAAGTCTGGAGGGTGAATCAGAAGAAGTAGAAGAAGGAGAAGGAGAAGGTGAAGTCTGGAGGGTGAATCAGAAGAAGCAGAAGAAGGAGAAGGAGAAGGTGAAGTCTGGAGGGTGAATCAGATGAAGCAGAAGAAGGAGAAGGAGAAGGTGAAGTCTGGAGGGTGATTCAGAAGAAGCAGAATAAGGAGAAGGAGAAGGTGAAGTCTGGAGGGTGAAACAGAAGAAGCAGAAGAAGGAGAAGGAGAAGGTGAAGTCTGGAGGGTGAATCAGAAGAAGTAGAAGAAGGAGAAGGAGAAGGTGAAGTCTGGAGGGTGAATCAGAAGAAGTAGAAGAAGGAGAAGGAGAAGGTGAAGTCTGGAGGGTGAATCAGAAGAAGTAGAAGAAGGAGAAGGAGAAGGTGAAGTCTGGAGGGTGAAGCAGAAGAAGTAGAAGAAGGAGAAGGAGAAGGTGAAGTCAGGAGGGTGAATCAGAAGATGTAGAAGAAGGAGAAGGAGAAGGTGAAGTCAGGAGGGTGAATCAGAAGAAGCAGAAGAAGGAGAAGGAGAAGGTGAAGTCTGGAGGGTGAATCAGAAGAAGTAGAAGAAGGAGAAGGAGAAGGTGAAGTCTGGAGCGTGAATCAGAAGAAGCAGAAGAAGGAGAAGGAGAAGGTGAAGTCTGGAGGGTGAATCAGAAGAAGCAGAAGAAGGAGAAGGAGAAGGTGATGTCTGGAGGGTGAATCAGAAGAAGCAGAATAAGGAGAAGGAGAAGGTGAAGTCTGGAGGGTGAATCAGAAGAAGCAGAAGAAGGAGAAGGAGAAGGTGAAGTCTGGAGGGTGAATCAGAAGAAGTAGAAGAAGGAGAAGGAGAAGGTGTAGTCTGGAGGGTGAAGCAGAAGAAGTAGACGAAGGAGAAGGAGAAGGTGAAGTCTGGAGGGTGAATCAGAAGAAGCAGAAGAAGGAGAAGGAGAAGGTGAAGTCTGGAGGGTGAATCAGAAGAAGTAGAAGAAGGAGAAGGAGAAGGTGAAGTCTGGAGGGTGAATCAGAAGAAGCAGAAGAAGGAGAAGGAGAAGGTGAAGTCTGGAGGGTGAATCAGAAGAAGCAGAAGAAGGAGAAGGAGAAGGTGAAGTCTGCAGGGTGAATCAGAAGAAGCAGGAGAAGGAGAAGGAGAAGGTGAAGTCTGGAGGGTGAATCAGAAGAAGCAGAATAAGGAGAAGGAGAAGGTGAAGTCTGGAGGGTGAATCAGAAGAAGCAGAAGAAGGAGAAGGAGAAGGTGAAGTCTGGAGGGTGAATCAGAAGGAGTAGAAGAAGGAGAAGGAGAAGGTGAAGTCTGGGGGGTGAATCAGAAGAAGCAGAAGAAGGAGAAGGAGAAGGTGAAGTCTGGAGGGTGAATCAGAAGAAGCAGAAGAAGGAGAAGGAGAAGGTGAAGTCTGGAGGGTGAATCAGAAGAAGCAGAAGAAGGACAAGGAGAAGGTGAAGTCTGGAGGGTGAATCAGAAGAAGCAGAATAAGGAGAAGGAGAAGGTGAAGTCTGGAGGGTGAATCAGAAGAAGCAGAAGAAGGAGAAGGAGAAGGTGAAGTCTGGAGGTTGAATCAGAAGAAGCAGAGGAAGGAGAAGGAGAAGGTGAAGTCTGGAGGGTGAATCAGAAGAAGCAGAATAAGGAGAAGGAGAAGGTGAAGTCTGGAGGGTGAATCAGAAGAAGCAGAATAAGGAGAAGGAGAAGGTGAAGTCTGGAGGGTGAATCAGAAGAAGCAGAAGAAGGAGAAGGAGAAGGTGAAGTCTGGAGGGTGAATCAGAAGAAGTAGAAGAAGGAGAAGGAGAAGGTGAAGTCTGGAGGGTGAAGCAGAAGAAGTAGAAGAAGGAGAAGGAGAAGGTGAAGTCAGGTGGGTAAATCAGAAGAAGTAGAAGAAGGAGAAGGAGAAGGTGAAGTCTGGAGGGTGAATCAGAAGTAGTAGAAGAAGGAGAAGGAGAAGGTGAAGTCTGGAGGATGAATCAGAAGAAACAGAAGAAGGAGAAGGAGAAGGTGAAGTCTGGAGGGTGAATCAGAAGAAGTAGAAGAAGGAGAAGGAGAAGGTGTAGTCTGGAGGGTGAATCAGAAGAAGTAGACGAAGGAGAAGGAGAAGGTGAAGTCTGGAGGGTGAATCAGAAGAAGCAGAAGAAGGAGATGGAGAAGGTGAAGTCTGGAGGGTGAATCAGAAGAAGTAGAAGAAGGAGAAGGAGAAGGTGAAGTCTGGAGGGTAAATCAGAAGAAGCAGAAGAAGGAGAAGGTGAAGTCTGGAGGGTGAATCAGAAGAAGCAGAAGAAGGAGAAGGAGAAGGTGAAGTCTGGAGGGTGATTCAGAAGAAGCAGAATAAGGAGAAGGAGAAGGTGAAGTCTGGAGGGTGAATCAGAAGAAGCAGAAGAAGGAGAAGGAGAAGGTGAAGTCTGGAGGGTGAATCAGAAGAAGTAGAAGAAGGAGAAGGAGAAGGTGAAGTCTGGAGGGTGAATCAGAAGAAGTAGAAGAAGGAGAAGGAGAAGGTGAAGTCTGGAGGGTGAATCAGAAGAAGTAGAAGAAGGAGAAGGAGAAGCTGAAGTCTGGAGGGTGAAGCAGAAGAAGTAGAAGAAGGAGAAGGAGAAGGTGAAGTCAGGAGGGTGAATCAGAAGATGTAGAAGAAGGAGAAGGAGAAGGTGAAGTCAGGAGGGTGAATCAGAAGAAGCAGAAGAAGGAGACGGAGAAGGTGAAGTCCGGAGGGTGAATCAGAAGAATCAGAAGAAGGAGAAGGAGAAGGTGAAGTCTGGAGGGTGAATCAGAAGAAGCAGAAGAAAGAGAAGGAGAAGGGGAAGTCTGGAGGGTGAATCAGAAGAAGTAGAAGAAGGAGAAGGAGAAGGTGAAGTCTGGAGGGTGAATCAGAAGAAGCAGAAGAAGGAGAAGGAGAAGGTGAAGTCTGGAGGGTGAATCAGAAGAAGTAGACGAAGGAGAAGGAGAAGTTGAAGTCTGGAGGGTGAATCAGAAGAAGCAGAAGAAGGAGATGGAGAAGGTGAAGTCTGGAGGGTGAATCAGAAGAAGTAGAAGAAGGAGAAGGAGAAGGTGAAGTCTGGAGAGTGAATCAGAAGAAGCAGAAGAAGGAGAAGGAGAAGGTGAAGTCTGGAGGGTGAATCAGATGAAGCAGAAGAAGGAGAAGGAGAAGGTGAAGTCTGGAGGGTGATTCAGAAGAAGCAGAATAAGGAGAAGGAGAAGGTGAAGTCTGGAGGGTGAAACAGAAGAAGCAGAAGAAGGAGAAGGAGAAGGTGAAGTCTGGAGGGTGAATCAGAAGAAGTAGAAGAAGGAGAAGGAGAAGGTGAAGTCTGGAGGGTGAATCAGAAGAAGTAGAAGAAGGAGAAGGAGAATGTGAAGTCTGGAGGGTGAATCAGAAGAAGTAGAAGAAGGAGAAGGAGAAGGTGAAGTCTGGAGGGTGAAGCAGAAGAAGTAGAAGAAGGAGAAGGAGAAGGTGAAGTCAGGAGGGTGAATCAGAAGATGTAGAAGAAGGAGAAGGAGAAGGTGAAGTCAGGAGGGTGAATCAGAAGAAGCAGAAGAAGGAGAAGGAGAAGGTGAAGTCTGGAGGGTGAATCAGAAGAAGTAGAAGAAGGAGAAGGAGAAGGTGAAGTCTGGAGCGTGAATCAGAAGAAGCAGAAGAAGGAGAAGGAGAAGGTGAAGTCTGGAGGGTAAATCAGAAGAAGCAGAAGAAGGAGAAGGAGAAGGTGATGTCTGGAGGGTGAATCAGAAGAAGCAGAATAAGGAGAAGGAGAAGGTGAAGTCTGGAGGGTGAATCAGAAGAAGCAGAAGAAGGAGAAGGAGAAGGTGAAGTCTGGAGGGTGAATCAGAAGAAGTAGAAGAAGGAGAAGGAGAAGGTGTAGTCTGGAGGGTGAAGCAGAAGAAGTAGAAGAAGGAGAAGGAGAAGGTGAAGTCTGGAGGGTGAATCAGAAGAAGCAGAAGAAGGAGAAGGAGAAGGTGAAGTCTGGAGGGTGAATCAGAAGAAGCAGAATAAGGAGAAGGAGAAGGTGAAGTCTGGAGGGTGAATCAGAAGAAGCAGAAGAAGGAGAAGGAGAAGGTGAAGTCTGGAGGGTGAATCAGAAGGAGTAGAAGAAGGAGAAGGAGAAGGTGTAGTCTGGAGGGTGAAGCAGAAGAAGTAGAAGAAGGAGAAGGAGAAGGTGAAGTCTGGAGGGTGAATCAGAAGAAGCAGAAGAAGGAGAAGGAGAAGGTGAAGTCTGGAGGGTGAATCAGAAGAAGCAGAATAAGGAGAAGGAGAAGGTGAAGTCTGGAGGGTGAATCAGAAGAAGCAGAAGAAGGAGAAGGAGAAGGTGAAGTCTGGAGGGTGAATCAGAAGAAGTAGACGAAGGAGAAGGAGAAGGTGAAGTCTGGAGGGTGAATCAGAAGAAGCAGAAGAAGGAGATGGAGAAGGTGAAGTCTGGAGGGTGAATCAGAAGAAGTAGAAGAAGGAGAAGGAGAAGGTGAAGTCTGGAGGGTGAATCAGAAGAAGCAGAAGAAGGAGAAGGAGAAGGTGAAGTCTGGAGGGTGAATCAGATGAAGCAGAAGAAGGAGAAGGAGAAGGTGAAGTCTGGAGGGTGATTCAGAAGAAGCAGAATAAGGAGAAGGAGAAGGTGAAGTCTGGAGGGTGAAACAGAAGAAGCAGAATAAGGAGAAGGAGAAGGTGATGTCTGGAGGGTGAATCAGAAGAAGTAGAAGAAGGAGAAGGAGAAGGTGAAGTCTGGAGGGTGAATCAGAAGAAGTAGAAGAAGGAGAAGGAGAAGGTGAAGTCTGGAGGGTGAATCAGAAGAAGTAGAAGAAGGAGAAGGAGAAGGTGAAGTCTGGAGGGTGAAGCAGAAGAAGTAGAAGAAGGAGAAGGAGAAGGTGAAGTCAGGAGGGTGAATCAGAAGATGTAGAAGAAGGAGAAGGAGAAGGTGAAGTCAGGAGGGTGAATCAGAAGAAGCAGAAGAAGGAGAAGGAGAAGGTGAAGTCTGGAGGGTGAATCAGAAGAAGTAGAAGAAGGAGAAGGAGAAGGTGAAGTCTGGAGCGTGAATCAGAAGAAGCAGAAGAAGGAGAAGGAGAAGGTGAAGTCTGGAGGGTGAATCAGAAGAAGCAGAAGAAGGAGAAGGAGAAGGTGATGTCTGGAGGGTGAATCAGAAGAAGCAGAATAAGGAGAAGGAGAAGGTGAAGTCTGGAGGGTGAATCAGAAGAAGCAGAAGAAGGAGAAGGAGAAGGTGAAGTCTGGAGGGTGAATCAGAAGAAGTAGAAGAAGGAGAAGGAGAAGGTGTAGTCTGGAGGGTGAAGCAGAAGAAGTAGACGAAGGAGAAGGAGAAGGTGAAGTCTGGAGGGTGAATCAGAAGAAGCAGAAGAAGGAGAAGGAGAAGGTGAAGTCTGGAGGGTGAATCAGAAGAAGTAGAAGAAGGAGAAGGAGAAGGTGAAGTCTGGAGGGTGAATCAGAAGAAGCAGAAGAAGGAGAAGGAGAAGGTGAAGTCTGGAGGGTGAATCAGAAGAAGCAGAAGAAGGAGAAGGAGAAGGTGAAGTCTGCAGGGTGAATCAGAAGAAGCAGGAGAAGGAGAAGGAGAAGGTGAAGTCTGGAGGGTGAATCAGAAGAAGCAGAATAAGGAGAAGGAGAAGGTGAAGTCTGGAGGGTGAATCAGAAGAAGCAGAAGAAGGAGAAGGAGAAGGTGAAGTCTGGAGGGTGAATCAGAAGGAGTAGAAGAAGGAGAAGGAGAAGGTGAAGTCTGGGGGGTGAATCAGAAGAAGCAGAAGAAGGAGAAGGAGAAGGTGAAGTCTGGAGGGTGAATCAGAAGAAGCAGAAGAAGGAGAAGGAGAAGGTGAAGTCTGGAGGGTGAATCAGAAGAAGCAGAAGAAGGACAAGGAGAAGGTGAAGTCTGGAGGGTGAATCAGAAGAAGCAGAATAAGGAGAAGGAGAAGGTGAAGTCTGGAGGGTGAATCAGAAGAAGCAGAAGAAGGAGAAGGAGAAGGTGAAGTCTGGAGGTTGAATCAGAAGAAGCAGAGGAAGGAGAAGGAGAAGGTGAAGTCTGGAGGGTGAATCAGAAGAAGCAGAATAAGGAGAAGGAGAAGGTGAAGTCTGGAGGGTGAATCAGAAGAAGCAGAATAAGGAGAAGGAGAAGGTGAAGTCTGGAGGGTGAATCAGAAGAAGCAGAAGAAGGAGAAGGAGAAGGTGAAGTCTGGAGGGTGAATCAGAAGAAGTAGAAGAAGGAGAAGGAGAAGGTGAAGTCTGGAGGGTGAAGCAGAAGAAGTAGAAGAAGGAGAAGGAGAAGGTGAAGTCAGGTGGGTAAATCAGAAGAAGTAGAAGAAGGAGAAGGAGAAGGTGAAGTCTGGAGGGTGAATCAGAAGTAGTAGAAGAAGGAGAAGGAGAAGGTGAAGTCTGGAGGATGAATCAGAAGAAACAGAAGAAGGAGAAGGAGAAGGTGAAGTCTGGAGGGTGAATCAGAAGAAGTAGAAGAAGGAGAAGGAGAAGGTGTAGTCTGGAGGGTGAATCAGAAGAAGTAGACGAAGGAGAAGGAGAAGGTGAAGTCTGGAGGGTGAATCAGAAGAAGCAGAAGAAGGAGATGGAGAAGGTGAAGTCTGGAGGGTGAATCAGAAGAAGTAGAAGAAGGAGAAGGAGAAGGTGAAGTCTGGAGGGTAAATCAGAAGAAGCAGAAGAAGGAGAAGGTGAAGTCTGGAGGGTGAATCAGAAGAAGCAGAAGAAGGAGAAGGAGAAGGTGAAGTCTGGAGGGTGATTCAGAAGAAGCAGAATAAGGAGAAGGAGAAGGTGAAGTCTGGAGGGTGAATCAGAAGAAGCAGAAGAAGGAGAAGGAGAAGGTGAAGTCTGGAGGGTGAATCAGAAGAAGTAGAAGAAGGAGAAGGAGAAGGTGAAGTCTGGAGGGTGAATCAGAAGAAGTAGAAGAAGGAGAAGGAGAAGGTGAAGTCTGGAGGGTGAATCAGAAGAAGTAGAAGAAGGAGAAGGAGAAGCTGAAGTCTGGAGGGTGAAGCAGAAGAAGTAGAAGAAGGAGAAGGAGAAGGTGAAGTCAGGAGGGTGAATCAGAAGATGTAGAAGAAGGAGAAGGAGAAGGTGAAGTCAGGAGGGTGAATCAGAAGAAGCAGAAGAAGGAGACGGAGAAGGTGAAGTCCGGAGGGTGAATCAGAAGAATCAGAAGAAGGAGAAGGAGAAGGTGAAGTCTGGAGGGTGAATCAGAAGAAGCAGAAGAAAGAGAAGGAGAAGGGGAAGTCTGGAGGGTGAATCAGAAGAAGTAGAAGAAGGAGAAGGAGAAGGTGAAGTCTGGAGGGTGAATCAGAAGAAGCAGAAGAAGGAGAAGGAGAAGGTGAAGTCTGGAGGGTGAATCAGAAGAAGTAGACGAAGGAGAAGGAGAAGTTGAAGTCTGGAGGGTGAATCAGAAGAAGCAGAAGAAGGAGATGGAGAAGGTGAAGTCTGGAGGGTGAATCAGAAGAAGTAGAAGAAGGAGAAGGAGAAGGTGAAGTCTGGAGAGTGAATCAGAAGAAGCAGAAGAAGGAGAAGGAGAAGGTGAAGTCTGGAGGGTGAATCAGATGAAGCAGAAGAAGGAGAAGGAGAAGGTGAAGTCTGGAGGGTGATTCAGAAGAAGCAGAATAAGGAGAAGGAGAAGGTGAAGTCTGGAGGGTGAAACAGAAGAAGCAGAAGAAGGAGAAGGAGAAGGTGAAGTCTGGAGGGTGAATCAGAAGAAGTAGAAGAAGGAGAAGGAGAAGGTGAAGTCTGGAGGGTGAATCAGAAGAAGTAGAAGAAGGAGAAGGAGAATGTGAAGTCTGGAGGGTGAATCAGAAGAAGTAGAAGAAGGAGAAGGAGAAGGTGAAGTCTGGAGGGTGAAGCAGAAGAAGTAGAAGAAGGAGAAGGAGAAGGTGAAGTCAGGAGGGTGAATCAGAAGATGTAGAAGAAGGAGAAGGAGAAGGTGAAGTCAGGAGGGTGAATCAGAAGAAGCAGAAGAAGGAGAAGGAGAAGGTGAAGTCTGGAGGGTGAATCAGAAGAAGTAGAAGAAGGAGAAGGAGAAGGTGAAGTCTGGAGCGTGAATCAGAAGAAGCAGAAGAAGGAGAAGGAGAAGGTGAAGTCTGGAGGGTAAATCAGAAGAAGCAGAAGAAGGAGAAGGAGAAGGTGATGTCTGGAGGGTGAATCAGAAGAAGCAGAATAAGGAGAAGGAGAAGGTGAAGTCTGGAGGGTGAATCAGAAGAAGCAGAAGAAGGAGAAGGAGAAGGTGAAGTCTGGAGGGTGAATCAGAAGAAGTAGAAGAAGGAGAAGGAGAAGGTGTAGTCTGGAGGGTGAAGCAGAAGAAGTAGAAGAAGGAGAAGGAGAAGGTGAAGTCTGGAGGGTGAATCAGAAGAAGCAGAAGAAGGAGAAGGAGAAGGTGAAGTCTGGAGGGTGAATCAGAAGAAGCAGAATAAGGAGAAGGAGAAGGTGAAGTCTGGAGGGTGAATCAGAAGAAGCAGAAGAAGGAGAAGGAGAAGGTGAAGTCTGGAGGGTGAATCAGAAGGAGTAGAAGAAGGAGAAGGAGAAGGTGTAGTCTGGAGGGTGAAGCAGAAGAAGTAGAAGAAGGAGAAGGAGAAGGTGAAGTCTGGAGGGTGAATCAGAAGAAGCAGAAGAAGGAGAAGGAGAAGGTGAAGTCTGGAGGGTGAATCAGAAGAAGCAGAATAAGGAGAAGGAGAAGGTGAAGTCTGGAGGGTGAATCAGAAGAAGCAGAAGAAGGAGAAGGAGAAGGTGAAGTCTGGAGGGTGAATCAGAAGAAGCAGAAGAAGGAGAAGGAGAAGGTGAAGTCTGGAGGGTGAATCAGAAGAAGCAGAAGAAGGAGAAGGAGAAGGTGAAGTCTGGAGGGTGAATCAGAAGAAGCAGAAGAAGGAGAAGGAGAAGGTGAAGTCTGGAGGGTGAATCAGAAGAAGCAGAATAAGGAGAAGGAGAAGGTGAAGTCTGGAGGGTGAATCAGAAGAAGCAGAAGAAGGAGAAGGAGAAGGTGAAGTCTGGAGGGTGAATCAGAAGAAGTAGAAGAAGGAGAAGGAGAAGGTGAAGTCTGGAGGGTGAAGCAGAAGAAGTAGAAGAAGGAGAAGGAGAAGGTGAAGTCAGGAGGGTGAATCAGAAGAAGTAGAAGAAGGAGAAGGAGAAGGTGTAGTCTGGAGGGTGAAGCAGAAGAAGTAGAAGAAGGAGAAGGAGAAGGTGAAGTCTGGAGGGTGAATCAGAAGAAGCAGAAGAAGGAGAAGGAGAAGGTGAAGTCTGGAGGGTGAATCAGAAGAAGCAGAATAAGGAGAAGGAGAAGGTGAAGTCTGGAGGGTGAATCAGAAGAAGCAGAAGAAGGAGAAGGAGAAGGTGAAGTCTGGAGGGTGAATCAGAAGGAGTAGAAGAAGGAGAAGGAGAAGGTGAAGTCTGGGGGGTGAATCAGAAGAAGCAGAAGAAGGAGAAGGAGAAGGTGAAGTCTGGAGGGTGAATCAGAAGAAGCAGAAGAAGGAGAAGGAGAAGGTGAAGTCTGGAGGGTGAATCAGAAGAAGCAGAAGAAGGAGAAGGAGAAGGTGAAGTCTGGAGGGTGAATCAGAAGAAGCAGAATAAGGAGAAGGAGAAGGTGAAGTCTGGAGGGTGAATCAGAAGAAGCAGAAGAAGGAGAAGGAGAAGGTGAAGTCTGGAGGGTGAATCAGAAGAAGTAGAAGAAGGAGAAGGAGAAGGTGAAGTCTGGAGGGTGAAGCAGAAGAAGTAGAAGAAGGAGAAGGAGAAGGTGAAGTCTGGAGGGTGAATCAGAAGAAGCAGAAGAAAGAGAAGGAGAAGATGAAGTCTGGAGGGTGAATCAGAAGAAGCAGAAGAAGGAGAAGGAGAAGGTGAAGTCTGGAGGGTGAATCAAAAGAAGCAGAAGAAGGAGAAGGAGAAGGTGAAGTCTGGAGGGTGAATCAGAAGAAGCAGAAGAAGGAGAAGGAGAAGGTGAAGTCAGGAGGGTGAATCAGAAGAAGCAGAAGAAGGAGAAGGAGAAGGTGTAGTTAGGAGGGTGAATCAGAAGAAGCAGAAGAAGGAGAAGGAGCAGGTGAAGTCAGGGGGGTGAAGCAGAAGAAGTAGAAGAAGGAGAAGGAGAAGGTGAAGTCAGGACGGTGAAGCAGAAGAAGCAGAAGAAGGAGAAGGAGAAGGTGAAGTCTGGAGGGCGCAGCAGAAGAAGCAGAAGAAGGAGAAGGAGAAGCTGAAGTCTGGAGGGTGAAGCAGAAGAAGCAGAAGAAGGAGAAGGAGAAGGTGAAGTCTGGAGGGTGAATCAGAAGAAGCAGAAGAAGGAGAAGGAGAAGCTGAAGTCAGGAGAGTGAAGCAGAAGAAGCAGAAGATGGAGAAGGAGAAGGTGAAGTCTGGAGGGCGAAGCAGAAGAAGCAGAAGAAGGAGAAGGAGAAGGTGAAGTCTGGAGGGTGAAGCAGAAGAAGCAGAAGAAGGAGAAGGAGAAGGTGGAGTCTGGAGGGTGAATCAGAAGAAGTAGAAGAAGGAGAAGGAGAAGGTGAAGTCAGGAGGGTGAAGCAGAAGAAGCAGAAGAAGGAGAAGGAGAAGGTGAAGTCTGGAGGGTGAAGCAGAAGAAGCAGAAGAAGGAGCAGGAGAAGGTGAAGTCTGGAGGGTGAAGCAGAAGAAGCAGAAGAAGGAGAAGGAGAAGGTGAAGTCAGGAGGGTGAATCAGAAGAATTAGAAGAAGGAGAAGGAGAAGGTGAAGTCTGGAGGGTGAATCAGAAGAAGCAGAAGAAGGAGAAGGAGAAGGTGAAGTCTGGAGGGTGAATCAGAAGAAGCAGAAGAAGGAGAAGGAGAAGATGAAGTCTGGAGGGTGAATCAGAAGAAGTAGAAGAAGGAGAAGGAGAAGGTGAGGTCTGGAGGGTCAATCAGAAGAAGCAGAAGAAGGAGAAGGAGAAGGTGAAGTCTGGAGGGTGAATCAGAAGAAGCAGAAGAAGGACAAGGAGAAGGTGAAGTCTGGAGGGTGAATTAGAAGAAGAAGAAGAAGGAGAAGGAGAAGGTGAAGTCAGGAGGGTGAATCAGAAGAAGCAGAAGAAGGAGAAGGAGAAGGTAAAGTTAGGAGGGTGAATCAGAAGAAGCAGAAGAAGGAGAAGGAGCAGGTGAAGTCAGCGGGGTGAAGCAGAAGAAGTAGAAGAAGGAGAAGGAGAAGGTGAAGTCAGGAGGATGAAGCAGAAGAAGCAGAAGAAGGAGAAGGAGAAGTGAAGTCTGGAGGGTGAATCAGAAGAAGCAGAATAAGGAGAAGGAGAAGGTGAAGTCTGGAGGGTGAATCAGAAGAAGCAGAAGGAGGAGAAGGAGAAGGTGAAGTCTGGAGGGTGAATCAGTAGAAGTAGAAGAAGGAGAAGGAGAAGGTGAAGTCTGGAGGGTGAATCAGAAGAAGCAGAAGAAGGAGAAGGAGAAGGTGAAGTCTGGAGGGTGAATCAGAAGAAGTAGAAGAAGGAGAAGGAGAAGGTGAAGTCTGGAGGGCGCAGCAGAAGAAGCAGAAGAAGGAGAAGGAGAAGCTGAAGTCTGGAGGGTGAAGCAGAAGAAGCAGAAGAAGGAGAAGGAGAAGGTGAAGTCTGGAGGGTGAATCAGAAGAAGCAGAAGAAGGAGAAGGAGAAGCTGAAGTCAGGAGAGTGAAGCAGAAGAAGCAGAAGATGGAGAAGGAGAAGGTGAAGTCTGGAGGGCGAAGCAGAAGAAGCAGAAGAAGGAGAAGGAGAAGGTGAAGTCTGGAGGGTGAAGCAGAAGAAGCAGAAGAAGGAGAAGGAGAAGGTGGAGTCTGGAGGGTGAATCAGAAGAAGTAGAAGAAGGAGAAGGAGAAGGTGAAGTCAGGAGGGTGAAGCAGAAGAAGCAGAAGAAGGAGAAGGAGAAGGTGAAGTCTGGAGGGTGAAGCAGAAGAAGCAGAAGAAGGAGCAGGAGAAGGTGAAGTCTGGAGGGTGAAGCAGAAGAAGCAGAAGAAGGAGAAGGAGAAGGTGAAGTCAGGAGGGTGAATCAGAAGAATTAGAAGAAGGAGAAGGAGAAGGTGAAGTCTGGAGGGTGAATCAGAAGAAGCAGAAGAAGGAGAAGGAGAAGGTGAAGTCTGGAGGGTGAATCAGAAGAAGCAGAAGAAGGAGAAGGAGAAGATGAAGTCTGGAGGGTGAATCAGAAGAAGTAGAAGAAGGAGAAGGAGAAGGTGAGGTCTGGAGGGTCAATCAGAAGAAGCAGAAGAAGGAGAAGGAGAAGGTGAAGTCTGGAGGGTGAATCAGAAGAAGCAGAAGAAGGACAAGGAGAAGGTGAAGTCTGGAGGGTGAATTAGAAGAAGAAGAAGAAGGAGAAGGAGAAGGTGAAGTCAGGAGGGTGAATCAGAAGAAGCAGAAGAAGGAGAAGGAGAAGGTAAAGTTAGGAGGGTGAATCAGAAGAAGCAGAAGAAGGAGAAGGAGCAGGTGAAGTCAGCGGGGTGAAGCAGAAGAAGTAGAAGAAGGAGAAGGAGAAGGTGAAGTCAGGAGGATGAAGCAGAAGAAGCAGAAGAAGGAGAAGGAGAAGGTGAAGTCTGGAGGGTGAATCAGAAGAAGCAGAATAAGGAGAAGGAGAAGGTGAAGTCTGGAGGGTGAATCAGAAGAAGCAGAAGAAGGAGAAGGAGAAGGTGAAGTCTGGAGGGTGAATCAGAAGAAGTAGAAGAAGGAGAAGGAGAAGGTGTAGTCTGGAGGGTGAAGCAGAAGAAGTAGAAGAAGGAGAAGGAGAAGGTGAAGTCTGGAGGGTGAATCAGAAGAAGCAGAAGAAGGAGAAGGAGAAGGTGAAGTCTGGAGGGTGAATCAGAAGAAGTAGAAGAAGGAGAAGGAGAAGGTGAAGTCTGGAGGGTGAATCAGAAGAAGCAGAAGAAGGAGAAGGAGAAGGTGAAGTCTGGAGGGTGAATCAGAAGAAGCAGAAGAAGGAGAAGGAGAAGGTGAAGTCTGCAGGGTGAATCGGAAGAAGCAGAAGAAGGAGAAGGAGAAGGTGAAGTCTGGAGGGTGAATCAGAAGAAGCAGAATAAGGAGAAGGAGAAGGTGAAGTCTGGAGGTTGAATCAGAAGAAGCAGAAGAAGGAGAAGGAGAAGGTGAAGTCTGGAGGGTGAATCAGAAGGAGTAGAAGAAGGAGAAGGAGAAGGTGAAGTCTGGGGGGTGAATCAGAAGAAGCAGAAGAAGGAGAAGGAGAAGGTGAAGTCTGGAGGGTGAATCAGAAGAAGCAGAAGAAGGAGAAGCAGAAGGTGAAGTCTGGAGGGTGAATCAGAAGAAGCAGAAGAAGGAGAAGGAGAAGGTGAAGTCTGGAGGGTGAATCAGAAGAAGCAGAATAAGGAGAAGGAGAAGGTGAAGTCTGGAGGGTGAATCAGAAGAAGCAGAAGAAGGAGAAGGAGAAGGTGAAGTCTGGAGGGTGAATCAGAAGAAGTAGAAGAAGGAGAAGGAGAAGGTGAAGTCTGGAGGGTGAAGCAGAAGAAGTAGAAGAAGGAGAAGGAGAAGGTGAAGTCAGGAGGGTGAATCAGAAGAAGTAGAAGAAGGAGAAGGAGAAGGTGAGGTCAGGAGGGTGAATCAGAAGAAGCAGAAGAAGGAGAAGGAGAAGGTGAAATCTGGAGGGTGAATCAGAAGAATCAGAAGAAGGAGAAGGAGAAGGTGAAGTCTGAAGGGTGAATCAGAAGAAGCAGAAGAAAGAGAAGAAGAAGGTGAAGTCTGGAGGGTGAAGCAGAAGAAACAGAAGAAGGAGAAGGAGAAGGTGAAGACTGGAGGGTGAATCTGAAGAAGTATAAGAAGGAGAAGGAGAAGGTGAAGTCTGGAGGGTGAATCAGAAGAAGTAGAAGAAGGAGAAGGAGAAGGTGAAGTCTGGAGGGTGAATCAGAAGAAGCAGAAGAAGGAGAAGGAGAAGGTGAAGTCTGGAGGGTGAATCAGAAGAAGCAGAAGAAAGAGAAGGAGAAGATGAAGTCTGGAGGGTGAATCAGAAGAAGCAGAAGAAGGAGAAGGAGAAGGTGAAGTCTGGAGGGTGAATCAGAAGAAGCAGAAGAAGGAGAAGGAGAAGGTGAAGTCTGGAGGGTGAATCAGAAGAAGCAGAAGAAGGAGAAGGAGAAGGTGAAGTCAGGAGGGTGAATCAGAAGAAGCAGAAGAAGGAGAAGGAGAAGGTGTAGTTAGGAGGGTGAATCAGAAGAAGCAGAAGAAGGAGAAGGAGCAGGTGAAGTCAGGGTGGTGAAGCAGAAGAAGTAGAAGAAGGAGAAGGAGAAGGTGAAGTCAGGACGGTGAAGCAGAAGAAGCAGAAAAAGGAGAAGGAGAAGGTGAAGTCTGGAGGGCGCAGCAGAAGAAGCAGAAGAAGGAGAAGGAGAAGCTGAAGTCTGGAGGGTGAAGCTGAAGAAGCAGAAGAAGGAGAAGGAGAAGGTGAAGTCTGGAGGGTGAATCAGAAGAAGCAGAAGAAGGAGAAGGAGAAGCTGAAGTCAGGAGAGTGAAGCAGAAGAAGCAGAAGATGGAGAAGGAGAAGGTGAAGTCTGGAGGGCGAAGCAGAAGAAGCAGAAGAAGGAGAAGGAGAAGGTGAAGTCTGGAGGGTGAAGCAGAAGAAGCAGAAGAAGGAGAAGGAGAAGGTGGAGTCTGGAGGGTGAATCAGAAGAAGTAGAAGAAGGAGAAGGAGAAGGTGAAGTCAGGAGGGTGAAGCAGAAGAAGCAGAAGAAGGAGAAGGAGAAGGTGAAGTCTGGAGGGTGAAGCAGAAGAAGCAGAAGAAGGAGCAGGAGAAGGTGAAGTCTGGAGGGTGAAGCAGAAGAAGCAGAAGAAGGAGAAGGAGAAGGTGAAGTCAGGATGGTGAATCAGGAGAATTAGAAGAAGGAGAAGGAGAAGGTGAAGTCTGGAGGGTGAATCAGAAGAAGCAGAAGAAGGAGAAGGAGAAGGTGAAGTCTGGAGGGTGAATCAGAAGAAGCAGAAGAAGGAGAAGGAGAAGATGAAGTCTGGAGGGTGAATCAGAAGAAGTAGAAGAAGGAGAAGGAGAAGGTGAGGTCTGGAGGGTGAATCAGAAGAAGCAGAATAAGGAGAAGGAGAAGGTGAAGTCTGGAGGTTGAATCAGAAGAAGCAGAAGAAGGAGAAGGAGAAGGTGAAGTCTGGAGGGTGAATCAGAAGGAGTAGAAGAAGGAGAAGGAGAAGGTGAAGTCTGGGGGGTGAATCAGAAGAAGCAGAAGAAGGAGAAGGAGAAGGTGAAGTCTGGAGGGTGAATCAGAAGAAGCAGAAGAAGGAGAAGCAGAAGGTGAAGTCTGGAGGGTGAATCAGAAGAAGCAGAAGAAGGAGAAGGAGAAGGTGAAGTCTGGAGGGTGAATCAGAAGAAGCAGAATAAGGAGAAGGAGAAGGTGAAGTCTGGAGGGTGAATCAGAAGAAGCAGAAGAAGGAGAAGGAGAAGGTGAAGTCTGGAGGGTGAATCAGAAGAAGTAGAAGAAGGAGAAGGAGAAGGTGAAGTCTGGAGGGTGAAGCAGAAGAAGTAGAAGAAGGAGAAGGAGAAGGTGAAGTCAGGAGGGTGAATCAGAAGAAGTAGAAGAAGGAGAAGGAGAAGGTGAGGTCAGGAGGGTGAATCAGAAGAAGCAGAAGAAGGAGAAGGAGAAGGTGAAGTCTGGAGGGTGAATCAGAAGAATCAGAAGAAGGAGAAGGAGAAGGTGAAGTCTGAAGGGTGAATCAGAAGAAGCAGAAGAAAGAGAAGAAGAAGGTGAAGTCTGGAGGGTGAAGCAGAAGAAACAGAAGAAGGAGAAGGAGAAGGTGAAGACTGGAGGGTGAATCTGAAGAAGTATAAGAAGGAGAAGGAGAAGGTGAAGTCTGGAGGGTGAATCAGAAGAAGTAGAAGAAGGAGAAGGAGAAGGTGAAGTCTGGAGGGTGAATCAGAAGAAGCAGAAGAAGGAGAAGGAGAAGGTGAAGTCTGGAGGGTGAATCAGAAGAAGCAGAAGAAAGAGAAGGAGAAGATGAAGTCTGGAGGGTGAATCAGAAGAAGCAGAAGAAGGAGAAGGAGAAGGTGAAGTCTGGAGGGTGAATCAGAAGAAGCAGAAGAAGGAGAAGGAGAAGGTGAAGTCTGGAGGGTGAATCAGAAGAAGCAGAAGAAGGAGAAGGAGAAGGTGAAGTCAGGAGGGTGAATCAGAAGAAGCAGAAGAAGGAGAAGGAGAAGGTGTAGTTAGGAGGGTGAATCAGAAGAAGCAGAAGAAGGAGAAGGAGCAGGTGAAGTCAGGGTGGTGAAGCAGAAGAAGTAGAAGAAGGAGAAGGAGAAGGTGAAGTCAGGACGGTGAAGCAGAAGAAGCAGAAAAAGGAGAAGGAGAAGGTGAAGTCTGGAGGGCGCAGCAGAAGAAGGAGAAGGAGAAGCTGAAGTCTGGAGGGTGAAGCAGAAGAAGCAGAAGAAGGAGAAGGAGAAGGTGAAGTCTGGAGGGTGAATCAGAAGAAGCAGAAGAAGGAGAAGGAGAAGCTGAAGTCAGGAGAGTGAAGCAGAAGAAGCAGAAGATGGAGAAGGAGAAGGTGAAGTCTGGAGGGCGAAGCAGAAGAAGCAGAAGAAGGAGAAGGAGAAGGTGAAGTCTGGAGGGTGAAGCAGAAGAAGCAGAAGAAGGAGAAGGAGAAGGTGGAGTCTGGAGGGTGAATCAGAAGAAGTAGAAGAAGGAGAAGGAGAAGGTGAAGTCAGGAGGGTGAAGCAGAAGAAGCAGAAGAAGGAGAAGGAGAAGGTGAAGTCAGGATGGTGAATCAGGAGAATTAGAAGAAGGAGAAGGAGAAGGTGAAGTCTGGAGGGTGAATCAGAAGAAGCAGAAGAAGGAGAAGGAGAAGGTGAAGTCTGGAGGGTGAATCAGAAGAAGCAGAAGAAGGAGAAGGAGAAGATGAAGTCTGGAGGGTGAATCAGAAGAAGTAGAAGAAGGAGAAGGAGAAGGTGAGGTCTGGAGGGTCAATCAGAAGAAGCAGAAGAAGGAGAAGGAGAAGGTGAAGTCTGGAGGGTGAATCAGAAGAAGCAGATGAAGGACAAGGAGAAGGTGAAGTCTGGAGGGTGAATTAGAAGAAGCAGAAGAAGGAGAAGGAGAAGGTGAAGTCAGGAGGTTGAATCAGAAGAAGCAGAAGAAGGAGAAGGAGAAGGTAAAGTTAGGAGGGTGAATCAGAAGAAGCAGAAGAAGGAGAAGGAGCAGGTGAAGTCAGCGGGGTGAAGCAGAAGAAGTAGAAGAAGGAGAAGGAGAAGGTGAAGTCAGGAGGGTGAAGCAGAAGAAGCAGAAGAAGGAGAAGGAGAAGGTGAAGTCTGGAGGGCGCAGCAGAAGAAGCAGAAGAAGGAGAAGGAGAAGGTGAAGTCTGGAGGGTGAAGAAGAAGAAGCAGAAGAAGGAGAAGGAGAAGGTGAAGTCTGGAGGGTGAATCAGAAGAAGTAGAAGAAGGTGAAGGAGAAGGTGAAGTCAGGAGAGTGAAGCAGACGAAGCAGAAGAAGGAGAAGGAGAAGGTGAAGTCTGGAGGGTGAAGCAGAAGAATCAGAAGAAGGAGAAGGAGAAGGTGAAGTTTGGAGGGTGAATCAGAAGAAGCAGAAGAAAGAGAAGGAGAAGGTGAAGTCTGGAAGGTGAATCAGAAGAAGTAGAAGAAGGAGAAGGAGAAGGTGAAGTCTGGAGGGTGAATCAGAAGAAGCAGAAGAAGGAGAAGGAGAAGGTGAAGTCTGGAGGGTGAATCAGAAGAAGTAGACGAAGGAGAAGGAGAAGGTGAAGTCTGGAGGGTGAATCAGAAGAAGCAGAAGAAGGAGATGTAGAAGGTGAAGTCTGGAGGGTGAATCAGAAGAAGTAGAAGAAGGAGAAGGAGAAGGTGAAGTCTGGAGGGTGAATCAGAAGAAGCAGAAGAAGGAGAAGGAGAAGGTGAAGTCTGGAGGGTGAATCAGAAGAAGCAGAAGAAGGAGAAGGAGAAGGTGAAGTCTGGAGGGTGATTCAGAAGAAGCAGAATAAGGAGAAGGAGAAGGTGAAGTCTGGAGGGTGAAACAGAAGAAGCAGAAGAAGGAGAAGGAGAAGGTGAGGTCTGGAGGGTGAATCAGAAGAAGTAGAAGAAGGAGAAGGAGAAGGTGAAGTCTGGAGGGTGAATCAGAAGAAGTAGAAGAAGGAGAAGGAGAAGGTGAAGTCTGGAGGGTGAATCAGAAGAAGTAGAAGAAGGAGAAGGAGAAGGTGAAGTCTGGAGGGTGAAGCAGAAGAAGTAGAAGAAGGAGAAGGAGAAGGTGAAGTCAGGAGGGTGAATCAGAAGATGTAGAAGAAGGAGAAGGAGAAGGTGAAGTCAGGAGGGTGAATCAGAAGAAGCAGAAGAAGGAGAAGGAGAAGGTGAAGTCTGGAGGGTGAATCAGAAGAAGTAGAAGAAGGAGAAGGAGAAGGTGAAGTCTGGAGGGTGAATCAGAAGAAGCAGAAGAAGGAGAAGGAGAAGGTGAAGTCTGGAGGGTGAATCAGAAGAAGCAGAAGAAGGAGAAGGAGAAGGTGAAGTCTGGAGGGTGAATCAGAAGAAGCAGAAGAAGGAGAAGGAGAAGGTGAAGTCTGCAGGGTGAATCGGAAGAAGCAGAAGAAGGAGAAGGAGAAGGTGAAGTCTGGAGGGTGAATCAGAAGAAGCAGAATAAGGAGAAGGAGAAGGTGAAGTCTGGAGGTTGAATCAGAAGAAGCAGAAGAAGGAGAAGGAGAAGGTGAAGTCTGGAGGGTGAATCAGAAGGAGTAGAAGAAGGAGAAGGAGAAGGTGAAGTCTGGGGGGTGAATCAGAAGAAGCAGAAGAAGGAGAAGGAGAAGGTGAAGTCTGGAGGGTGAATCAGAAGAAGCAGAAGAAGGAGAAGCAGAAGGTGAAGTCTGGAGGGTGAATCAGAAGAAGCAGAAGAAGGAGAAGGAGAAGGTGAAGTCTGGAGGGTGAATCAGAAGAAGCAGAATAAGGAGAAGGAGAAGGTGAAGTCTGGAGGGTGAATCAGAAGAAGCAGAAGAAGGAGAAGGAGAAGGTGAAGTCTGGAGGGTGAATCAGAAGAAGTAGAAGAAGGAGAAGGAGAAGGTGAAGTCTGGAGGGTGAAGCAGAAGAAGTAGAAGAAGGAGAAGGAGAAGGTGAAGTCAGGAGGGTGAATCAGAAGAAGTAGAAGAAGGAGAAGGAGAAGGTGAGGTCAGGAGGGTGAATCAGAAGAAGCAGAAGAAGGAGAAGGAGAAGGTGAAGTCTGGAGGGTGAATCAGAAGAATCAGAAGAAGGAGAAGGAGAAGGTGAAGTCTGAAGGGTGAATCAGAAGAAGCAGAAGAAAGAGAAGAAGAAGGTGAAGTCTGGAGGGTGAAGCAGAAGAAACAGAAGAAGGAGAAGGAGAAGGTGAAGACTGGAGGGTGAATCTGAAGAAGTATAAGAAGGAGAAGGAGAAGGTGAAGTCTGGAGGGTGAATCAGAAGAAGTAGAAGAAGGAGAAGGAGAAGGTGAAGTCTGGAGGGTGAATCAGAAGAAGCAGAAGAAGGAGAAGGAGAAGGTGAAGTCTGGAGGGTGAATCAGAAGAAGCAGAAGAAAGAGAAGGAGAAGATGAAGTCTGGAGGGTGAATCAGAAGAAGCAGAAGAAGGAGAAGGAGAAGGTGAAGTCTGGAGGGTGAATCAGAAGAAGCAGAAGAAGGAGAAGGAGAAGGTGAAGTCTGGAGGGTGAATCAGAAGAAGCAGAAGAAGGAGAAGGAGAAGGTGAAGTCAGGAGGGTGAATCAGAAGAAGCAGAAGAAGGAGAAGGAGAAGGTGTAGTTAGGAGGGTGAATCAGAAGAAGCAGAAGAAGGAGAAGGAGCAGGTGAAGTCAGGGTGGTGAAGCAGAAGAAGTAGAAGAAGGAGAAGGAGAAGGTGAAGTCAGGACGGTGAAGCAGAAGAAGCAGAAAAAGGAGAAGGAGAAGGTGAAGTCTGGAGGGCGCAGCAGAAGAAGCAGAAGAAGGAGAAGGAGAAGCTGAAGTCTGGAGGGTGAAGCAGAAGAAGCAGAAGAAGGAGAAGGAGAAGGTGAAGTCTGGAGGGTGAATCAGAAGTAGCAGAAGAAGGAGAAGGAGAAGCTGAAGTCAGGAGAGTGAAGCAGAAGAAGCAGAAGATGGAGAAGGAGAAGGTGAAGTCTGGAGGGCGAAGCAGAAGAAGCAGAAGAAGGAGAAGGAGAAGGTGAAGTCTGGAGGGTGAAGCAGAAGAAGCAGAAGAAGGAGAAGGAGAAGGTGGAGTCTGGAGGGTGAATCAGAAGAAGTAGAAGAAGGAGAAGGAGAAGGTGAAGTCAGGAGGGTGAAGCAGAAGAAGCAGAAGAAGGAGAAGGAGAAGGTGAAGTCTGGAGGGTGAAGCAGAAGAAGCAGAAGAAGGAGCAGGAGAAGGTGAAGTCTGGAGGGTGAAGCAGAAGAAGCAGAAGAAGGAGAAGGAGAAGGTGAAGTCAGGAGGGTGAATCAGGAGAATTAGAAGAAGGAGAAGGAGAAGGTGAAGTCTGGAGGGTGAATCAGAAGAAGCAGAAGAAGGAGAAGGAGAAGGTGAAGTCTGGAGGGTGAATCAGAAGAAGCAGAAGAAGGAGAAGGAGAATATGAAGTCTGGAGGGTGAATCAGAAGAAGTAGAAGAAGGAGAAGGAGAAGGTGAGGTCTGGAGGGTCAATCAGAAGAAGCAGAAGAAGGAGAAGGAGAAGGTGAAGTCTGGAGGGTGAATCAGAAGAAGCAGATGAAGGACAAGGAGAAGGTGAAGTCTGGAGGGTGAATTAGAAGAAGCAGAAGAAGGAGAAGGAGAAGGTGAAGTCAGGAGGTTGAATCAGAAGAAGCAGAAGAAGGAGAAGGAGAAGGTAAAGTTAGGAGGGTGAATCAGAAGAAGCAGAAGAAGGAGAAGGAGCAGGTGAAGTCAGCGGGGTGAAGCAGAAGAAGTAGAAGAAGGAGAAGGAGAAGGTGAAGTCAGGAGGGTGAAGCAGAAGAAGCAGAAGAAGGAGAAGGAGAAGGTGAAGTCTGGAGGGCGCAGCAGAAGAAGCAGAAGAAGGAGAAGGAGAAGGTGAAGTCTGGAGGGTGAAGAAGAAGAAGCAGAAGAAGGAGAAGGAGAAGGTGAAGTCTGGAGGGTGAATCAGAAGAAGTAGAAGAAGGTGAAGGAGAAGGTGAAGTCAGGAGAGTGAAGCAGACGAAGCAGAAGAAGGAGAAGGAGAAGGTGAAGTCTGGAGGGTGAAGCAGAAGAATCAGAAGAAGGAGAAGGAGAAGGTGAAGTTTGGAGGGTGAATCAGAAGAAGCAGAAGAAAGAGAAGGAGAAGGTGAAGTCTGGAAGGTGAATCAGAAGAAGTAGAAGAAGGAGAAGGAGAAGGTGAAGTCTGGAGGGTGAATCAGAAGAAGCAGAAGAAGGAGAAGGAGAAGGTGAAGTCTGGAGGGTGAATCAGAAGAAGTAGACGAAGGAGAAGGAGAAGGTGAAGTCTGGAGGGTGAATCAGAAGAAGCAGAAGAAGGAGATGTAGAAGGTGAAGTCTGGAGGGTGAATCAGAAGAAGTAGAAGAAGGAGAAGGAGAAGGTGAAGTCTGGAGGGTGAATCAGAAGAAGCAGAAGAAGGAGAAGGAGAAGGTGAAGTCTGGAGGGTGAATCAGAAGAAGCAGAAGAAGGAGAAGGAGAAGGTGAAGTCTGGAGGGTGATTCAGAAGAAGCAGAATAAGGAGAAGGAGAAGGTGAAGTCTGGAGGGTGAAACAGAAGAAGCAGAAGAAGGAGAAGGAGAAGGTGAGGTCTGGAGGGTGAATCAGAAGAAGTAGAAGAAGGAGAAGGAGAAGGTGAAGTCTGGAGGGTGAATCAGAAGAAGTAGAAGAAGGAGAAGGAGAAGGTGAAGTCTGGAGGGTGAATCAGAAGAAGTAGAAGAAGGAGAAGGAGAAGGTGAAGTCTGGAGGGTGAAGCAGAAGAAGTAGAAGAAGGAGAAGGAGAAGGTGAAGTCAGGAGGGTGAATCAGAAGATGTAGAAGAAGGAGAAGGAGAAGGTGAAGTCAGGAGGGTGAATCAGAAGAAGCAGAAGAAGGAGAAGGAGAAGGTGAAGTCTGGAGGGTGAATCAGAAGAAGTAGAAGAAGGAGAAGGAGAAGGTGAAGTCTGGAGGGTGAATCAGAAGAAGCAGAAGAAGGAGAAGGAGAAGGTGAAGTCTGGAGGGTGAATCAGAAGAAGCAGAAGAAGGAGAAGGAGAAGGTGAAGTCTGGAGGGTGAATCAGAAGAAGCAGAATAAGGAGAAGGAGAAGGTGAAGTCTGGAGGGTGAATCAGAAGAAGCAGAGGAAGGAGAAGGAGAAGGTGAAGTCTGGAGGGTGAATCAGAAGAAGTAGAAGAAGGAGAAGGAGAAGGTGTAGTCTGGAGGGTGAAGCAGAAGAAGTAGAAGAAGGAGAAGGAGAAGGTGAAGTCTGGAGGGTGAATCAGAAGAAGCAGAAGAAGGAGAAGGAGAAGGTGAAGTCTGGAGGGTGAATCAGAAGAAGTAGAAGAAGGAGAAGGAGAAGGTGAAGTCTGGAGGGTGAATCAGAAGAAGCAGAAGAAGGAGAAGGAGAAGGTGAAGTCTGGAGGGTGAATCAGAAGAAGCAGAAGAAGGAGAAGGAGAAGGTGAAGTCTGCAGGGTGAATCAGAAGAAGCAGAAGAAGGAGAAGGAGAAGGTGAAGTCTGGAGGGTGAATCAGAAGAAGCAGAATAAGGAGAAGGAGAAGGTGAAGTCTGGAGGGTGAATCAGAAGAAGCAGAAGAAGGAGAAGGAGAAGGTGAAGTCTGGAGGGTGAATCAGAAGGAGTAGAAGAAGGAGAAGGAGAAGGTGAAGTCTGGAGGGTGAATCAGAAGAAGCAGAAGAAGGAGAAGGAGAAGGTGAAGTCTGGAGGGTGAATCAGAAGAAGCAGAAGAATGAGAAGGAGAAGGTGAAGTCTGGAGGGTGAATCAGAAGAAGCAGAAGAAGGAGAAGGAGAAGGTGAAGTCTGGAGGGTGAATCAGAAGAAGCAGAATAAGGAGAAGGAGAAGGTGAAGTCTGGAGGGTGAATCAGAAGAAGCAGAAGAAGGAGAAGGAGAAGGTGAAGTCTGGAGGGTGAATCAGAAGAAGTAGAAGAAGGAGAAGGAGAAGGTGAAGTCTGGAGGGTGAAGCAGAAGAAGTAGAAGAAGGAGAAGGAGAAGGTGAAGTCAGGAGGGTGAATCAGAAGAAGTAGAAGAAGGAGAAGGAGAAGGTGAAGTCAGGAGGGTGAATCAGAAGAAGCAGAAGAAGGAGAAGGAGAAGGTGAAGTCTCGAGGGTGAATCAGAAGAATCAGAAGAAGGAGAAGGAGAAGGTGAAGTCTGGAGGGTGAATCAGAAGAAGCAGAAGAAAGAGAAGAAGAAGGTGAAGTCTGGAGGGTGAAGCAGAAGAAACAGAAGAAGGAGAAGGAGAAGGTGAAGACTGGAGGGTGAATCTGAAGAAGTATAAGAAGGAGAAGGAGAAGGTGAAGTCTGGAGGGTGAATCAGAAGAAGTAGAAGAAGGAGAAGGAGAAGGTGAAGTCTGGAGGGTGAATCAAAAGAAGCAGAAGAAGGAGAAGGAGAAGGTGAAGTCTGGAGGGTGAATCAGAAGAAGCAGAAGAAGGAGAAGGAGAAGATGAAGTCTGGAGGGTGAATCAGAAGAAGCAGAAGAAGGAGAAGGAGAAGGTGAAGTCTGGAGGGTGAATCAGAAGAAGCAGAAGAAGGAGAAGGAGAAGGTGAAGTCTGGAGGGTGAATCAGAAGAAGCAGAAGAAGGAGAAGGAGAAGGTGAAGTCAGGAGGGTGAATCAGAAGAAGCAGAAGAAGGAGAAGGAGAAGGTGTAGTTAGGAGGGTGAATCAGAAGAAGCAGAAGAAGGAGAAGGAGCAGGTGAAGTCAGGGGGGTGAAGCAGAAGAAGTAGAAGAAGGAGAAGGAGAAGGTGAAGTCAGGACGGTGAAGCAGAAGAAGCAGAAGAAGGAGAAGGAGAAGGTGAAGTCTGGAGGGCGCAGCAGAAGAAGCAGAAGAAGGAGAAGGAGAAGCTGAAGTCTGGAGGGTGAAGCAGAAGAAGCAGAAGAAGGAGAAGGAGAAGGTGAAGTCTGGAGGGTGAATCAGAAGAAGTAGAAGAAGGAGAAGGAGAAGGTGAAGTCAGGAGAGTGAAGCAGAAGAAGCAGAAGATGGAGAAGGAGAAGGTGAAGTCTGGAGGGCGAAGCAGAAGAAGCAGAAGAAGGAGAAGGAGTAGGTGAAGTCTGGAGGGTGAAGCAGAAGAAGCCGAAGAAGGAGAAGGAGAAGGTGAAGTCTGGAGGGTGAATCAGAAGAAGTAGAAGAAGGAGAAGGAGAAGGTGAAGTCAGGAGGGTGAAGCAGAAGAAGCAGAAGAAGGAGAAGGAGAAGGTGAAGTCTGGAGGGTGAATCAGAAGAAGCAGAAGAAGGAGAAGGAGAAGATGAAGTCTGGAGGGTGAATCAGAAGAAGTAGAAGAAGGAGAAGGAGAAGGTGAGGTCTGGAGGGTCAATCAGAAGAAGCAGAAGAAGGAGAAGGAGAAGGTGAAGTCTGGAGGGTGAATCAGAAGAAGCAGAAGAAGGAGAAGGAGAAGGTGAAGTCAGGAGGGTGAATCAGAAGAAGCAGAAGAAGGAGAAGGAGAAGGTGAAGTCTGGAGGGTGAATCAGAAGAAGCAGAAGAAGGAGAAGGAGAAGATGAAGTCTGGAGGGTGAATCAGAAGAAGTAGAAGAAGGCGAAGGAGAAGGTGAAGTCTGGAGGGTGAATCAGAAGAAACAGAAGAAGGAGAAGGAGAAGGTGAAGTCTGGATGGTGAATCAGAAGAAGTAGAAGAAGGAGAAGGAGAAGGTGTAGTCTGGAGGGTGAATCAGAAGAAGTAGACGAAGGAGAAGGAGAAGGTGAAGTCTGGAGGGTGAATCAGAAGAAGCAGAAGAAGGACAAGGAGAAGGTGAAGTCTGGAGGGTGAATTAGAAGAAGCAGAAGAAGGAGAAGGAGAAGGTGAAGTCAGGAGGGTGAATCAGAAGAAGCAGAAGAAGGAGAAGGAGAAGGTAAAGTTAGGAGGGTGAATCAGAAGAAGCAGAAGAAGGAGAAGGAGCAGGTGAAGTCAGGGGGGTGAAGCAGAAGAAGTAGAAGAAGGAGAAGGAGAAGGTGAAGTCAGGAGGGTGAAGCAGAAGAAGCAGAAGAAGGAGAAGGAGAAGGTGAAGTCTGGAGGGCGCAGCAGAAGAAGCAGAAGAAGGAGAAGGAGAAGGTGAAGTCTGGAGGGTGAAGCAGAAGAAGCAGAAGAAGGAGAAGGAGAAGGTGAAGTCTGGAGGGTGAATCAGAAGAAGTAGAAGAAGGTGAAGGAGAAGGTGAAGTCAGGAGAGTGAAGCAGAAGAAGCAGAAGAAGGAGAAGGAGAAGGTGAAGTCTGGAGGGTGAAGCAGAAGAAGCAGAAGAAGGAGAAGGAGAAGGTGATGTCTGGAGGGCGAAGCAGAAGAAGCAGAAGAAGGAGAAGGAGAAGGTGAAGTCTGGAGGGTGAAGCAGAAGAAGCAGAAGAAGGAGAAGGAGAAGGTGAAGTCTGGAGGGTGAATCAGAAGAAGTAGAAGAAGGAGAAGGAGAAGGTGAAGTCAGGAGGGTGAAGCAGAAGAAGCAGAAGAAGGAGAAGGAGAAGGTGAAGTCAGGAGGGTGAATCGGAAGAAGTAGAAGAAGGAGAAGGAGAAGGTGAAGTCTGGAGGGTGAATCAGAAGAAGTAGAAGAAGGAGAAGGAGAAGGTGAAGTCTGGAGGGTGAATCAGAAGAAGTAGAAGAAGGAGAATGAGAAGGTGAAGTCTGGAGGGTGAATCAGAAGAAGCAGAAGAAGGAGAAGGAGAAGGTGAAGTCTGGAGGGAGAAGCAGAAGAAGTAGAAGAAGGAGAAGGAGAAGGTGAAGTCTGGAGGGTGAATCAGAAGAAGTAGAAGAAGGAGAAGGAGAAGGTGAAGTCTGGAGGGTGAATCAGAAGAAGTAGAAGAAGGAGAAGGAGAAGGTGAAGTCTGGAGGGTGAATCAGAAGAAACAGAAGAAGGAGAAGGAGAAGGTGAAGTCTGGAGGGTGAATCAGAAGAAGTAGAAGAAGGAGAAGGAGAAGGTGTAGTCTGGAGGGTGAATCAGAAGAAGTAGACGAAGGAGAAGGAGAAGGTGAAGTCTGGAGGGTGAATCAGAAGAAGCAGAAGAAGGAGAAGGAGAAGGTGAAGTCTGGAGGGTGAATCAGAAGAAGTAGAAGAAGGAGAAGGGGAAGGTGAAGTCTGGAGGGTGAATCAGAAGAAGCAGAAGAAGGAGAAGGAGAAGGTGAAGTCTGGAGGGTGAATCAGAAGAAGCAGAAGAAGGAGAAGGAGAAGGTGAAATCTGGAGGGTGAAACAGAAGAAGCAGAATAAGGAGAAGGAGAAGGTGAAGTCAGGAGGGTGAATCAGAAGAAGCAGAAGAAGGAGAAGGAGAAGGTGAAGTAAGGAGGGTGAATCAGAAGAAGCAGAAGAAGGAGAAGGAGAAGGTGAAGTCTGGAGTGTGAAGCAGAAGAAGCAAAAGAAGGAGAAGGGGAAGGTGAAGTCTGGAGGGTGAATCAGAAGAAGTAGAAGAAGGAGAAGGAGAAGGTGAAGTCTGGAGGGTGAAGCAGAAGAAGTAGAAGAAGGAGAAGGAGAAGGTGAAGTCAGGAGGGTGAATCAGAAGAAGTAGAAGAAGGAGAAGGAGAAGGTGAAGTCAGGAGGGTGAATCAGAAGAAGCAGAAGAAGGAGAAGGAGAAGGTGAAGTCTGGAGGGTGAATCAGAAGAATCAGAAGAAGGAGAAGGAGAAGGTGAAGACTGGAGGGTGAATCAGAAGAAGCAGAAGAAAGAGAAGGAGAAGGTGAAGTCTGGAGGGTGAAGCAGAAGAAACAGAAGAAGGAGAAGGAGAAGGTGAAGACTGGAGGGTGAATCTGAAGAAGTAGAAGAAGGAGAAGGAGAAGGTGAAGTCTGGAGGGTGAATCAGAAGAAGTAGAAGAAGGAGAAGGAGAAGGTGAAGTCTGGAGGGTGAATCAGAAGAAGCAGAAGAAGGAGAAGGAGAAGGTGAAGTCTGGAGGGTGAATCAGAAGAAGCAGAAGAAGGAGAAGGAGAAGATGAAGTCTGGAGGGTGAATCAGAAGAAGCAGAAGAAGGAGAAGGAGAAGGTGAAGTCTGGAGGGTGAATCAGAAGAAACAGAAGAAGGAGAAGGAGAAGGTGAAGTTTGGAGGGTGAATCAGAAGAATCAGAAGAAGGAGAAGGAGAAGTTGAAGTCTGGAGGGTGAATCAGAAGAAGCAGAAGAAAGAGAAGGAGAAGGTGAAGTCTGGAGGGTGAAGCAGAAGAAACAGAAGAAGGAGAAGGAGAAGGTGAAGACTGGAGGGTGAATCTGAAGAAGTAGAAGAAGGAGAAGGAGAAGGTGAAGTCTGGAGGGTGAATCAGAAGAAGTAGAAGAAGGAGAAGGAGAAGGTGAAGTCTGGAGGGTGAATCAGAAGAAGCAGAAGAAAGAGAAGGAGAAGGTGAAGTCTGGAGGGTGAATCAGAAGAAGCAGAAGAAGGAGAAGGAGAAGATGAAGTCTGGAGGGTGAATCAGAAGAAGCAGAAGAAGGAGAAGGAGAAGGTGAAGTCTGGAGGGTGAAACAGAAGAAGCAGAAGAAGGAGAAGGAGAAGGTGAAGTCTGGAGGGTGAATCAGAAGAAGCAGAAGAAGGAGAAGGAGAAGGTGAAGTCAGGAGGGTGAATCAGAAGAAGCAGAAGAAGGAGAAGGAGAAGGTGAAGTTAGGAGGGTGAATCAGAAGAAGCAGAAGAATGAGAAGGAGCAGGTGAAGTCAGGGGGGTGAAGCAGAAGAAGTAGAAGAAGGAGAAGGAGAAGGTGAAGTCAGGACGTTGAAGCAGAAGAAGCAGAAGAAGGAGAAGGAGAAGGTGAAGTCTGGAGGGCGCAGCAGAAGAAGCAGAAGAAGGAGAAGGAGAAGCTGAAGTCTGGAGGGTGAAGCAGAAGAAGCAGAAGAAGGAGAAGGAGAAGGTGAAGTCTGGAGGGTGAATCAGAAGAAGTAGAAGAAGGAGAAGGAGAAGGTGAAGTCAGGAGAGTGAAGCAGAAGAAGCAGAAGATGGAGAAGGAGAAGGTGAAGTCTGGAGGGCGAAGCAGAAGAAGCAGAAGAAGGAGAAGGAGAAGGTGAAGTCTGGAGGGTGAAGCAGAAGAAGCAGAAGAAGGAGAAGGAGAAGGTGAAGTCTGGAGGGTGAATCAGAAGAAGTAGAAGAAGGAGAAGGAGAAGGTGAAGTCAGGAGGGTGAAGCAGAAGAAGCAGAAGAAGGAGAAGGAGAAGGTGAAGTCTGGAGGGTGAAGCAGAAGAAGCAGAAGAAGGAGCAGGAGAAGGTGAAGTCTGGAGGGTGAAGCAGAAGAAGCAGAAGAAGGAGAAGGAGAAGGTGAAGTCAGGAGGGTGAATCAGAAGAAGTAGAAGAAGGAGAAGGAGAAGGTGAAGTCTGGAGGGTAAATCAGAAGAAGCAGAAGAAGGAGAAGGAGAAGGTGAAGTCTGGAGGGTGAATCAGAAGAAGCAGAAGAAGGAGAAGGAGAAGATGAAGTCTGGAGGGTGAATCAGAAGAAGTAGAAGAAGGAGAAGGAGAAGGTGAGGTCTGGAGGGTCAATCAGAAGAAGCAGAAGAAGGAGAAGGAGAAGGTGAAGTCTGGAGAGTGAATCAGAAGAAGCAGAAGAAGGAGAAGGAGAAGGTGAAGTCTGGAGTGTGAATCAGAAGAAGCAGAAGAAGGAGAAGGAGAAGGTGAAGTCTAGAGGGTGAATCAGAAGAAGCAGAATAAGGAGAAGGAGAAGGTGAAGTCTGGAGGGTGAATCAGAAGAAGCAGAAGAAGGAGAAGGAGAAGGTGAAGTCTGGAGGGTGAATCAGAAGAAGTAGAAGAAGGAGAAGGAGAAGGTGAAGTCTGGAGGGTGAAGCAGAAGAAGTAGAAGAAGGAGAAGGAGAAGGTGAAGTCAGGAGGGTGAATCAGAAGAAGTAGAAGAAGGAGAAGGAGAAGGTGAAGTCAGGAGGGTGAATCAGAAGAAGCAGAAGAAGGAGAAGGAGAAGGTGAAGTCTGGAGGGTGAATCAGAAGAATCAGAAGAAGGAGAAGGAGAAGGTGAAGTCTGGAGGGTGAATCAGAAGAAGCAGAGGAAGGAGAAGGAGAAGGTGAAGTCTGGAGGGTGAATCAGAAGAAGCAGAATAAGGAGAAGGAGAAGGTGAAGTCTGGAGGGTGAATCAGAAGAAGCAGAATAAGGAGAAAGAGAAGGTGAAGTCTGGAGGGTGAATCAGAAGAAGCAGAAGTAGGAGAAGGAGAAGATGAAGTCTGGAGGGTGAATCAGAAGAAGTAGAAGAAGGAGAAGGAGAAGGTGAAGTCTGGAGGGTGAAGCAGAAGAAGTAGAAGAAGGAGAAGGAGAAGGTGAAGTCAGGAGGGTGAATCAGAAGAAGTAGAAGAAGAAGTAGGAGAAGGTGAAGTCAGGAGGGTAAATCAGAAGAAGCAGAAGAAGGAGAAGGAGAAGGTGAAGTCTGGAGGCTGAATCAGAAGAATCAGAAGAAGGAGAAGTAGAAGGTGAAGTCTGGAGGGTGAATCAGAAGAAGCAGAAGAAAGAGAAGGAGAAGGTGAAGTCTGGAGGGTGAAGCAGAAGAAACAGAAGAAGGAGAAGGAGAAGGTGAAGACTGGAGGGTGAATCAGAAGAAGTAGAAGAAGGAGAAGGAGAAGGTGAAGTCTGGAGGGTGAATCAGAAGAAGTAGAAGAAGGAGAAGGATAAGGTGAAGTCTGGAGGGTGAATCAGAAGAAGCAGAAGAAGGAGAAGGAGAAGGTGAAGTCTGGAGGGTGAATCAGAAGTAGCAGAAGAAGGAGAAGGAGAAGATGAAGTCTGGAGGGTGAATCAGAAGAAGTAGAAGAAGGAGAAGGAGAAGGTGAAGTCTGGAGGGTGAATCAGAAGTAGTAGAAGAAGGAGAAGGAGAAGGTGAAGTCTGGACGGTGAATCAGAAGAAACAGAAGAAGGAGAAGGTGAAGTCTGGAGGGTGAATCAGAAGAAGTAGAAGAAGGAGAAGGAGAAGGTGTAGTCTGGAGGGTGAATCAGAAGAAGTAGACGAAGGAGAAGGAGAAGGTGAAGTCTGGAGGGTGAATCAGAAGAAGCAGAAGAAGGAGAAGGAGAAGGTGAAGTCTGGAGGGTGAATCAGAAGAAGCAGAAGAAGGAGAAGGAGAAGGTGAAGTCTGGAGGGTGAATCAGAAGAAGCAGAATAAGGAGAAGGAGAAGGTGAAGTCTGGAGGGTGAATCAGAAGAAGCAGAAAAAGGAGAAGGAGAAGGTGAAGTCTGAAGGGTGAATCAGAAGAAGTAGAAGAAGGAGAAGGAGAAGGTGAAGTCTGGAGGGTGAAGCAGAAGAAGTAGAAGAAGGAGCAGGAGAAGGTGAAGTCAGGAGGGTGAATCAGAAGAAGTAGAAGAAGGAGAAGGAGAAGATGAAGTCAGGAGGGTGAATCATAAGAAGCAGAAGAAGGAGAAGGAGAAGGTGAAGTCTGGAGGGTGAATCAGAAGAATCAGAAGAAGGAGAAGGAGAAGGTGAAGTCAGGAGGGTGAATCAGAAGAAGTAGAAGAAGGAGAAGGAGAAGGTGAAGTCAGGAGGGTGAATCAGAAGAAGCAGAAGAAGGAGAAGGAGAACGTGAAGTCTGGAGGGTGAAGCAGAAGAAGTAGAAGAAGGAGAAGGAGAAGGTGAAGTCAGGAGGGTGAATCAGAAGAAGTAGAAGAAGGAGAAGGAGAAGGTGAAGTCAGGAGGGTGAATCAGAAGAAGCAGAAGAAGGAGAAGGAGAAGGTGAAGTCTGGAGGGTGAATCAGAAGAATCAGAAGAAGGAGAAGGAGAAGGTGAAGTCTGGAGGGTGAATCAGAAGAAGCAGAAGAAAGAGAAGGAGAAGGTGAAGTCTGGAGGGTGAAGCAGAAGAAACAGAAGAAGGAGAAGGAGAAGGTGAAGACTGGAGGGTGAATCAGAAGAAGTAGAAGAAGGAGAAGGAGAAGGTGAAGTCTGTAGGGTGAATCAGAAGAAGTAGAAGAAGGAGAAGGAGAAGGTGAAGTCTGGAGGGTGAAGCAGAAGAAGTAGAAGAAGGAGCAGGAGAAGGTGAAGTCAGGAGGGTGAATCAGAAGAAGTAGAAGAAGGAGAAGGAGAAGATGAAGTCAGGAGGGTGAATCATAAGAAGCAGAAGAAGGAGAAGGAGAAGGTGAAGTCTGGAGGGTGAATCAGAAGAATCAGAAGAAGGAGAAGGAGAAGGTGAAGTCTGGAGGGTGAATCAGAAGAAGCAGAAGAAGGAGAAGGAGAAGGTGAAGTCTGGAGGGTGAATCAGAAGAAGCAGAATAAGGAGAAGGAGAAGGTGAAGTCTGGAGGGTGAATCAGAAGAAGCAGAAAAAGGAGAAGGAGAAGGTGAAGTCTGAAGGGTGAATCAGAAGAAGTAGAAGAAGGAGAAGGAGAAGGTGAAGTCTGGAGGGTGAAGCAGAAGAAGTAGAAGAAGGAGCAGGAGAAGGTGAAGTCAGGAGGGTGAATCAGAAGAAGTAGAAGAAGGAGAAGGAGAAGATGAAGTCAGGAGGGTGAATCATAAGAAGCAGAAGAAGGAGAAGGAGAAGGTGAAGTCTGGAGGGTGAATCAGAAGAATCAGAAGAAGGAGAAGGAGAAGGTCAAGTCAGGAGGGTGAATCAGAAGAAGTAGAAGAAGGAGAAGGAGAAGGTGAAGTCAGGAGGGTGAATCAGAAGAAGCAGAAGAAGGAGAAGGAGAAGGTGAAGTCTGGAGGGTGAAGCAGAAGAAGTAGAAGAAGGAGAAGGAGAAGGTGAAGTCAGGAGGGTGAATCAGAAGAAGTAGAAGAAGGAGAAGGAGAAGGTGAAGTCAGGAGGGTGAATCAGAAGAAGCAGAAGAAGGAGAAGGAGAAGGTGAAGTCTGGAGGGTGAATCAGAAGAATCAGAAGAAGGAGAAGGAGAAGGTGAAGTCTGGAGGGTGAATCAGAAGAAGCAGAAGAAAGAGAAGGAGAAGGTGAAGTCTGGAGGGTGAAGCAGAAGAAACAGAAGAAGGAGAAGGAGAAGGTGAAGACTGGAGGGTGAATCAGAAGAAGTAGAAGAAGGAGAAGGAGAAGGTGAAGTCTGTAGGGTGAATCAGAAGAAGTAGAAGAAGGAGAAGGAGAAGGTGAAGTCTGGAGGGTGAAGCAGAAGAAGTAGAAGAAGGAGCAGGAGAAGGTGAAGTCAGGAGGGTGAATCAGAAGAAGTAGAAGAAGGAGAAGGAGAAGATGAAGTCAGGAGGGTGAATCATAAGAAGCAGAAGAAGGAGAAGGAGAAGGTGAAGTCTGGAGGGTGAATCAGAAGAATCAGAAGAAGGAGAAGGAGAAGGTGAAGTCTGGAGGGTGAATCAGAAGAAGCAGAAGAAGGAGAAGGAGAAGGTGAAGTCTGGAGGGTGAATCAGAAGAAGTAGAAGAAGGAGAAGGAGAAGGTGAAGTCTGGAGGGTGAATCAGAAAAAGCAGAAGAAGGAGAAGGAGAAGGTGAAGTCTGGAGGGTGAATCAGAAGAAGCAGAAGAAGGAGAAGGAGAAGGTGAAGTCTGGAGGGTGAATCAGAAGAAGCAGAAGAAGGAGAAGGAGAAGGTGAAGTCTGGAGGGTGAATCAGAAGAAGCAGAATAAGGAGAAGGAGAAGGTGAAGTCTGGAGGGTGAATCAGAAGAAGCAGAAAAAGGAGAAGCAGAAGGTGAAGTCTGAAGGGTGAATCAGAAGAAGTAGAAGAAGGAGAAGGAGAAGGTGAAGTCTGCAGGGAGAAGCAGAAGAAGTAGAAGAAGGAGAAGGAGAAGGTGAAGTCTGGAGGGTGAAGCAGAAGAAGTAGAAGAAGGAGAAGGAGAAGGTGAAGTCAGGAGGGTGAATCAGAAGAAGTAGAAGAAGGAGAAGGAGAAGGTGAAGTCAGGAGGGTGAATCAGAAGAAGCAGAAGAAGGAGAAGGAGAAGGTGAAGTCTGGAGGGTGAATCAGAAGAATCAGAAGAAGGAGAAGGAGAAGGTGAAGTCTGGAGGGTGAAACAGAAGAAGCAGAAGAAAGAGAAGGAGAAGGTGAAGTCTGGAGGGTGAAGCAGAAGAAACAGAAGAAGGAGAAGGAGAAGGTGAAGACTGGAGGGTGAATCAGAAGAAGTAGAAGAAGGAGAAGGAGAAGGTGAAGTCTGTAGGGTGAATCAGAAGAAGTAGAAGAAGGAGAAGGAGAAGGTGAAGTCTGGAGGGTGAAGCAGAAGAAGTAGAAGAAGGAGCAGGAGAAGGTGAAGTCAGGAGGGTGAATCAGAAGAAGTAGAAGAAGGAGAAGGAGAAGATGAAGTCAGGAGGGTGAATCATAAGAAGCAGAAGAAGGAGAAGGAGAAGGTGAAGTCTGGAGGGTGAATCAGAAGAATCAGAAGAAGGAGAAGGAGAAGGTGAAGTCTGGAGGGTGAATCAGAAGAAGCAGAAGAAGGAGAAGGAGAAGGTGAAGTCTGGAGGGTGAATCAGAAGAAGTAGAAGAAGGAAAAGGAGAAGGTGAAGTCTGGAGGGTGAATCAGAAAAAGCAGAGGAAGGAGAAGGAGAAGGTGAAGTCTGGAGGGTGAATCAGAAGAAGCAGAAGAAGGAGAAGGAGAAGGTGAAGTCTGGAGGGTGATTCAGAAGAAGCAGAAGAAGGAAAAGGAGAAGGTGAAGTCTGGAGGGTGAATCAGAAGAAGCAGAATAAGGAGAAGGAGAAGGTGAAGTCTGGAGGGTGAATCAGAAGAAGCAGAAAAAGGAGAAGCAGAAGGTGAAGTCTGAAGGGTGAATCAGAAGAAGTAGAAGAAGGAGAAGGAGAAGGTGAAGTCTGCAGGGTGAAGCAGAAGAAGTAGAAGAAGGAGAAGGAGAAGGTGAAGTCAGGAGGGTGAATCAGAAGAATTAGAAGAAGGAGAAGGAGAAGGTGAAGTCAGGAGGGTGAATCAGAAGAAGCAGAAGAAGGAGAAGTAGAAGGTGAAGTCTGGAGGGTGAATCAGAAGAATCAGAAGAAGGAGAAGGAGAAGGTGAAGTCTGGAGGGTGAATCAGAAGAAGCAGAAGAAAGAGAAGGAGAAGGTGAAGTCTGGAGGGTGAATCAGAAGAAGTAGAAGAAGGAGAAGGAGAAGGTGAAGTCTGGAGGGTGAATCAGAAGAAGTAGAAGAAGGAGAAGGAGAAGGTGAAGTCTGGAGGGTGAATCAGAAAAAGCAGAAGAAGGAGAAGGAGAAGGTGAAGTCTGGAGGGTGAATCAGAAGAAGCAGAAGAAGGAGAAGGAGAAGGTGAAGTCTGGAGGGTGATTCAGAAGAAGCAGAAGAAGGAGAAGGAGAAGGTGAAGTCTGGAGGGTGAATCAGAAGAAGCAGAATAAGGAGAAGGAGAAGGTGAAGTCTGGAGGGTGAATCAGAAGAAGCAGAAAAAGGAGAAGCAGAAGGTGAAGTCTGAAGGGTGAATCAGAAGAAGTAGAAGAAGGAGAAGGAGAAGGTGAAGTCTGCAGGGGGAAGCAGAAGAAGTAGAAGAAGGAGAAGGAGAAGGTGAAGTCAGGAGGGTGAATCAGAAGAAGTAGAAGAAGGAGAAGGAGAAGGTGAAGTCAGGAGGGTGAATCAGAAGAAGCAGAAGAAGGAGAAGGAGAAGGTGAAGTCTGGAGGGTGAATCAGAAGAATCAGAAGAAGGAGAAGGAGAAGGTGAAGTCTGGAGGGTGAATCAGAAGAAGCAGAAGAAAGAGAAGGAGAAGGGGAAGTCTGGAGGGTGAATCAGAAGAAGTAGAAGAAGGAGAAGGAGAAGGTGAAGTCTGGAGGGTGAATCAGAAAAAGCAGAAGAAGGAGAAGGAGAAGGTGAAGTCTGGAGGGTGAATCAGAAGAAGCAGAAGAAGGAGAAGGAGAAGGTGAAGTCTGGAGGGTGAATCAGAAGAAGCAGAATAAGGAGAAGGAGAAGGTGAAGTCTGGAGGGTGAATCAGAAGAAGCAGAAAAAGGAGAAGCAGAAGGTGAAGTCTGAAGGGTGAATCAGAAGAAGTAGAAGAAGGAGAAGGAGAAGGTGAAGTCTGGAGGGTGAAGCAGAAGAAGTAGAAGAAGGAGAAGGAGAAGGTGAAGTCAGGAGGGTGAATCAGAAGAAGTAGAAGAAGGAGAAGGAGAAGGTGAAGTCAGGAGGGTGAATCAGAAGAAGCAGAAGAAGGAGAAGGAGAAGGTGAAGTCTGGAGGGTGAATCAGAAGAATCAGAAGAAGGAGAAGGAGAAGGTGAAGTCTGGAGGGTGAATCAGAAGAAGCAGAAGAAAGAGAAGGAGAAGGTGAAGTCTGGAGGGTGAAGCAGAAGAAACAGAAGAAGGAGAAGGAGAAGGTGAAGACTGGAGGGTGAATCAGAAGAAGTAGAAGAAGGAGAAGGAGAAGGTGAAGTCTGGAGGGTGAATCAGAAGAAGCAGAAGAAGGAGAAGGAGAAGTTGAAGTCTGGAGGGTGAATCAGAAGAAGCAGAAGAAGGAGAAGGAGAAGATGAAGTCTGGAGGGTGAATCAGAAGAAGTAGAAGAAGGAGAAGGAGAAGGTGAGGTCTGGAGGGTGAATCAGAAAAAGCAGAAGAAGGAGAAGGAGAAGGTGAAGTCTGGAGGGTGAATCAGAAGAAGCAGAAGAAGGAGAAGGAGAAGGTGAAGTCTGGAGGGTGCATCAGAAGAAGCAGAAGAAGGAGAAGGAGAAGGTGAAGTCTGGAGGGTGAATCAGAAGAAGCAGAATAAGGAGAAGGAGAAGGTGAAGTCTGGAGGGTGAATCAGAAGAAGCAGAAAAAGGAGAAGCAGAAGGTGAAGTCTGAAGGGTGAATCAGAAGAAGTAGAAGAAGGAGAAGGAGAAGGTGAAGTCTGCAGGGGGAAGCAGAAGAAGTAGAAGAAGGAGAAGGAGAAGGTGAAGTCTGGAGGGTGAAGCAGAAGAAGTAGAAGAAGGAGAAGGAGAAGGTGAAGTCAGGAGGGTGAATCAGAAGAAGTAGAAGAAGGAGAAGGAGAAGGTGAAGTCAGGAGGGTGAATCAGAAGAAGCAGAAGAAGGAGAAGGAGAAGGTGAAGTCTGGAGGGTGAATCAGAAGAATCAGAAGAAGGAGAAGGAGAAGGTGAAGTCTGGAGGGTGAATCAGAAGAAGCAGAAGAAAGAGAAGGAGAAGGTGAAGTCTGGAGGGTGAAGCAGAAGAAACAGAAGAAGGAGAAGGAGAAGGTGAAGACTGGAGGGTGAATCAGAAGAAGTAGAAGAAGGAGAAGGAGAAGGTGAAGTCTGTAGGGTGAATCAGAAGAAGTAGAAGAAGGAGAAGGAGAAGGTGAAGTCTGGAGGGTGAAGCAGAAGAAGTAGAAGAAGGAGCAGGAGAAGGTGAAGTCAGGAGGGTGAATCAGAAGAAGTAGAAGAAGGAGAAGGAGAAGATGAAGTCAGGAGGGTGAATCATAAGAAGCAGAAGAAGGAGAAGGAGAAGGTGAAGTCTGGAGGGTGAATCAGAAGAATCAGAAGAAGGAGAAGGAGAAGGTGAAGTCTGGAGGGTGAATCAGAAGAAGCAGAAGAAGGAGAAGGAGAAGGTGAAGTCTGGAGGGTGAATCAGAAGAAGCAGAAGAAGGAGAAGGAGAAGATGAAGTCTGGAGGGTGAATCAGAAGAAGTAGAAGAAGGAGAAGGAGAAGGTGAGGTCTGGAGGGTGAATCAGAAAAAGCAGAAGAAGGAGAAGGAGAAGGTGAAGTCTGGAGGGTGAATCAGAAGAATCAGAAGAAGGAGAAGGAGAAGGTGAAGTCTGGAGGGTGAATCAGAAGAAGCAGAAGAAAGAGAAGGAGAAGGTGAAGTCTGGAGGGTGAAGCAGAAGAAACAGAAGAAGGAGAAGGAGAAGGTGAAGACTGGAGGGTGAATCAGAAGAAGTAGAAGAAGGAGAAGGAGAAGGTGAAGTCTGGAGGGTGAATCAGAAGAAGCAGAAGAAGGAGAAGGAGAAGTTGAAGTCTGGAGGGTGAATCAGAAGAAGCAGAAGAAGGAGAAGGAGAAGATGAAGTCTGGAGGGTGAATCAGAAGAAGTAGAAGAAGGAGAAGGAGAAGGTGAGGTCTGGAGGGTGAATCAGAAAAAGCAGAAGAAGGAGAAGGAGAAGGTGAAGTCTGGAGGGTGAATCAGAAGAAGCAGAAGAAGGAGAAGGAGAAGGTGAAGTCTGGAGGGTGCATCAGAAGAAGCAGAAGAAGGAGAAGGAGAAGGTGAAGTCTGGAGGGTGAATCAGAAGAAGCAGAATAAGGAGAAGGAGAAGGTGAAGTCTGGAGGGTGAATCAGAAGAAGCAGAAAAAGGAGAAGCAGAAGGTGAAGTCTGAAGGGTGAATCAGAAGAAGTAGAAGAAGGAGAAGGAGAAGGTGAAGTCTGCAGGGGGAAGCAGAAGAAGTAGAAGAAGGAGAAGGAGAAGGTGAAGTCTGGAGGGTGAAGCAGAAGAAGTAGAAGAAGGAGAAGGAGAAGGTGAAGTCAGGAGGGTGAATCAGAAGAAGTAGAAGAAGGAGAAGGAGAAGGTGAAGTCAGGAGGGTGAATCAGAAGAAGCAGAAGAAGGAGAAGGAGAAGGTGAAGTCTGGAGGGTGAATCAGAAGAATCAGAAGAAGGAGAAGGAGAAGGTGAAGTCTGGAGGGTGAATCAGAAGAAGCAGAAGAAAGAGAAGGAGAAGGTGAAGTCTGGAGGGTGAAGCAGAAGAAACAGAAGAAGGAGAAGGAGAAGGTGAAGACTGGAGGGTGAATCAGAAGAAGTAGGAGAAGGAGAAGGAGAAGGTGAAGTCTGTAGGGTGAATCAGAAGAAGTAGAAGAAGGAGAAGGAGAAGGTGAAGTCTGGAGGGTGAAGCAGAAGAAGTAGAAGAAGGAGCAGGAGAAGGTGAAGTCAGGAGGGTGAATCAGAAGAAGTAGAAGAAGGAGAAGGAGAAGATGAAGTCAGGAGGGTGAATCATAAGAAGCAGAAGAAGGAGAAGGAGAAGGTGAAGTCTGGAGGGTGAATCAGAAGAATCAGAAGAAGGAGAAGGAGAAGGTGAAGTCTGGAGGGTGAATCAGAAGAAGCAGAAGAAGGAGAAGGAGAAGGTGAAGTCTGGAGGGTGAATCAGAAGAAGTAGAAGAAGGAGAAGGAGAAGGTGAAGTCTGGAGGGTGAATCAGAAAAAGCAGAGGAAGGAGAAGGAGAAGGTGAAGTCTGGAGGGTGAATCAGAAGAAGCAGAAGAAGGAGAAGGAGAAGGTGAAGTCTGGAGGGTGATTCAGAAGAAGCAGAAGAAGGAGAAGGAGAAGGTGAAGTCTGGAGGGTGAATCAGAAGAAGCAGAATAAGGAGAAGGAGAAGGTGAAGTCTGGAGGGTGAATCAGAAGAAGCAGAAAAAGGAGAAGCAGAAGGTGAAGTCTGAAGGGTGAATCAGAAGAAGTAGAAGAAGGAGAAGGAGAAGGTGAAGTCTGCAGGGGGAAGCAGAAGAAGTAGAAGAAGGAGAAGGAGAAGGTGAAGTCAGGAGGGTGAATCAGAAGAAGTAGAAGAAGGAGAAGGAGAAGGTGAAGTCAGGAGGGTGAATCAGAAGAAGCAGAAGAAGGAGAAGTAGAAGGTGAAGTCTGGAGGGTGAATCAGAAGAATCAGAAGAAGGAGAAGGAGAAGGTGAAGTCTGGAGGGTGAATCAGAAGAAGCAGAAGAAAGAGAAGGAGAAGGTGAAGTCTGGAGGGTGAATCAGAAGAAGTAGAAGAAGGAGAAGGAGAAGGTGAAGTCTGGAGGGTGAATCAGAAGAAGTAGAAGAAGGAGAAGGAGAAGGTGAAGTCTGGAGGGTGAATCAGAAAAAGCAGAAGAAGGAGAAGGAGAAGGTGAAGTCTGGAGGGTGAATCAGAAGAAGCAGAAGAAGGAGAAGGAGAAGGTGAAGTCTGGAGGGTGATTCAGAAGAAGCAGAAGAAGGAGAAGGAGAAGGTGAAGTCTGGAGGGTGAATCAGAAGAAGCAGAATAAGGAGAAGGAGAAGGTGAAGTCTGGAGGGTGAATCAGAAGAAGCAGAAAAAGGAGAAGCAGAAGGTGAAGTCTGAAGGGTGAATCAGAAGAAGTAGAAGAAGGAGAAGGAGAAGGTGAAGTCTGCAGGGGGAAGCAGAAGAAGTAGAAGAAGGAGAAGGAGAAGGTGAAGTCAGGAGGGTGAATCAGAAGAAGTAGAAGAAGGAGAAGGAGAAGGTGAAGTCAGGAGGGTGAATCAGAAGAAGCAGAAGAAGGAGAAGGAGAAGGTGAAGTCTGGAGGGTGAATCAGAAGAATCAGAAGAAGGAGAAGGAGAAGGTGAAGTCTGGAGGGTGAATCAGAAGAAGCAGAAGAAAGAGAAGGAGAAGGTGAAGTCTGGAGGGTGAATCAGAAGAAGTGGAAGAAGGAGAAGGAGAAGGTGAAGTCTGGAGGGTGAATCAGAAAAAGCAGAAGAAGGAGAAGGAGAAGGTGAAGTCTGGAGGGTGAATCAGAAGAAGCAGAAGAAGGAGAAGGAGAAGGTGAAGTCTGGAGGGTGCATCAGAAGAAGCAGAAGAAGGAGAAGGAGAAGGTGAAGTCTGGAGGGTGAATCAGAAGAAGCAGAATAAGGAGAAGGAGAAGGTGAAGTCTGGAGGGTGAATCAGAAGAAGCAGAAAAAGGAGAAGCAGAAGGTGAAGTCTGAAGGGTGAATCAGAAGAAGTAGAAGAAGGAGAAGGAGAAGGTGAAGTCTGCAGGGGGAAGCAGAAGAAGTAGAAGAAGGAGAAGGAGAAGGTGAAGTCTGGAGGGTGAAGCAGAAGAAGTAGAAGAAGGAGAAGGAGAAGGTGAAGTCAGGAGGGTGAATCAGAAGAAGTAGAAGAAGGAGAAGGAGAAGGTGAAGTCAGGAGGGTGAATCAGAAGAAGCAGAAGAAGGAGAAGGAGAAGGTGAAGTCTGGAGGGTGAATCAGAAGAATCAGAAGAAGGAGAAGGAGAAGGTGAAGTCTGGAGGGTGAATCAGAAGAAGCAGAAGAAAGAGAAGGAGAAGGTGAAGTCTGGAGGGTGAAGCAGAAGAAACAGAAGAAGGAGAAGGAGAAGGTGAAGACTGGAGGGTGAATCAGAAGAAGTAGAAGAAGGAGAAGGAGAAGGTGAAGTCTGTAGGGTGAATCAGAAGAAGTAGAAGAAGGAGAAGGAGAAGGTGAAGTCTGGAGGGTGAAGCAGAAGAAGTAGAAGAAGGAGCAGGAGAAGGTGAAGTCAGGAGGGTGAATCAGAAGAAGTAGAAGAAGGAGAAGGAGAAGATGAAGTCAGGAGGGTGAATCATAAGAAGCAGAAGAAGGAGAAGGAGAAGGTGAAGTCTGGAGGGTGAATCAGAAGAATCAGAAGAAGGAGAAGGAGAAGGTGAAGTCTGGAGGGTGAACCAGAAGAAGCAGAAGAAGGAGAAGGAGAAGGTGAAGTCTGGAGGGTGAATCAGAAGAAGTAGAAGAAGGAGAAGGAGAAGGTGAAGTCTGGAGGGTGAATCAGAAAAAGCAGAAGAAGGAGAAGGAGAAGGTGAAGTCTGGAGGGTGAATCAGAAGAAGCAGAAGAAGGAGAAGGAGAAGGTGAAGTCTGGAGGGTGATTCAGAAGAAGCAGAAGAAGGAGAAGGAGAAGGTGAAGTCTGGAGGGTGAATCAGAAGAAGCAGAATAAGGAGAAGGAGAAGGTGAAGTCTGGAGGGTGAATCAGAAGAAGCAGAAAAAGGAGAAGCAGAAGGTGAAGTCTGAAGGGTGAATCAGAAGAAGTAGAAGAAGGAGAAGGAGAAGGTGAAGTCTGCAGGGGGAAGCAGAAGAAGTAGAAGAAGGAGAAGGAGAAGGTGAAGTCAGGAGGGTGAATCAGAAGAAGTAGAAGAAGGAGAAGGAGAAGGTGAAGTCAGGAGGGTGAATCAGAAGAAGCAGAAGAAGGAGAAGTAGAAGGTGAAGTCTGGAGGGTGAATCAGAAGAATCAGAAGAAGGAGAAGGAGAAGGTGAAGTCTGGAGGGTGAATCAGAAGAAGCAGAAGAAAGAGAAGGAGAAGGTGAAGTCTGGAGGGTGAATCAGAAGAAGTAGAAGAAGGAGAAGGAGAAGGTGAAGTCTGGAGGGTGAATCAGAAGAAGTAGAAGAAGGAGAAGGAGAAGGTGAAGTCTGGAGGGTGAATCAGAAAAAGCAGAAGAAGGAGAAGGAGAAGGTGAAGTCTGGAGGGTGAATCAGAAGAAGCAGAAGAAGGAGAAGGAGAAGGTGAAGTCTGGAGGGTGATTCAGAAGAAGCAGAAGAAGGAGAAGGAGAAGGTGAAGTCTGGAGGGTGAATCAGAAGAAGCAGAATAAGGAGAAGGAGAAGGTGAAGTCTGGAGGGTGAATCAGAAGAAGCAGAAAAAGGAGAAGCAGAAGGTGAAGTCTGAAGGGTGAATCAGAAGAAGTAGAAGAAGGAGAAGGAGAAGGTGAAGTCTGCAGGGGGAAGCAGAAGAAGTAGAAGAAGGAGAAGGAGAAGGTGAAGTCAGGAGGGTGAATCAGAAGAAGTAGAAGAAGGAGAAGGAGAAGGTGAAGTCAGGAGGGTGAATCAGAAGAAGCAGAAGAAGGAGAAGGAGAAGGTGAAGTCTGGAGGGTGAATCAGAAGAATCAGAAGAAGGAGAAGGAGAAGGTGAAGTCTGGAGGGTGAATCAGAAGAAGCAGAAGAAAGAGAAGGAGAAGGTGAAGTCTGGAGGGTGAATCAGAAGAAGTAGAAGAAGGAGAAGGAGAAGGTGAAGTCTGGAGGGTGAATCAGAAAAAGCAGAAGAAGGAGAAGGAGAAGGTGAAGTCTGGAGGGTGAATCAGAAGAAGCAGAAGAAGGAGAAGGAGAAGGTGAAGTCTGGAGGGTGCATCAGAAGAAGCAGAAGAAGGAGAAGGAGAAGGTGAAGTCTGGAGGGTGAATCAGAAGAAGCAGAATAAGGAGAAGGAGAAGGTGAAGTCTGGAGGGTGAATCAGAAGAAGCAGAAAAAGGAGAAGCAGAAGGTGAAGTCTGAAGGGTGAATCAGAAGAAGTAGAAGAAGGAGAAGGAGAAGGTGAAGTCTGCAGGGGGAAGCAGAAGAAGTAGAAGAAGGAGAAGGAGAAGGTGAAGTCTGGAGGGTGAAGCAGAAGAAGTAGAAGAAGGAGAAGGAGAAGGTGAAGTCAGGAGGTTGAATCAGAAGAAGTAGAAGAAGGAGAAGGAGAAGGTGAAGTCAGGAGGGTGAATCAGAAGAAGCAGAAGAAGGAGAAGGAGAAGGTGAAGTCTGGAGGGTGAATCAGAAGAATCAGAAGAAGGAGAAGGAGAAGGTGAAGTCAGGAGGGTGAATCATAAGAAGCAGAAGAAGGAGAAGGAGAAGGTGAAGTCTGGAGGGTGAATCAGAAGAATCAGAAGAAGGAGAAGGAGAAGGTGAAGTCTGGAGGGTGAACCAGAAGAAGCAGAAGAAGGAGAAGGAGAAGGTGAAGTCTGGAGGGTGAATCAGAAGAAGTAGAAGAAGGAGAAGGAGAAGGTGAAGTCTGGAGGGTGAATCAGAAAAAGCAGAAGAAGGAGAAGGAGAAGGTGAAGTCTGGAGGGTGAATCAGAAGAAGCAGAAGAAGGAGAAGGAGAAGGTGAAGTCTGGAGGGTGATTCAGAAGAAGCAGAAGAAGGAGAAGGAGAAGGTGAAGTCTGGAGGGTGAATCAGAAGAAGCAGAATAAGGAGAAGGAGAAGGTGAAGTCTGGAGGGTGAATCAGAAGAAGCAGAAAAAGGAGAAGCAGAAGGTGAAGTCTGAAGGGTGAATCAGAAGAAGTAGAAGAAGGAGAAGGAGAAGGTGAAGTCTGCAGGGGGAAGCAGAAGAAGTAGAAGAAGGAGAAGGAGAAGGTGAAGTCAGGAGGGTGAATCAGAAGAAGTAGAAGAAGGAGAAGGAGAAGGTGAAGTCAGGAGGGTGAATCAGAAGAAGCAGAAGAAGGAGAAGTAGAAGGTGAAGTCTGGAGGGTGAATCAGAAGAATCAGAAGAAGGAGAAGGAGAAGGTGAAGTCTGGAGGGTGAATCAGAAGAAGCAGAAGAAAGAGAAGGAGAAGGTGAAGTCTGGAGGGTGAATCAGAAGAAGTAGAAGAAGGAGAAGGAGAAGGTGAAGTCTGGAGGGTGAATCAGAAGAAGTAGAAGAAGGAGAAGGAGAAGGTGAAGTCTGGAGGGTGAATCAGAAAAAGCAGAAGAAGGAGAAGGAGAAGGTGAAGTCTGGAGGGTGAATCAGAAGAAGCAGAAGAAGGAGAAGGAGAAGGTGAAGTCTGGAGGGTGATTCAGAAGAAGCAGAAGAAGGAGAAGGAGAAGGTGAAGTCTGGAGGGTGAATCAGAAGAAGCAGAATAAGGAGAAGGAGAAGGTGAAGTCTGGAGGGTGAATCAGAAGAAGCAGAAAAAGGAGAAGCAGAAGGTGAAGTCTGAAGGGTGAATCAGAAGAAGTAGAAGAAGGAGAAGGAGAAGGTGAAGTCTGCAGGGGGAAGCAGAAGAAGTAGAAGAAGGAGAAGGAGAAGGTGAAGTCAGGAGGGTGAATCAGAAGAAGTAGAAGAAGGAGAAGGAGAAGGTGAAGTCAGGAGGGTGAATCAGAAGAAGCAGAAGAAGGAGAAGGAGAAGGTGAAGTCTGGAGGGTGAATCAGAAGAATCAGAAGAAGGAGAAGGAGAAGGTGAAGTCTGGAGGGTGAATCAGAAGAAGCAGAAGAAAGAGAAGGAGAAGGTGAAGTCTGGAGGGTGAATCAGAAGAAGTAGAAGAAGGAGAAGGAGAAGGTGAAGTCTGGAGGGTGAATCAGAAAAAGCAGAAGAAGGAGAAGGAGAAGGTGAAGTCTGGAGGGTGAATCAGAAGAAGCAGAAGAAGGAGAAGGAGAAGGTGAAGTCTGGAGGGTGCATCAGAAGAAGCAGAAGAAGGAGAAGGAGAAGGTGAAGTCTGGAGGGTGAATCAGAAGAAGCAGAATAAGGAGAAGGAGAAGGTGAAGTCTGGAGGGTGAATCAGAAGAAGCAGAAAAAGGAGAAGCAGAAGGTGAAGTCTGAAGGGTGAATCAGAAGAAGTAGAAGAAGGAGAAGGAGAAGGTGAAGTCTGCAGGGGGAAGCAGAAGAAGTAGAAGAAGGAGAAGGAGAAGGTGAAGTCTGGAGGGTGAAGCAGAAGAAGTAGAAGAAGGAGAAGGAGAAGGTGAAGTCAGGAGGTTGAATCAGAAGAAGTAGAAGAAGGAGAAGGAGAAGGTGAAGTCAGGAGGGTGAATCAGAAGAAGCAGAAGAAGGAGAAGGAGAAGGTGAAGTCTGGAGGGTGAATCAGAAGAATCAGAAGAAGGAGAAGGAGAAGGTGAAGTCTGGAGGGTGAATCAGAAGAAGCAGAAGAAAGAGAAGGAGAAGGTGAAGTCTGGAGGGTGAAGCAGAAGAAACAGAAGAAGGAGAAGGAGAAGGTGAAGACTGGAGGGTGAATCAGAAGAAGTAGAAGAAGGAGAAGGAGAAGGTGAAGTCTGTAGGGTGAATCAGAAGAAGTAGAAGAAGGAGAAGGAGAAGGTGAAGTCTGGAGGGTGAAGCAGAAGAAGTAGAAGAAGGAGCAGGAGAAGGTGAAGTCAGGAGGGTGAATCAGAAGAAGTAGAAGAAGGAGAAGGAGAAGATGAAGTCAGGAGGGTGAATCATAAGAAGCAGAAGAAGGAGAAGGAGAAGGTGAAGTCTGGAGGGTGAATCAGAAGAATCAGAAGAAGGAGAAGGAGAAGGTGAAGTCTGGAGGGTGAATCAGAAGAAGCAGAAGAAGGAGAAGGAGAAGGTGAAGTCTGGAGGGTGAATCAGAAGAAGTAGAAGAAGGAGAAGGAGAAGGTGAAGTCTGGAGGGTGAATCAGAAAAAGCAGAAGAAGGAGAAGGAGAAGGTGAAGTCTGGAGGGTGAATCAGAAGAAGCAGAAGAAGGAGAAGGAGAAGGTGAAGTCTGGAGGGTGATTCAGAAGAAGCAGAAGAAGGAGAAGGAGAAGGTGAAGTCTGGAGGGTGAATCAGAAGAAGCAGAATAAGGAGAAGGAGAAGGTGAAGTCTGGAGGGTGAATCAGAAGAAGCAGAAAAAGGAGAAGCAGAAGGTGAAGTCTGAAGGGTGAATCAGAAGAAGTAGAAGAAGGAGAAGGAGAAGGTGAAGTCTGCAGGGGGAAGCAGAAGAAGTAGAAGAAGGAGAAGGAGAAGGTGAAGTCAGGAGGGTGAATCAGAAGAAGTAGAAGAAGGAGAAGGAGAAGGTGAAGTCAGGAGGGTGAATCAGAAGAAGCAGAAGAAGGAGAAGGAGAAGGTGAAGTCTGGAGGGTGAATCAGAAGAATCAGAAGAAGGAGAAGGAGAAGGTGAAGTCTGGAGGGTGAATCAGAAGAAGCAGAAGAAAGAGAAGGAGAAGGTGAAGTCTGGAGGGTGAATCAGAAGAAGTAGAAGAAGGAGAAGGAGAAGGTGAAGTCTGGAGGGTGAATCAGAAAAAGCAGAAGAAGGAGAAGGAGAAGGTGAAGTCTGGAGGGTGAATCAGAAGAAGCAGAAGAAGGAGAAGGAGAAGGTGAAGTCTGGAGGGTGCATCAGAAGAAGCAGAAGAAGGAGAAGGAGAAGGTGAAGTCTGGAGGGTGAATCAGAAGAAGCAGAATAAGGAGAAGGAGAAGGTGAAGTCTGGAGGGTGAATCAGAAGAAGCAGAAAAAGGAGAAGCAGAAGGTGAAGTCTGAAGGGTGAATCAGAAGAAGTAGAAGAAGGAGAAGGAGAAGGTGAAGTCTGCAGGGGGAAGCAGAAGAAGTAGAAGAAGGAGAAGGAGAAGGTGAAGTCTGGAGGGTGAAGCAGAAGAAGTAGAAGAAGGAGAAGGAGAAGGTGAAGTCAGGAGGGTGAATCAGAAGAAGTAGAAGAAGGAGAAGGAGAAGGTGAAGTCAGGAGGGTGAATCAGAAGAAGCAGAAGAAGGAGAAGGAGAAGGTGAAGTCTGGTGGGTGAATCAGAAGAATCAGAAGAAGGAGAAGGAGAAGGTGAAGTCTGGAGGGTGAATCAGAAGAAGCAGAAGAAAGAGAAGGAGAAGGTGAAGTCTGGAGGGTGAAGCAGAAGAAACAGAAGAAGGAGAAGGAGAAGGTGAAGACTGGAGGGTGAATCAGAAGAAGTAGAAGAAGGAGAAGGAGAAGGTGAAGTCTGTAGGGTGAATCAGAAGAAGTAGAAGAAGGAGAAGGAGAAGGTGAAGTCTGGAGGGTGAAGCAGAAGAAGTAGAAGAAGGAGCAGGAGAAGGTGAAGTCAGGAGGGTGAATCAGAAGAAGTAGAAGAAGGAGAAGGAGAAGATGAAGTCAGGAGGGTGAATCATAAGAAGCAGAAGAAGGAGAAGGAGAAGGTGAAGTCTGGATGGTGAATCAGAAGAATCAGAAGAAGGAGAAGGAGAAGGTGAAGTCTGGAGGGTGAATCAGAAGAAGCAGAAGAAGGAGAAGGAGAAGGTGAAGTCTGGAGGGTGAATCAGAAGAAGTAGAAGAAGGAGAAGGAGAAGGTGAAGTCTGGAGGGTGAATCAGAAAAAGCAGAGGAAGGAGAAGGAGAAGGTGAAGTCTGGAGGGTGAATCAGAAGAAGCAGAAGAAGGAGAAGGAGAAGGTGAAGTCTGGAGGGTGATTCAGAAGAAGCAGAAGAAGGAGAAGGAGAAGGTGAAGTCTGGAGGGTGAATCAGAAGAAGCAGAATAAGGAGAAGGAGAAGGTGAAGTCTGGAGGGTGAATCAGAAGAAGCAGAAAAAGGAGAAGCAGAAGGTGAAGTCTGAAGGGTGAATCAGAAGAAGTAGAAGAAGGAGAAGGAGAAGGTGAAGTCTGCAGGGGGAAGCAGAAGAAGTAGAAGAAGGAGAAGGAGAAGGTGAAGTCAGGAGGGTGAATCAGAAGAAGTAGAAGAAGGAGAAGGAGAAGGTGAAGTCAGGAGGGTGAATCAGAAGAAGCAGAAGAAGGAGAAGTAGAAGGTGAAGTCTGGAGGGTGAATCAGAAGAATCAGAAGAAGGAGAAGGAGAAGGTGAAGTCTGGAGGGTGAATCAGAAGAAGCAGAAGAAAGAGAAGGAGAAGGTGAAGTCTGGAGGGTGAATCAGAAGAAGTAGAAGAAGGAGAAGGAGAAGGTGAAGTCTGGAGGGTGAATCAGAAGAAGTAGAAGAAGGAGAAGGAGAAGGTGAAGTCTGGAGGGTGAATCAGAAAAAGCAGAAGAAGGAGAAGGAGAAGGTGAAGTCTGGAGGGTGAATCAGAAGAAGCAGAAGAAGGAGAAGGTGAAGTCTGGAGGGTGATTCAGAAGAAGCAGAAGAAGGAGAAGGAGAAGGTGAAGTCTGGAGGGTGAATCAGAAGAAGCAGAATAAGGAGAAGGAGAAGGTGAAGTCTGGAGGGTGAATCAGAAGAAGCAGAAAAAGGAGAAGCAGAAGGTGAAGTCTGAAGGGTGAATCAGAAGAAGTAGAAGAAGGAGAAGGAGAAGGTGAAGTCTGCAGGGGGAAGCAGAAGAAGTAGAAGAAGGAGAAGGAGAAGGTGAAGTCAGGAGGGTGAATCAGAAGAAGTAGAAGAAGGAGAAGGAGAAGGTGAAGTCAGGAGGGTGAATCAGAAGAAGCAGAAGAAGGAGAAGGAGAAGGTGAAGTCTGGAGGGTGAATCAGAAGAATCAGAAGAAGGAGAAGGAGAAGGTGAAGTCTGGAGGGTGAATCAGAAGAAGCAGAAGAAAGAGAAGGAGAAGGTGAAGTCTGGAGGGTGAATCAGATGAAGTAGAAGAAGGAGAAGGAGAAGGTGAAGTCTGGAGGGTGAATCAGAAAAAGCAGAAGAAGGAGAAGGAGAAGGTGAAGTCTGGAGGGTGAATCAGAAGAAGCAGAAGAAGGAGAAGGAGAAGGTGAAGTCTGGAGGGTGATTCAGAAGAAGCAGAAGAAGGAGAAGGAGAAGGTGAAGTCTGCAGGGGGAAGCAGAAGAAGTAGAAGAAGGAGAAGGAGAAGGTGAAGTCTGGAGGGTGAAGCAGAAGAAGTAGAAGAAGGAGAAGGAGAAGGTGAAGTCAGGAGGGTGAATCAGAAGAAGTAGAAGAAGGAGAAGGAGAAGGTGAAGTCAGGAGGGTGAATCAGAAGAAGCAGAAGAAGGAGAAGGAGAAGGTGAAGTCTGGTGGGTGAATCAGAAGAATCAGAAGAAGGAGAAGGAGAAGGTGAAGTCTGGAGGGTGAATCAGAAGAAGCAGAAGAAAGAGAAGGAGAAGGTGAAGTCTGGAGGGTGAAGCAGAAGAAACAGAAGAAGGAGAAGGAGAAGGTGAAGACTGGAGGGTGAATCAGAAGAAGTAGAAGAAGGAGAAGGAGAAGGTGAAGTCTGTAGGGTGAATCAGAAGAAGTAGAAGAAGGAGAAGGAGAAGGTGAAGTCTGGAGGGTGAAGCAGAAGAAGTAGAAGAAGGAGCAGGAGAAGGTGAAGTCAGGAGGGTGAATCAGAAGAAGTAGAAGAAGGAGAAGGAGAAGATGAAGTCAGGAGGGTGAATCATAAGAAGCAGAAGAAGGAGAAGGAGAAGGTGAAGTCTGGAGGGTGAATCAGAAGAATCAGAAGAAGGAGAAGGAGAAGGTGAAGTCTGGAGGGTGAATCAGAAGAAGCAGAAGAAGGAGAAGGAGAAGGTGAAGTCTGGAGGGTGAATCAGAAGAAGTAGAAGAAGGAGAAGGAGAAGGTGAAGTCTGGAGGGTGAATCAGAAAAAGCAGAGGAAGGAGAAGGAGAAGGTGAAGTCTGGAGGGTGAATCAGAAGAAGCAGAAGAAGGAGAAGGAGAAGGTGAAGTCTGGAGGGTGATTCAGAAGAAGCAGAAGAAGGAGAAGGAGAAGGTGAAGTCTGGAGGGTGAATCAGAAGAAGCAGAATAAGGAGAAGGAGAAGGTGAAGTCTGGAGGGTGAATCAGAAGAAGCAGAAAAAGGAGAAGCAGAAGGTGAAGTCTGAAGGGTGAATCAGAAGAAGTAGAAGAAGGAGAAGGAGAAGGTGAAGTCTGCAGGGGGAAGCAGAAGAAGTAGAAGAAGGAGAAGGAGAAGGTGAAGTCAGGAGGGTGAATCAGAAGAAGTAGAAGAAGGAGAAGGAGAAGGTGAAGTCAGGAGGGTGAATCAGAAGAAGCAGAAGAAGGAGAAGTAGAAGGTGAAGTCTGGAGGGTGAATCAGAAGAATCAGAAGAAGGAGAAGGAGAAGGTGAAGTCTGGAGGGTGAATCAGAAGAAGCAGAAGAAAGAGAAGGAGAAGGTGAAGTCTGGAGGGTGAATCAGAAGAAGTAGAAGAAGGAGAAGGAGAAGGTGAAGTCTGGAGGGTGAATCAGAAGAAGTAGAAGAAGGAGAAGGAGAAGGTGAAGTCTGGAGGGTGAATCAGAAAAAGCAGAAGAAGGAGAAGGAGAAGGTGAAGTCTGGAGGGTGAATCAGAAGAAGCAGAAGAAGGAGAAGGTGAAGTCTGGAGGGTGATTCAGAAGAAGCAGAAGAAGGAGAAGGAGAAGGTGAAGTCTGGAGGGTGAATCAGAAGAAGCAGAATAAGGAGAAGGAGAAGGTGAAGTCTGGAGGGTGAATCAGAAGAAGCAGAAAAAGGAGAAGCAGAAGGTGAAGTCTGAAGGGTGAATCAGAAGAAGTAGAAGAAGGAGAAGGAGAAGGTGAAGTCTGCAGGGGGAAGCAGAAGAAGTAGAAGAAGGAGAAGGAGAAGGTGAAGTCAGGAGGGTGAATCAGAAGAAGTAGAAGAAGGAGAAGGAGAAGGTGAAGTCAGGAGGGTGAATCAGAAGAAGCAGAAGAAGGAGAAGGAGAAGGTGAAGTCTGGAGGGTGAATCAGAAGAATCAGAAGAAGGAGAAGGAGAAGGTGAAGTCTGGAGGGTGAATCAGAAGAAGCAGAAGAAAGAGAAGGAGAAGGTGAAGTCTGGAGGGTGAATCAGATGAAGTAGAAGAAGGAGAAGGAGAAGGTGAAGTCTGGAGGGTGAATCAGAAAAAGCAGAAGAAGGAGAAGGAGAAGGTGAAGTCTGGAGGGTGAATCAGAAGAAGCAGAAGAAGGAGAAGGAGAAGGTGAAGTCTGGAGGGTGAATCAGAAGAAGCAGAATAAGGAGAAGGAGAAGGTGAAGTCTGGAGGGTGAATCAGAAGAAGCAGAAAAAGGAGAAGCAGAAGGTGAAGTCTGAAGGGTGAATCAGAAGAAGTAGAAGAAGGAGAAGGAGAAGGTGAAGTCTGGAGGGTGAAGCAGAAGAAGTAGAAGAAGGAGAAGGAGAAGGTGAAGTCAGGAGGGTGAATCAGAAGAAGTAGAAGAAGGAGAAGGAGAAGGTGAAGTCAGGAGGGTGAATCAGAAGAAGCAGAAGAAGGAGAAGGAGAAGGTGAAGTCTGGAGGGTGAATCAGAAGAATCAGAAGAAGGAGAAGGAGAAGGTGAAGTCTGGAGGGTGAATCAGAAGAAGCAGAAGAAAGAGAAGGAGAAGGTGAAGTCTGGAGGGTGAAGCAGAAGAAACAGAAGAAGGAGAAGGAGAAGGTGAAGACTGGAGGGTGAATCAGAAGAAGTAGAAGAAGGAGAAGGAGAAGGTGAAGTCTGGAGGGTGAATCAGAAGAAGCAGAAGAAGGAGAAGGAGAAGGTGAAGTCTGGAGGGTGAATCAGAAGAAGCAGAAGAAGGAGAAGGAGAAGATGAAGTCTGGAGGGTGAATCAGAAGAAGTAGAAGAAGGAGAAGGAGAAGGTGAGGTCTGGAGGGTGAATCAGAAGAAGCAGAAGAAGGAGAAGGAGAAGGTGAAGTCTGGAGGGTGAATCAGAAGAAGCAGAAGAAAGAGAAGGAGAAGGTGAAGTCTGGAGGGTGAATCAGAAGAAGTAGAAGAAGGAGAAGGAGAAGGTGAAGTCTGGAGGGTGAATCAGAAGAAGTAGAAGAAGGAGAAGGAGAAGGTGAAGTCTGGAGGGTGAATCAGAAAAAGCAGAAGAAGGAGAAGGAGAAGGTGAAGTCTGGAGGGTGAATCAGAAGAAGCAGAAGAAGGAGAAGGTGAAGTCTGGAGGGTGATTCAGAAGAAGCAGAAGAAGGAGAAGGAGAAGGTGAAGTCTGGAGGGTGAATCAGAAGAAGCAGAATAAGGAGAAGGAGAAGGTGAAGTCTGGAGGGTGAATCAGAAGAAGCAGAAAAAGGAGAAGCAGAAGGTGAAGTCTGAAGGGTGAATCAGAAGAAGTAGAAGAAGGAGAAGGAGAAGGTGAAGTCTGCAGGGGGAAGCAGAAGAAGTAGAAGAAGGAGAAGGAGAAGGTGAAGTCAGGAGGGTGAATCAGAAGAAGTAGAAGAAGGAGAAGGAGAAGGTGAAGTCAGGAGGGTGAATCAGAAGAAGCAGAAGAAGGAGAAGGAGAAGGTGAAGTCTGGAGGGTGAATCAGAAGAATCAGAAGAAGGAGAAGGAGAAGGTGAAGTCTGGAGGGTGAATCAGAAGAAGCAGAAGAAAGAGAAGGAGAAGGTGAAGTCTGGAGGGTGAATCAGATGAAGTAGAAGAAGGAGAAGGAGAAGGTGAAGTCTGGAGGGTGAATCAGAAAAAGCAGAAGAAGGAGAAGGAGAAGGTGAAGTCTGGAGGGTGAATCAGAAGAAGCAGAAGAAGGAGAAGGAGAAGGTGAAGTCTGGAGGGTGAATCAGAAGAAGCAGAATAAGGAGAAGGAGAAGGTGAAGTCTGGAGGGTGAATCAGAAGAAGCAGAAAAAGGAGAAGCAGAAGGTGAAGTCTGAAGGGTGAATCAGAAGAAGTAGAAGAAGGAGAAGGAGAAGGTGAAGTCTGGAGGGTGAAGCAGAAGAAGTAGAAGAAGGAGAAGGAGAAGGTGAAGTCAGGAGGGTGAATCAGAAGAAGTAGAAGAAGGAGAAGGAGAAGGTGAAGTCAGGAGGGTGAATCAGAAGAAGCAGAAGAAGGAGAAGGAGAAGGTGAAGTCTGGAGGGTGAATCAGAAGAATCAGAAGAAGGAGAAGGAGAAGGTGAAGTCTGGAGGGTGAATCAGAAGAAGCAGAAGAAAGAGAAGGAGAAGGTGAAGTCTGGAGGGTGAAGCAGAAGAAACAGAAGAAGGAGAAGGAGAAGGTGAAGACTGGAGGGTGAATCAGAAGAAGTAGAAGAAGGAGAAGGAGAAGGTGAAGTCTGGAGGGTGAATCAGAAGAAGCAGAAGAAGGAGAAGGAGAAGGTGAAGTCTGGAGGGTGAATCAGAAGAAGCAGAAGAAGGAGAAGGAGAAGATGAAGTCTGGAGGGTGAATCAGAAGAAGTAGAAGAAGGAGAAGGAGAAGGTGAGGTCTGGAGGGTGAATCAGAAGAAGCAGAAGAAGGAGAAGGAGAAGGTGAAGTCTGGAGGGTGAATCAGAAGAAGTAGAAGAAGGAGAAGGAGAAGGTGAAGTCAGGAGGGTGAATCAGAAGAAGTAGAAGAAGGAGAAGGAGAAGGTGAAGTCAGGAGGGTGAATCAGAAGAAGCAGAAGAAGGAGAAGGAGAAGGTGAAGTAAGGAGGGTGAATCAGAAGAAGAAGAAGAAGGAGAAGGAGAAGGTGAAGTCTGGAGTGTGAAGCAGAAGAAGCAAAAGAAGGAGAAGGAGAAGGTGAAGTCCGGTGGGTGAATCAGAAGAAGTAGAAGAAGGAGAAGGAGAAGGTGAAGTCTGGAGGGTGAATCAGAAGAAGTAGAAGAAGGAGAAGGAGAAGGTGAAGTCTGGAGGGTGAATCAGAAAAAGCAGAAGAAGGAGAAGGAGAAGGTGAAGTCTGGAGGGTGAATCAGAAGAAGCAGAAGAAGGAGAAGGAGAAGGTGAAGTCTGGAGGGTGATTCAGAAGAAGCAGAAGAAGGAGAAGGAGAAGGTGAAGTCTGGAGGGTGAATCAGAAAAAGCAGAAGAAGGAGAAGGAGAAGGTGAAGTCTGGAGGGTGAATCAGAAGAAGCAGAATAAGGAGAAGGAGAAGGTGAAGTCTGGAGGGTGAATCAGAAGAAGCAGAGAAAGGAGAAGCAGAAGGTGAAGTCTGAAGGGTGAATCAGAAGAAGTAGAAGAAGGAGAAGGAGAAGGTGAAGTCTGCAGGGGGAAGCAGAAGAAGTAGAAGAAGGAGAAGGAGAAGGTGAAGTCAGGAGGGTGAATCAGAAGAAGTAGAAGAAGGAGAAGGAGAAGGTGAAGTCAGGAGGGTGAATCAGAAGAAGCAGAAGAAGGAGAAGGAGAAGGTGAAGTCTGGAGGGTGAATCAGAAGAATCAGAAGAAGGAGAAGGAGAAGGTGAAGTCTGGAGGGTGAATCAGAAGAAGCAGAAGAAAGAGAAGGAGAAGGTGAAGTCTGGAGGGTGAATCAGAAGAAGTAGAAGAAGGAGAAGGAGAAGGTGAAGTCTGGAGGGTGAATCAGAAAAGGCAGAAGAAGGAGAAGGAGAAGGTGAAGTCTGGAGGGTGAATCAGAAGAAGCAGAAGAAGGAGAAGGAGAAGGTGAAGTCTGGAGGGTGAATCAGAAGAAGCAGAAGAAGGAGAAGGAGAAGGTGAAGTCTGGAGGGTGAATCAGAAGAAGCAGAATAAGGAGAAGGAGAAGGTGAAGTCTGGAGGGTGAATCAGAAGAAGCAGAAAAAGGAGAAGGAGAAGGTGAAGTCTGAAGGGTGAATCAGAAGAAGTAGAAGAAGGAGAAGGAGAAGGTGAAGTCTGGAGGGTGAAGCAGAAGAAGTAGAAGAAGGAGCAGGAGAAGGTGAAGTCAGGAGGGTGAATCAGAAGAAGCAGAAGAAGGAGAAGGAGAAGGTGAAGTCTGGAGGGTGAATCAGAAGAATCAGAAGAAGGAGAAGGAGAAGGTGAAGTCTGCAGGGTGAATCAGAAGAAGCAGAGGAAGGAGAAGGAGAAGGTGAAGTCTGGAGGGTGAATCAGAAGAAGCAGAATAAGGAGAAGGAGAAGGTGAAGTCTGGAGGGTGAATCAGAAGAAGCAGAATAAGGAGAAAGAGAAGGTGAAGTCTGGAGGGTGAATCAGAAGAAGCAGAAGTAGGAGAAGGAGAAGATGAAGTCTGGAGGGTGAATCAGAAGAAGTAGAAGAAGGAGAAGGAGAAGGTGAAGTCTGGAGGGTGAAGCAGAAGAAGTAGAAGAAGGAGAAGGAGAAGGTGAAGTCAGGAGGGTGAATCAGAAGAAGTAGAAGAAGAAGTAGGAGAAGGTGAAGTCAGGAGGGTGAATCAGAAGAAGCAGAAGAAGGAGAAGGAGAAGGTAAAGTCTGGAGGGTGAATCAGAAGAATCAGAAGAAGGAGAAGTAGAAGGTGAAGTCTGGAGGGTGAATCAGAAGAAGCAGAAGAAAGAGAAGGAGAAGGTGAAGTCTGGAGGGTGAAGCAGAAGAAACAGAAGAAGGAGAAGGAGAAGGTGAAGACTGGAGGGTGAATCAGAAGAAGTAGAAGAAGGAGAAGGAGAAGGTGAAGTCTGGAGGGTGAATCAGAAGAAGTAGAAGAAGGAGAAGGATAAGGTGAAGTCTGGAGGGTGAATCAGAAGAAGCAGAAGAAGGAGAAGGAGAAGGTGAAGTCTGGAGGGTGAATCAGAAGAAGCAGAAGAAGGAGAAGGAGAAGATGAAGTCTGGAGGGTGAATCAGAAGAAGTAGAAGAAGGAGAAGGAGAAGGTGAAGTCTGGAGGTTGAATCAGAAGTAGTAGAAGAAGGAGAAGGAGAAGGTGAAGTCTGGACGGTGAATCAGAAGAAACAGAAGAAGGAGAAGGTGAAGTCTGGAGGGTGAATCAGAAGAAGTAGAAGAAGGAGAAGGAGAAGGTGTAGTCTGGAGGGTGAATCAGAAGAAGTAGACGAAGGAGAAGGAGAAGGTGAAGTCTGGAGGGTGAATCAGAAGAAGCAGAAGAAGGAGAAGGAGAAGGTGAAGTCTGGAGGGTGAATCAGAAGAAGCAGAAGAAGGAGAAGGAGAAGGTGAAGTCTGGAGGGTGAATCAGAAGAAGCAGAATAAGGAGAAGGAGAAGGTGAAGTCTGGAGGGTGAATCAGAAGAAGCAGAAAAAGGAGAAGGAGAAGGTGAAGTCTGAAGGGTGAATCAGAAGAAGTAGAAGAAGGAGAAGGAGAAGGTGAAGTCTGGAGGGTGAAGCAGAAGAAGTAGAAGAAGGAGCAGGAGAAGGTGAAGTCAGGAGGGTGAATCAGAAGAAGTAGAAGAAGGAGAAGGAGAAGATGAAGTCAGGAGGGTGAATCATAAGAAGCAGAAGAAGGAGAAGGAGAAGGTGAAGTCTGGAGGGTGAATCAGAAGAATCAGAAGAAGGAGAAGGAGAAGGTGAAGTCAGGAGGGTGAATCAGAAGAAGTAGAAGAAGGAGAAGGAGAAGGTGAAGTCAGGAGGGTGAATCAGAAGAAGCAGAAGAAGGAGAAGGAGAACGTGAAGTCTGGAGGGTGAAGCAGAAGAAGTAGAAGAAGGAGAAGGAGAAGGTGAAGTCAGGAGGGTGAATCAGAAGAAGTAGAAGAAGGAGAAGGAGAAGGTGAAGTCAGGAGGGTGAATCAGAAGAAGCAGAAGAAGGAGAAGGAGAAGGTGAAGTCTGGAGGGTGAATCAGAAGAATCAGAAGAAGGAGAAGGAGAAGGTGAAGTCTGGAGGGTGAATCAGAAGAAGCAGAAGAAAGAGAAGGAGAAGGTGAAGTCTGGAGGGTGAAGCAGAAGAAACAGAAGAAGGAGAAGGAGAAGGTGAAGACTGGAGGGTGAATCAGAAGAAGTAGAAGAAGGAGAAGGAGAAGGTGAAGTCTGTAGGGTGAATCAGAAGAAGTAGAAGAAGGAGAAGGAGAAGGTGAAGTCTGGAGGGTGAAGCAGAAGAAGTAGAAGAAGGAGCAGGAGAAGGTGAAGTCAGGAGGGTGAATCAGAAGAAGTAGAAGAAGGAGAAGGAGAAGATGAAGTCAGGAGGGTGAATCATAAGAAGCAGAAGAAGGAGAAGGAGAAGGTGAAGTCTGGAGGGTGAATCAGAAGAATCAGAAGAAGGAGAAGGAGAAGGTGAAGTCTGGAGGGTGAATCAGAAGAAGCAGAAGAAGGAGAAGGAGAAGGTGAAGTCTGGAGGGTGAATCAGAAGAAGCAGAATAAGGAGAAGGAGAAGGTGAAGTCTGGAGGGTGAATCAGAAGAAGCAGAAAAAGGAGAAGGAGAAGGTGAAGTCTGAAGGGTGAATCAGAAGAAGTAGAAGAAGGAGAAGGAGAAGGTGAAGTCTGGAGGGTGAAGCAGAAGAAGTAGAAGAAGGAGCAGGAGAAGGTGAAGTCAGGAGGGTGAATCAGAAGAAGTAGAAGAAGGAGAAGGAGAAGATGAAGTCAGGAGGGTGAATCATAAGAAGCAGAAGAAGGAGAAGGAGAAGGTGAAGTCTGGAGGGTGAATCAGAAGAATCAGAAGAAGGAGAAGGAGAAGGTCAAGTCAGGAGGGTGAATCAGAAGAAGTAGAAGAAGGAGAAGGAGAAGGTGAAGTCAGGAGGGTGAATCAGAAGAAGCAGAAGAAGGAGAAGGAGAAGGTGAAGTCTGGAGGGTGAAGCAGAAGAAGTAGAAGAAGGAGAAGGAGAAGGTGAAGTCAGGAGGGTGAATCAGAAGAAGTAGAAGAAGGAGAAGGAGAAGGTGAAGTCAGGAGTGTGAATCAGAAGAAGCAGAAGAAGGAGAAGGAGAAGGTGAAGTCTGGAGGGTGAATCAGAAGAATCAGAAGAAGGAGAAGGAGAAGGTGAAGTCTGGAGGGTGAATCAGAAGAAGCAGAAGAAAGAGAAGGAGAAGGTGAAGTCTGGAGGGTGAAGCAGAAGAAACAGAAGAAGGAGAAGGAGAAGGTGAAGACTGGAGGGTGAATCAGAAGAAGTAGAAGAAGGAGAAGGAGAAGGTGAAGTCTGTAGGGTGAATCAGAAGAAGTAGAAGAAGGAGAAGGAGAAGGTGAAGTCTGGAGGGTGAAGCAGAAGAAGTAGAAGAAGGAGCAGGAGAAGGTGAAGTCAGGAGGGTGAATCAGAAGAAGTAGAAGAAGGAGAAGGAGAAGATGAAGTCAGGAGGGTGAATCATAAGAAGCAGAAGAAGGAGAAGGAGAAGGTGAAGTCTGGAGGGTGAATCAGAAGAATCAGAAGAAGGAGAAGGAGAAGGTGAAGTCTGGAGGGTGAATCAGAAGAAGCAGAAGAAGGAGAAGGAGAAGGTGAAGTCTGGAGGGTGAATCAGAAGAAGTAGAAGAAGGAGAAGGAGAAGGTGAAGTCTGGAGGGTGAATCAGAAAAAGCAGAAGAAGGAGAAGGAGAAGGTGAAGTCTGGAGGGTGAATCAGAAGAAGCAGAAGAAGGAGAAGGAGAAGGTGAAGTCTGGAGGGTGAATCAGAAGAAGCAGAAGAAGGAGAAGGAGAAGGTGAAGTCTGGAGGGTGAATCAGAAGAAGCAGAATAAGGAGAAGGAGAAGGTGAAGTCTGGAGGGTGAATCAGAAGAAGCAGAAAAAGGAGAAGCAGAAGGTGAAGTCTGAAGGGTGAATCAGAAGAAGTAGAAGAAGGAGAAGGAGAAGGTAAAGTCTGCAGGGAGAAGCAGAAGAAGTAGAAGAAGGAGAAGGAGAAGGTGAAGTCTGGAGGGTGAAGCAGAAGAAGTAGAAGAAGGAGAAGGAGAAGGTGAAGTCAGGAGGGTGAATCAGAAGAAGTAGAAGAAGGAGAAGGAGAAGGTGAAGTCAGGAGGGTGAATCAGAAGAAGCAGAAGAAGGAGAAGGAGAAGGTGAAGTCTGGAGGGTGAATCAGAAGAATCAGAAGAAGGAGAAGGAGAAGGTGAAGTCTGGAGGGTGAATCAGAAGAAGCAGAAGAAAGAGAAGGAGAAGGTGAAGTCTGGAGGGTGAAGCAGAAGAAACAGAAGAAGGAGAAGGAGAAGGTGAAGACTGGAGGGTGAATCAGAAGAAGTAGAAGAAGGAGAAGGAGAAGGTGAAGTCTGTAGGGTGAATCAGAAGAAGTAGAAGAAGGAGAAGGAGAAGGTGAAGTCTGGAGGGTGAAGCAGAAGAAGTAGAAGAAGGAGCAGGAGAAGGTGAAGTCAGGAGGGTGAATCAGAAGAAGTAGAAGAAGGAGAAGGAGAAGATGAAGTCAGGAGGGTGAATCATAAGAAGCAGAAGAAGGAGAAGGAGAAGGTGAAGTCTGGAGGGTGAATCAGAAGAATCAGAAGAAGGAGAAGGAGAAGGTGAAGTCTGGAGGGTGAATCAGAAGAAGCAGAAGAAGGAGAAGGAGAAGGTGAAGTCTGGAGGGTGGATCAGAAGAAGTAGAAGAAGGAGAAGGAGAAGGTGAAGTCTGGAGGGTGAATCAGAAAAAGCAGAGGAAGGAGAAGGAGAAGGTGAAGTCTGGAGGGTGAATCAGAAGAAGCAGAAGAAGGAGAAGGAGAAGGTGAAGTCTGGAGGGTGATTCAGAAGAAGCAGAAGAAGGAGAAGGAGAAGGTGAAGTCTGGAGGGTGAATCAGAAGAAGCAGAATAAGGAGAAGGAGAAGGTGAAGTCTGGAGGGTGAATCAGAAGAAGCAGAAAAAGGAGAAGCAGAAGGTGAAGTCTGAAGGGTGAATCAGAAGAAGTAGAAGAAGGAGAAGGAGAAGGTGAAGTCTGCAGGGGGAAGCAGAAGAAGTAGAAGAAGGAGAAGGAGAAGGTGAAGTCAGGAGGGTGAATCAGAAGAAGTAGAAGAAGGAGAAGGAGAAGGTGAAGTCAGGAGGGTGAATCAGAAGAAGCAGAAGAAGGAGAAGTAGAAGGTGAAGTCTGGAGGGTGAATCAGAAGAATCAGAAGAAGGAGAAGGAGAAGGTGAAGTCTGGAGGGTGAATCAGAAGAAGCAGAAGAAAGAGAAGGAGAAGGTGAAGTCTGGAGGGTGAATCAGAAGAAGTAGAAGAAGGAGAAGGAGAAGGTGAAGTCTGGAGGGTGAATCAGAAGAAGTAGAAGAAGGAGAAGGAGAAGGTGAAGTCTGGAGGGTGAATCAGAAAAAGCAGAAGAAGGAGAAGGAGAAGGTGAAGTCTGGAGGGTGAATCAGAAGAAGCAGAAGAAGGAGAAGGAGAAGGTGAAGTCTGGAGGGTGATTCAGAAGAAGCAGAAGAAGGAGAAGGAGAAGGTGAAGTCTGGAGGGTGAATCAGAAGAAGCAGAATAAGGAGAAGGAGAAGGTGAAGTCTGGAGGGTGAATCAGAAGAAGCAGAAAAAGGAGAAGCAGAAGGTGAAGTCTGAAGGGTGAATCAGAAGAAGTAAAAGAAGGAGAAGGAGAAGGTGAAGTCTGCAGGGGGAAGCAGAAGAAGTAGAAGAAGGAGAAGGAGAAGGTGAAGTCAGGAGGGTGAATCAGAAGAAGTAGAAGAAGGAGAAGGAGAAGGTGAAGTCAGGAGGGTGAATCAGAAGAAGCAGAAGAAGGAGAAGGAGAAGGTGAAGTCTGGAGGGTGAATCAGAAGAATCAGAAGAAGGAGAAGGAGAAGGTGAAGTCTGGAGGGTGAATCAGAAGAAGCAGAAGAAAGAGAAGGAGAAGGTGAAGTCTGGAGGGTGAATCAGAAGAAGTAGAAGAAGGAGAAGGAGAAGGTGAAGTCTGGAGGGTGAATCAGAAAAAGCAGAAGAAGGAGAAGGAGAAGGTGAAGTCTGGAGGGTGAATCAGAAGAAGCAGAAGAAGGAGAAGGAGAAGGTGAAGTCTGGAGGGTGAATCAGAAGAAGCAGAATAAGGAGAAGGAGAAGGTGAAGTCTGGAGGGTGAATCAGAAGAAGCAGAAAAAGGAGAAGCAGAAGGTGAAGTCTGAAGGGTGAATCAGAAGAAGTAGAAGAAGGAGAAGGAGAAGGTGAAGTCTGGAGGGTGAAGCAGAAGAAGTAGAAGAAGGAGAAGGAGAAGGTGAAGTCAGGAGGGTGAATCAGAAGAAGTAGAAGAAGGAGAAGGAGAAGGTGAAGTCAGGAGGGTGAATCAGAAGAAGCAGAAGAAGGAGAAGGAGAAGGTGAAGTCTGGAGGGTGAATCAGAAGAATCAGAAGAAGGAGAAGGAGAAGGTGAAGTCTGGAGGGTGAATCAGAAGAAGCAGAAGAAAGAGAAGGAGAAGGTGAAGTCTGGAGGGTGAAGCAGAAGAAACAGAAGAAGGAGAAGGAGAAGGTGAAGACTGGAGGGTGAATCAGAAGAAGTAGAAGAAGGAGAAGGAGAAGGTGAAGTCTGGAGGGTGAATCAGAAGAAGCAGAAGAAGGAGAAGGAGAAGGTGAAGTCTGGAGGGTGAATCAGAAGAAGCAGAAGAAGGAGAAGGAGAAGATGAAGTCTGGAGGGTGAATCAGAAGAAGTAGAAGAAGGAGAAGGAGAAGGTGAGGTCTGGAGGGTGAATCAGAAAAAGCAGAAGAAGGAGAAGGAGAAGGTGAAGTCTGGAGGGTGAATCAGAAGAAGCAGAAGAAGGAGAAGGAGAAGGTGAAGTCTGGAGGGTGCATCAGAAGAAGCAGAAGAAGGAGAAGGAGAAGGTGAAGTCTGGAGGGTGAATCAGAAGAAGCAGAATAAGGAGAAGGAGAAGGTGAAGTCTGGAGGGTGAATCAGAAGAAGCAGAAAAAGGAGAAGCAGAAGGTGAAGTCTGAAGGGTGAATCAGAAGAAGTAGAAGAAGGAGAAGGAGAAGGTGAAGTCTGCAGGGGGAAGCAGAAGAAGTAGAAGAAGGAGAAGGAGAAGGTGAAGTCTGGAGGGTGAAGCAGAAGAAGTAGAAGAAGGAGAAGGAGAAGGTGAAGTCAGGAGGGTGAATCAGAAGAAGTAGAAGAAGGAGAAGGAGAAGGTGAAGTCAGGAGGGTGAATCAGAAGAAGCAGAAGAAGGAGAAGGAGAAGGTGAAGTCTGGAGGGTGAATCAGAAGAATCAGAAGAAGGAGAAGGAGAAGGTGAAGTCTGGAGGGTGAATCAGAAGAAGCAGAAGAAAGAGAAGGAGAAGGTGAAGTCTGGAGGGTGAAGCAGAAGAAACAGAAGAAGGAGAAGGAGAAGGTGAAGACTGGAGGGTGAATCAGAAGAAGTAGAAGAAGGAGAAGGAGAAGGTGAAGTCTGTAGGGTGAATCAGAAGAAGTAGAAGAAGGAGAAGGAGAAGGTGAAGTCTGGAGGGTGAAGCAGAAGAAGTAGAAGAAGGAGCAGGAGAAGGTGAAGTCAGGAGGGTGAAGCAGAAGAAGTAGAAGAAGGAGAAGGAGAAGATGAAGTCAGGAGGGTGAATCATAAGAAGCAGAAGAAGGAGAAGGAGAAGGTGAAGTCTGGAGGGTGAATCAGAAGAATCAGAAGAAGGAGAAGGAGAAGGTGAAGTCTGGAGGGTGAATCAGAAGAAGCAGAAGAAGGAGAAGGAGAAGGTGAAGTCTGGAGGGTGAATCAGAAGAAGTAGAAGAAGGAGAAGGAGAAGGTGAAGTCTGGAGGGTGAATCAGAAAAAGCAGAGGAAGGAGAAGGAGAAGGTGAAGTCTGGAGGGTGAATCAGAAGAAGCAGAAGAAGGAGAAGGAGAAGGTGAAGTCTGGAGGGTGATTCAGAAGAAGCAGAAGAAGGAGAAGGAGAAGGTGAAGTCTGGAGGGTGAATCAGAAGAAGCAGAATAAGGAGAAGGAGAAGGTGAAGTCTGGAGGGTGAATCAGAAGAAGCAGAAAAAGGAGAAGCAGAAGGTGAAGTCTGAAGGGTGAATCAGAAGAAGTAGAAGAAGGAGAAGGAGAAGGTGAAGTCTGCAGGGGGAAGCAGAAGAAGTAGAAGAAGGAGAAGGAGAAGGTGAAGTCAGGAGGGTGAATCAGAAGAAGTAGAAGAAGGAGAAGGAGAAGGTGAAGTCAGGAGGGTGAATCAGAAGAAGCAGAAGAAGGAGAAGTAGAAGGTGAAGTCTGGAGGGTGAATCAGAAGAATCAGAAGAAGGAGAAGGAGAAGGTGAAGTCTGGAGGGTGAATCAGAAGAAGCAGAAGAAAGAGAAGGAGAAGGTGAAGTCTGGAGGGTGAATCAGAAGAAGTAGAAGAAGGAGAAGGAGAAGGTGAAGTCTGGAGGGTGAATCAGAAGAAGTAGAAGAAGGAGAAGGAGAAGGTGAAGTCTGGAGGGTGAATCAGAAAAAGCAGAAGAAGGAGAAGGAGAAGGTGAAGTCTGGAGGGTGAATCAGAAGAAGCAGAAGAAGGAGAAGGAGAAGGTGAAGTCTGGAGGGTGATTCAGAAGAAGCAGAAGAAGGAGAAGGAGAAGGTGAAGTCTGGAGGGTGAATCAGAAGAAGCAGAATAAGGAGAAGGAGAAGGTGAAGTCTGGAGGGTGAATCAGAAGAAGCAGAAAAAGGAGAAGCAGAAGGTGAAGTCTGAAGGGTGAATCAGAAGAAGTAGAAGAAGGAGAAGGAGAAGGTGAAGTCTGCAGGGGGAAGCAGAAGAAGTAGAAGAAGGAGAAGGAGAAGGTGAAGTCAGGAGGGTGAATCAGAAGAAGTAGAAGAAGGAGAAGGAGAAGGTGAAGTCAGGAGGGTGAATCAGAAGAAGCAGAAGAAGGAGAAGGAGAAGGTGAAGTCTGGAGGGTGAATCAGAAGAATCAGAAGAAGGAGAAGGAGAAGGTGAAGTCTGGAGGGTGAATCAGAAGAAGCAGAAGAAAGAGAAGGAGAAGGTGAAGTCTGGAGGGTGAATCAGAAGAAGTAGAAGAAGGAGAAGGAGAAGGTGAAGTCTGGAGGGTGAATCAGAAAAAGCAGAAGAAGGAGAAGGAGAAGGTGAAGTCTGGAGGGTGAATCAGAAGAAGCAGAAGAAGGAGAAGGAGAAGGTGAAGTCTGGAGGGTGAATCAGAAGAAGCAGAATAAGGAGAAGGAGAAGGTGAAGTCTGGAGGGTGAATCAGAAGAAGCAGAAAAAGGAGAAGCAGAAGGTGAAGTCTGAAGGGTGAATCAGAAGAAGTAGAAGAAGGAGAAGGAGAAGGTGAAGTCTGGAGGGTGAAGCAGAAGAAGTAGAAGAAGGAGAAGGAGAAGGTGAAGTCAGGAGGGTGAATCAGAAGAAGTAGAAGAAGGAGAAGGAGAAGGTGAAGTCAGGAGGGTGAATCAGAAGAAGCAGAAGAAGGAGAAGGAGAAGGTGAAGTCTGGAGGGTGAATCAGAAGAATCAGAAGAAGGAGAAGGAGAAGGTGAAGTCTGGAGGGTGAATCAGAAGAAGCAGAAGAAAGAGAAGGAGAAGGTGAAGTCTGGAGGGTGAAGCAGAAGAAACAGAAGAAGGAGAAGGAGAAGGTGAAGACTGGAGGGTGAATCAGAAGAAGTAGAAGAAGGAGAAGGAGAAGGTGAAGTCTGGAGGGTGAATCAGAAGAAGCAGAAGAAGGAGAAGGAGAAGGTGAAGTCTGGAGGGTGAATCAGAAGAAGCAGAAGAAGGAGAAGGAGAAGATGAAGTCTGGAGGGTGAATCAGAAGAAGTAGAAGAAGGAGAAGGAGAAGGTGAGGTCTGGAGGGTGAATCAGAAGAAGCAGAAGAAGGAGAAGGAGAAGGTGAAGTCTGGAGGGTGAATCAGAAGAAGTAGAAGAAGGAGAAGGAGAAGGTGAAGTCAGGAGGGTGAATCAGAAGAAGTAGAAGAAGGAGAAGGAGAAGGTGAAGTCAGGAGGGTGAATCAGAAGAAGCAGAAGAAGGAGAAGGAGAAGGTGAAGTAAGTAGGGTGAATCAGAAGAAGAAGAAGAAGGAGAAGGAGAAGGTGAAGTCTGGAGTGTGAAGCAGAAGAAGCAAAAGAAGGAGAAGGAGAAGGTGAAGTCTGGTGGGTGAATCAGAAGAAGTAGAAGAAGGAGAAGGAGAAGGTGAAGTCTGGAGGGTGAATCAGAAGAAGTAGAAGAAGGAGAAGGAGAAGGTGAAGTCTGGAGGGTGAATCAGAAAAAGCAGAAGAAGGAGAAGGAGAAGGTGAAGTCTGGAGGGTGAATCAGAAGAAGCAGAAGAAGGAGAAGGAGAAGGTGAAGTCTGGAGGGTGATTCAGAAGAAGCAGAAGAAGGAGAAGTAGAAGGTGAAGTCTGGAGGGTGAATCAGAAGAAGCAGAATAAGGAGAAGGAGAAGGTGAAGTCTGGAGGGTGAATCAGAAGAAGCAGAAAAAGGAGAAGCAGAAGGTGAAGTCTGAAGGGTGAATCAGAAGAAGTAGAAGAAGGAGAAGGAGAAGGTGAAGTCTGCAGGGGGAAGCAGAAGAAGTAGAAGAAGGAGAAGGAGAAGGTGAAGTCAGGAGGGTGAATCAGAAGAAGTAGAAGAAGGAGAAGGAGAAGGTGAAGTCAGGAGGGTGAATCAGAAGAAGCAGAAGAAGGAGAAGGAGAAGGTGAAGTCTGGAGGGTGAATCAGAAGAATCAGAAGAAGGAGAAGGAGAAGGTGAAGTCTGGAGGGTGAATCAGAAGAAGCAGAAGAAAGAGAAGGAGAAGGTGAAGTCTGGAGGGTGAATCAGAAGAAGTAGAAGAAGGAGAAGGAGAAGGTGAAGTCTGGAGGGTGAATCAGAAAAAGCAGAAGAAGGAGAAGGAGAAGGTGAAGTCTGGAGGGTGAATCAGAAGAAGCAGAAGAAGGAGAAGGAGAAGGTGAAGTCTGGAGGGTGAATCAGAAGAAGCAGAAGAAGGAGAAGGAGAAGGTGAAGTCTGGAGGGTGAATCAGAAGAAGCAGAATAAGGAGAAGAAGAAGGTGAAGTCTGGAGGGTGAATCAGAAGAAGCAGAAAAAGGAGAAGGAGAAGGTGAAGTCTGAAGGGTGAATCAGAAGAAGTAGAAGAAGGAGAAGGAGAAGGTGAAGTCTGGAGGGTGAAGCAGAAGAAGTAGAAGAAGGAGCAGGAGAAGGTGAAGTCAGGAGGGTGAATCAGAAGAAGTAGAAGAAGGAGAAGGAGAAGATGAAGTCAGGAGGGTGAATCATAAGAAGCAGAAGAAGGAGAAGGAGAAGGTGAAGTCTGGAGGGTGAATCAGAAGAATCAGAAGAAGGAGAAGGAGAAGGTGAAGTCAGGAGGGTGAATCAGAAGAAGTAGAAGAAGGAGAAGGAGAAGGTGAAGTCAGGAGGGTGAATCAGAAGAAGCAGAAGAAGGAGAAGGAGAACGTGAAGTCTGGAGGGTGAAGCAGAAGAAGTAGAAGAAGGAGAAGGAGAAGGTGAAGTCAGGAGGGTGAATCAGAAGAAGTAGAAGAAGGAGAAGGAGAAGGTGAAGTCAGGAGGGTGAATCAGAAGAAGCAGAAGAAGGAGAAGGAGAAGGTGAAGTCTGGAGGGTGAATCAGAAGAATCAGAAGAAGGAGAAGGAGAAGGTGAAGTCTGGAGGGTGAATCAGAAGAAGCAGAAGAAAGAGAAGGAGAAGGTGAAGTCTGGAGGGTGAAGCAGAAGAAACAGAAGAAGGAGAAGGAGAAGGTGAAGACTGGAGGGTGAATCAGAAGAAGTAGAAGAAGGAGAAGGAGAAGGTGAAGTCTGTAGGGTGAATCAGAAGAAGTAGAAGAAGGAGAAGGAGAAGGTGAAGTCTGGAGGGTGAAGCAGAAGAAGTAGAAGAAGGAGCAGGAGAAGGTGAAGTCAGGAGGGTGAATCAGAAGAAGTAGAAGAAGGAGAAGGAGAAGATGAAGTCAGGAGGGTGAATCATAAGAAGCAGAAGAAGGAGAAGGAGAAGGTGAAGTCTGGAGGGTGAATCAGAAGAATCAGAAGAAGGAGAAGGAGAAGGTGAAGTCTGGAGGGTGAATCAGAAGAAGCAGAAGAAGGAGAAGGAGAAGGTGAAGTCTGGAGGGTGAATCAGAAGAAGGAGAATAAGGAGAAGGAGAAGGTGAAGTCTGGAGGGTGAATCAGAAGAAGCAGAAAAAGGAGAAGGAGAAGGTGAAGTCTGAAGGGTGAATCAGAAGAAGTAGAAGAAGGAGAAGGAGAAGGTGAAGTCTGGAGGGTGAAGCAGAAGAAGTAGAAGAAGGAGCAGGAGAAGGTGAAGTCAGGAGGGTGAATCAGAAGAAGTAGAAGAAGGAGAAGGAGAAGATGAAGTCAGGAGGGTGAATCATAAGAAGCAGAAGAAGGAGAAGGAGAAGCTGAAGTCTGGAGGGTGAATCAGAAGAATCAGAAGAAGGAGAAGGAGAAGGTCAAGTCAGGAGGGTGAATCAGAAGAAGTAGAAGAAGGAGAAGGAGAAGGTGAAGTCAGGAGGGTGAATCAGAAGAAGCAGAAGAAGGAGAAGGAGAAGGTGATGTCTGGAGGGTGAAGCAGAAGAAGTAGAAGAAGGAGAAGGAGAAGGTGAAGTCAGGAGGGTGAATCAGAAGAAGTAGAAGAAGGAGAAGGAGAAGGTGAAGTCAGGAGGGTGAATCAGAAGAAGCAGAAGAAGGAGAAGGAGAAGGTGAAGTCTGGAGGGTGAATCAGAAGAATCAGAAGAAGGAGAAGGAGAAGGTGAAGTCTGGAGGGTGAATCAGAAGAAGCAGAAGAAAGAGAAGGAGAAGGTGAAGTCTGGAGGGTGAAGCAGAAGAAACAGAAGAAGGAGAAGGAGAAGGTGAAGACTGGAGGGTGAATCAGAAGAAGTAGAAGAAGGAGAAGGAGAAGGTGAAGTCTGTAGGGTGAATCAGAAGAAGTAGAAGAAGGAGAAGGAGAAGGTGAAGTCTGGAGGGTGAAGCAGAAGAAGTAGAAGAAGGAGCAGGAGAAGGTGAAGTCAGGAGGGTGAATCAGAAGAAGTAGAAGAAGGAGAAGGAGAAGATGAAGTCAGGAGGGTGAATCATAAGAAGCAGAAGAAGGAGAAGGAGAAGGTGAAGTCTGGAGGGTGAATCAGAAGAATCAGAAGAAGGAGAAGGAGAAGGTGAAGTCTGGAGGGTGAATCAGAAGAAGCAGAAGAAGGAGAAGGAGAAGGTGAAGTCTGGAGGGTGAATCAGAAGAAGTAGAAGAAGGAGAAGGAGAAGGTGAAGTCTGGAGGGTGAATCAGAAAAAGCAGAAGAAGGAGAAGGAGAAGGTGAAGTCTGGAGGGTGAATCAGAAGAAGCAGAAGAAGGAGAAGGAGAAGGTGAAGTCTGGAGGGTGAATCAGAAGAAGCAGAAGAAGGAGAAGGAGAAGGTGAAGTCTGGAGGGTGAATCAGAAGAAGCAGAATAAGGAGAAGGAGAAGGTGAAGTCTGGAGGGTGAATCAGAAGAAGCAGAAAAAGGAGAAGCAGAAGGTGAAGTCTGAAGGGTGAATCAGAAGAAGTAGAAGAAGGAGAAGGAGAAGGTGAAGTCTGCAGGGAGAAGCAGAAGAAGTAGAAGAAGGAGAAGGAGAAGGTGAAGTCTGGAGGGTGAAGCAGAAGAAGTAGAAGAAGGAGAAGGAGAAGGTGAAGTCAGGAGGGTGAATCAGAAGAAGTAGAAGAAGGAGAAGGAGAAGGTGAAGTCAGGAGGGTGAATCAGAAGAAGCAGAAGAAGGAGAAGGAGAAGGTGAAGTCTGGAGGGTGAATCAGAAGAATCAGAAGAAGGAGAAGGAGAAGGTGAAGTCTGGAGGGTGAATCAGAAGAAGCAGAAGAAAGAGAAGGAGAAGGTGAAGTCTGGAGGGTGAAGCAGAAGAAACAGAAGAAGGAGAAGGAGAAGGTGAAGACTGGAGGGTGAATCAGAAGAAGTAGAAGAAGGAGAAGGAGAAGGTGAAGTCTGTAGGGTGAATCAGAAGAAGTAGAAGAAGGAGAAGGAGAAGGTGAAGTCTGGAGGGTGAAGCAGAAGAAGTAGAAGAAGGAGCAGGAGAAGGTGAAGTCAGGAGGGTGAATCAGAAGAAGTAGAAGAAGGAGAAGGAGAAGATGAAGTCAGGAGGGTGAATCATAAGAAGCAGAAGTAGGAGAAGGAGAAGGTGAAGTCTGGAGGGTGAATCAGAAGAATCAGAAGAAGGAGAAGGAGAAGGTGAAGTCTGGAGGGTGAATCAGAAGAAGCAGAAGAAGGAGAAGGAGAAGGTGAAGTCTGGAGGGTGAATCAGAAGAAGTAGAAGAAGGAGAAGGAGAAGGTGAAGTCTGGAGGGTGAATCAGAAAAAGCAGAGGAAGGAGAAGGAGAAGGTGAAGTCTGGAGGGTGAATCAGAAGAAGCAGAAGAAGGAGAAGGAGAAGGTGAAGTCTGGAGGGTGATTCAGAAGAAGCAGAAGAAGGAGAAGGAGAAGGTGAAGTCTGGAGGGTGAATCAGAAGAAGCAGAATAAGGAGAAGGAGAAGGTGAAGTCTGGAGGGTGAATCAGAAGAAGCAGAAAAAGGAGAAGCAGAAGGTGAAGTCTGAAGGGTGAATCAGAAGAAGTAGAAGAAGGAGAAGGAGAAGGTGAAGTCTGCAGGGGGAAGCAGAAGAAGTAGAAGAAGGAGAAGGAGAAGGTGAAGTCAGGAGGGTGAATCAGAAGAAGTAGAAGAAGGAGAAGGAGAAGGTGAAGTCAGGAGGGTGAATCAGAAGAAGCAGAAGAAGGAGAAGTAGAAGGTGAAGTCTGGAGGGTGAATCAGAAGAATCAGAAGAAGGAGAAGGAGAAGGTGAAGTCTGGAGGGTGAATCAGAAGAAGCAGAAGAAAGAGAAGGAGAAGGTGAAGTCTGGAGGGTGAATCAGAAGAAGTAGAAGAAGGAGAAGGAGAAGGTGAAGTCTGGAGGGTGAATCAGAAGAAGTAGAAGAAGGAGAAGGAGAAGGTGAAGTCTGGAGGGTGAATCAGAAAAAGCAGAAGAAGGAGAAGGAGAAGGTGAAGTCTGGAGGGTGAATCAGAAGAAGCAGAAGAAGGAGAAGGAGAAGGTGAAGTCTGGAGGGTGATTCAGAAGAAGCAGAAGAAGGAGAAGGAGAAGGTGAAGTCTGGAGGGTGAATCAGAAGAAGCAGAATAAGGAGAAGGAGAAGGTGAAGTCTGGAGGGTGAATCAGAAGAAGCAGAAAAAGGAGAAGCAGAAGGTGAAGTCTGAAGGGTGAATCAGAAGAAGTAGAAGAAGGAGAAGGAGAAGGTGAAGTCTGCAGGGGGAAGCAGAAGAAGTAGAAGAAGGAGAAGGAGAAGGTGAAGTCAGGAGGGTGAATCAGAAGAAGTAGAAGAAGGAGAAGGAGAAGGTGAAGTCAGGAGGGTGAATCAGAAGAAGCAGAAGAAGGAGAAGGAGAAGGTGAAGTCTGGAGGGTGAATCAGAAGAATCAGAAGAAGGAGAAGGAGAAGGTGAAGTCTGGAGGGTGAATCAGAAGAAGCAGAAGAAAGAGAAGGAGAAGGTGAAGTCTGGAGGGTGAATCAGAAGAAGTAGAAGAAGGAGAAGGAGAAGGTGAAGTCTGGAGGGTGAATCAGAAAAAGCAGAAGAAGGAGAAGGAGAAGGTGAAGTCTGGAGGGTGAATCAGAAGAAGCAGAAGAAGGAGAAGGAGAAGGTGAAGTCTGGAGGGTGAATCAGAAGAAGCAGAATAAGGAGAAGGAGAAGGTGAAGTCTGGAGGGTGAATCAGAAGAAGCAGAAAAAGGAGAAGCAGAAGGTGAAGTCTGAAGGGTGAATCAGAAGAAGTAGAAGAAGGAGAAGGAGAAGGTGAAGTCTGGAGGGTGAAGCAGAAGAAGTAGAAGAAGGAGAAGGAGAAGGTGAAGTCAGGTGGGTGAATCAGAAGAAGTAGAAGAAGGAGAAGGAGAAGGTGAAGTCAGGAGGGTGAATCAGAAGAAGCAGAAGAAGGAGAAGGGGAAGGTGAAGTCTGGAGGGTGAATCAGAAGAATCAGAAGAAGGAGAAGGAGAAGGTGAAGTCTGGAGGGTGAATCAGAAGAAGCAGAAGAAAGAGAAGGAGAAGGTGAAGTCTGGAGGGTGAAGCAGAAGAAACAGAAGAAGGAGAAGGAGAAGGTGAAGACTGGAGGGTGAATCAGAAGAAGTAGAAGAAGGAGAAGGAGAAGGTGAAGTCTGGAGGGTGAATCAGAAGAAGCAGAAGAAGGAGAAGGAGAAGGTGAAGTCTGGAGGGTGAATCAGAAGAAGCAGAAGAAGGAGAAGGAGAAGATGAAGTCTGGAGGGTGAATCAGAAGAAGTAGAAGAAGGAGAAGGAGAAGGTGAGGTCTGGAGGGTGAATCAGAAAAAGCAGAAGAAGGAGAAGGAGAAGGTGAAGTCTGGAGGGTGAATCAGAAGAAGCAGAAGAAGGAGAAGGAGAAGGTGAAGTCTGGAGGGTGCATCAGAAGAAGCAGAAGAAGGAGAAGGAGAAGGTGAAGTCTGGAGGGTGAATCAGAAGAAGCAGAATAAGGAGAAGGAGAAGGTGAAGTCTGGAGGGTGAATCAGAAGAAGCAGAAAAAGGAGAAGCAGAAGGTGAAGTCTGAAGGGTGAATCAGAAGAAGTAGAAGAAGGAGAAGGAGAAGGTGAAGTCTGCAGGGGGAAACAGAAGAAGTAGAAGAAGGAGAAGGAGAAGGTGAAGTCTGGAGGGTGAAGCAGAAGAAGTAGAAGAAGGAGAAGGAGAAGGTGAAGTCAGGAGGGTGAATCAGAAGAAGTAGAAGAAGGAGAAGGAGAAGGTGAAGTCAGGAGGGTGAATCAGAAGAAGCAGAAGAAGGAGAAGGAGAAGGTGAAGTCTGGAGGGTGAATCAGAAGAATCAGAAGAAGGAGAAGGAGAAGGTGAATTCTGGAGGGTGAATCAGAAGAAGCAGAAGAAAGAGAAGGAGAAGGTGAAGTCTGGAGGGTGAAGCAGAAGAAACAGAAGAAGGAGAAGGAGAAGGTGAAGACTGGAGGGTGAATCAGAAGAAGTAGAAGAAGGAGAAGGAGAAGGTGAAGTCTGTAGGGTGAATCAGAAGAAGTAGAAGAAGGAGAAGGAGAAGGTGAAGTCTGGAGGGTGAAGCAGAAGAAGTAGAAGAAGGAGCAGGAGAAGGTGAAGTCAGGAGGGTGAATCAGAAGAAGTAGAAGAAGGAGAAGGAGAAGATGAAGTCAGGAGGGTGAATCATAAGAAGCAGAAGAAGGAGAAGGAGAAGGTGAAGTCTGGAGGGTGAATCAGAAGAATCAGAAGAAGGAGAAGGAGAAGGTGAAGTCTGGAGGGTGAATCAGAAGAAGCAGAAGAAGGAGAAGGACAAGGTGAAGTCTGGAGGGTGAATCAGAAGAAGTAGAAGAAGGAGAAGGAGAAGGTGAAGTCTGGAGGGTGAATCAGAAAAAGCAGAGGAAGGAGAAGGAGAAGGTGAAGTCTGGAGGGTGAATCAGAAGAAGCAGAAGAAGGAGAAGGAGAAGGTGAAGTCTGGAGGGTGATTCAGAAGAAGCAGAAGAAGGAGAAGGAGAAGGTGAAGTCTGGAGGGTGAATCAGAAGAAGCAGAATAAGGAGAAGGAGAAGGTGAAGTCTGGAGGGTGAATCAGAAGAAGCAGAAAAAGGAGAAGCAGAAGGTGAAGTCTGAAGGGTGAATCAGAAGAAGTAGAAGAAGGAGAAGGAGAAGGTGAAGTCTGCAGGGGGAAGCAGAAGAAGTAGAAGAAGGAGAAGGAGAAGGTGAAGTCAGGAGGGTGAATCAGAAGAAGTAGAAGAAGGAGAAGGAGAAGGTGAAGTCAGGAGGGTGAATCAGAAGAAGCAGAAGAAGGAGAAGTAGAAGGTGAAGTCTGGAGGGTGAATCAGAAGAATCAGAAGAAGGAGAAGGAGAAGGTGAAGTCTGGAGGGTGAATCAGAAGAAGCAGAAGAAAGAGAAGGAGAAGGTGAAGTCTGGAGGGTGAATCAGAAGAAGTAGAAGAAGGAGAAGGAGAAGGTGAAGTCTGGAGGGTGAATCAGAAGAAGTAGAAGAAGGAGAAGGAGAAGGTGAAGTCTGGAGGGTGAATCAGAAAAAGCAGAAGAAGGAGAAGGAGAAGGTGAAGTCTGGAGGGTGAATCAGAAGAAGCAGAAGAAGGAGAAGGAGAAGGTGAAGTCTGGAGGGTGATTCAGAAGAAGCAGAAGAAGGAGAAGGAGAAGGTGAAGTCTGGAGGGTGAATCAGAAGAAGCAGAATAAGGAGAAGGAGAAGGTGAAGTCTGGAGGGTGAATCAGAAGAAGCAGAAAAAGGAGAAGCAGAAGGTGAAGTCTGAAGGGTGAATCAGAAGAAGTAGAAGAAGGAGAAGGAGAAGGTGAAGTCTGCAGGGGGAAGCAGAAGAAGTAGAAGAAGGAGAAGGAGAAGGTGAAGTCAGGAGGGTGAATCAGAAGAAGTAGAAGAAGGAGAAGGAGAAGGTGAAGTCAGGAGGGTGAATCAGAAGAAGCAGAAGAAGGAGAAGGAGAAGGTGAAGTCTGGAGGGTGAATCAGAAGAATCAGAAGAAGGAGAAGGAGAAGGTGAAGTCTGGAGGGTGAATCAGAAGAAGCAGAAGAAAGAGAAGGAGAAGGTGAAGTCTGGAGGGTGAATCAGAAGAAGTAGAAGAAGGAGAAGGAGAAGGTGAAGTCTGGAGGGTGAATCAGAAAAAGCAGAAGAAGGAGAAGGAGAAGGTGAAGTCTGGAGGGTGAATCAGAAGAAGCAGAAGAAGGAGAAGGAGAAGGTGAAGTCTGGAGGGTGAATCAGAAGAAGCAGAATAAGGAGAAGGAGAAGGTGAAGTCTGGAGGGTGAATCAGAAGAAGCAGAAAAAGGAGAAGCAGAAGGTGAAGTCTGAAGGGTGAATCAGAAGAAGTAGAAGAAGGAGAAGGAGAAGGTGAAGTCTGGAGGGTGAAGCAGAAGAAGTAGAAGAAGGAGAAGGAGAAGGTGAAGTCAGGAGGGTGAATCAGAAGAAGTAGAAGAAGGAGAAGGAGAAGGTGAAGTCAGGAGGGTGAATCAGAAGAAGCAGAAGAAGGAGAAGGAGAAGGTGAAGTCTGGAGGGTGAATCAGAAGAATCAGAAGAAGGAGAAGGAGAAGGTGAAGTCTGGAGGGTGAATCAGAAGAAGCAGAAGAAAGAGAAGGAGAAGGTGAAGTCTGGAGGGTGAAGCAGAAGAAACAGAAGAAGGAGAAGGAGAAGGTGAAGACTGGAGGGTGAATCAGAAGAAGTAGAAGAAGGAGAAGGAGAAGGTGAAGTCTGGAGGGTGAATCAGAAGAAGCAGAAGAAGGAGAAGGAGAAGGTGAAGTCTGGAGGGTGAATCAGAAGAAGCAGAAGAAGGAGAAGGAGAAGATGAAGTCTGGAGGGTGAATCAGAAGAAGTAGAAGAAGGAGAAGGAGAAGGTGAGGTCTGGAGGGTGAATCAGAAGAAGCAGAAGAAGGAGAAGGAGAAGGTGAAGTCTGGAGGGTGAATCAGAAGAAGTAGAAGAAGGAGAAGGAGAAGGTGAAGTCAGGAGGGTGAATCAGAAGAAGTAGAAGAAGGAGAAGGAGAAGGTGAAGTCAGGAGGGTGAATCAGAAGAAGCAGAAGAAGGAGAAGGAGAAGGTGAAGTAAGGAGGGTGAATCAGAAGAAGAAGAAGAAGGAGAAGGAGAAGGTGAAGTCTGGAGTGTGAAGCAGAAGAAGCAAAAGAAGGAGAAGGAGAAGGTGAAGTCTGGTGGGTGAATCAGAAGAAGTAGAAGAAGGAGAAGGAGAAGGTGAAGTCTGGAGGGTGAATCAGAAGAAGTAGAAGAAGGAGAAGGAGAAGGTGAAGTCTGGAGGGTGAATCAGAAAAAGCAGAAAAAGGAGAAGGAGAAGGTGAAGTCTGGAGGGTGAATCAGAAGAAGCAGAAGAAGGAGAAGGAGAAGGTGAAGTCTGGAGGGTGATTCAGAAGAAGCAGAAGAAGGAGAAGGAGAAGGTGAAGTCTGGAGGGTGAATCAGAAGAAGCAGAATAAGGAGAAGGAGAAGGTGAAGTCTGGAGGGTGAATCAGAAGAAGCAGAAAAAGGAGAAGCAGAAGGTGAAGTCTGAAGGGTGAATCAGAAGAAGTAGAAGAAGGAGAAGGAGAAGGTGAAGTCTGCAGGGGGAAGCAGAAGAAGTAGAAGAAGGAGAAGGAGAAGGTGAAGTCAGGAGGGTGAATCAGAAGAAGTAGAAGAAGGAGAAGGAGAAGGTGAAGTCAGGAGGGTGAATCAGAAGAAGCAGAAGAAGGAGAAGGAGAAGGTGAAGTCTGGAGGGTGAATCAGAAGAATCAGAAGAAGGAGAAGGAGAAGGTGAAGTCTGGAGGGTGAATCAGAAGAAGCAGAAGAAAGAGAAGGAGAAGGTGAAGTCTGGAGGGTGAATCAGAAGAAGTAGAAGAAGGAGAAGGAGAAGGTGAAGTCTGGAGGGTGAATCAGAAAAAGCAGAAGAAGGAGAAGGAGAAGGTGAAGTCTGGAGGGTGAATCAGAAGAAGCAGAAGAAGGAGAAGGAGAAGGTGAAGTCTGGAGGGTGAATCAGAAGAAGCAGAATAAGGAGAAGGAGAAGGTGAAGTCTGGAGGGTGAATCAGAAGAAGCAGAAAAAGGAGAAGCAGAAGGTGAAGTCTGAAGGGTGAATCAGAAGAAGTAGAAGAAGGAGAAGGAGAAGGTGAAGTCTGGAGGGTGAAGCAGAAGAAGTAGAAGAAGGAGAAGGAGAAGGTGAAGTCAGGAGGGTGAATCAGAAGAAGTAGAAGAAGGAGAAGGAGAAGGTGAAGTCAGGAGGGTGAATCAGAAGAAGCAGAAGAAGGAGAAGGAGAAGGTGAAGTCTGGAGGGTGAATCAGAAGAATCAGAAGAAGGAGAAGGAGAAGGTGAAGTCTGGAGGGTGAATCAGAAGAAGCAGAAGAAAGAGAAGGAGAAGGTGAAGTCTGGAGGGTGAAGCAGAAGAAACAGAAGAAGGAGAAGGAGAAGGTGAAGACTGGAGGGTGAATCAGAAGAAGTAGAAGAAGGAGAAGGAGAAGGTGAAGTCTGGAGGGTGAATCAGAAGAAGCAGAAGAAGGAGAAGGAGAAGGTGAAGTCTGGAGGGTGAATCAGAAGAAGCAGAAGAAGGAGAAGGAGAAGATGAAGTCTGGAGGGTGAATCAGAAGAAGTAGAAGAAGGAGAAGGAGAAGGTGAGGTCTGGAGGGTGAATCAGAAGAAGCAGAAGAAGGAGAAGGAGAAGGTGAAGTCTGGAGGGTGAATCAGAAGAAGTAGAAGAAGGAGAAGGAGAAGGTGAAGTCAGGAGGGTGAATCAGAAGAAGTAGAAGAAGGAGAAGGAGAAGGTGAAGTCAGGAGGGTGAATCAGAAGAAGCAGAAGAAGGAGAAGGAGAAGGTGAAGTAAGGAGGGTGAATCAGAAGAAGAAGAAGAAGGAGAAGGAGAAGGTGAAGTCTGGAGTGTGAAGCAGAAGAAGCAAAAGAAGGAGAAGGAGAAGGTGAAGTCTGGTGGGTGAATCAGAAGAAGTAGAAGAAGGAGAAGGAGAAGGTGAAGTCTGCAGGGGGAAGCAGAAGAAGTAGAAGAAGGAGAAGGAGAAGGTGAAGTCTGCAGGGGGAAGCAGAAGAAGTAGAAGAAGGAGAAGGAGAAGGTGAAGTCAGGAGGGTGAATCAGAAGAAGTAGAAGAAGGAGAAGGAGAAGGTGAAGTCAGGAGGGTGAATCAGAAGAAGCAGAAGAAAGAGAAGGAGAAGGTGAAGTCTGGAGGGTGAAGCAGAAGAAACAGAAGAAGGAGAAGGAGAAGGTGAAGACTGGAGGGTGAATCAGAAGAAGTAGAAGAAGGAGAAGGAGAAGGTGAAGTCTGTAGGGTGAATCAGAAGAAGTAGAAGAAGGAGAAGGAGAAGGTGAAGTCTGGAGGGTGAATCAGAAGAAGCAGAAGAAGGAGAAGGAGAAGGTGAAGTCTGGAGGGTGAATCAGAAGAAGCAGAAGAAGGAGAAGGAGAAGATGAAGTCTGGAGGGTGAATCAGAAGAAGTAGAAGAAGGAGAAGGAGAAGGTGAGGTCTGGAGGGTGAATCAGAAGAAGCAGAAGAAGGAGAAGGAGAAGGTGAAGTCTGGAGGGTGAATCAGAAGATGCAGAAGAAGGAGAAGGAGAAGGTGAAGTCTGGACGGTGAATCAGAAGAAGCAGAAGAAGGAGAAGGAGAAGGTGAAGTCAGGAGGGTGAATCAGAAGAAGCAGAAGAAGGAGAAGGAGAAGGTGAAGTTAGGAGGGTGAATCAGAAGAAGCAGAAGAAGGAGAAGGAGCAGGTGATGTCAGGGGAATGAATCAGAAGAAGTAGAAGAAGGAGAAGGAGAAGGTGAAGTCAGGAGGGTGAATCAGAAGAAGCAGAAGAAGGAGAAGGAGAAGGTGAAGTCTGGAGGGTGAATCAGAAGAATCAGAAGAAGGAGAAGGAGAAGGTGAAGTCTGGAGGGTGAATCAGAAGAAGCAGAAGAAAGAGAAGGAGAAGGTGAAGTCTGGAGGGTGAATCAGAAGAAGTAGAAGAAGGAGAAGGAGAAGGTGAAGTCTGGAGTGTGAATCAGAAGAAGCAGAAGAAGGAGAAGGAGAAGGTGAAGTCTAGAGGGTGAATCAGAAGAAGCAGAATAAGGAGAAGGAGAAGGTGAAGTCTGGAGGGTGAATCAGAAGAAGCAGAAGAAGGAGAAGGAGAAGGTGAAGTCTGGAGGGTGAATCAGAAGAAGTAGAAGAAGGAGAAGGAGAAGGTGAAGTCTGGAGGGTGAAGCAGAAGAAGTAGAAGAAGGAGAAGGAGAAGGTGAAGTCAGGAGGGTGAATCAGAAGAAGTAGAAGAAGGAGAAGGAGAAGGTGAAGTCAGGAGGGTGAATCAGAAGAAGCAGAAGAAGGAGAAGGAGAAGGTGAAGTCTGGAGGGTGAATCAGAAGAATCAGAAGAAGGAGAAGGAGAAGGTGAAGTCTGGAGGGTGAATCAGAAGAAGCAGAGGAAGGAGAAGGAGAAGGTGAAGTCTGGAGGGTGAATCAGAAGAAGCAGAATAAGGAGAAGGAGAAGGTGAAGTCTGGAGGGTGAATCAGAAGAAACAGAATAAGGAGAAAGAGAAGGTGAAGTCTGGAGGGTGAATCAGAAGAAGCAGAAGAAGGAGAAGGAGAAGATGAAGTCTGGAGGGTGAATCAGAAGAAGTAGAAGAAGGAGAAGGAGAAGGTGAAGTCTGGAGGGTGAAGCAGAAGAAGTAGAAGAAGGAGAAGGAGAAGATGAAGTCAGGAGGGTGAATCAGAAGAAGTAGAAGAAGAAGTAGGAGAAGATGAAGTCAGGAGGGTGAATCAGAAGAAGCAGAAGAAGGAGAAGGAGAAGGTGAAGTCTGGAGGGTGAAGCAGAAGAAACAGAAGAAGGAGAAGTAGAAGGTGAAGTCTGGAGGGTGAATCAGAAGAAGCAGAAGAAAGAGAAGGAGAAGGTGAAGTCTGGAGGGTGAAGCAGAAGAAACAGAAGAAGGAGAAGGAGAAGGTGAAGACTGGAGGGTGAATCAGAAGAAGTAGAAGAAGGAGAAGGAGAAGGTGAAGTCTGGAGGGTGAATCAGAAGAAGTAGAAGAAGGAGAAGGATAAGGTGAAGTCTGGAGGGTGAATCAGAAGAAGCAGAAGAAGGAGAAGGAGAAGGTGAAGTCTGGAGGGTGAATCAGAAGAAGCAGAAGAAGGAGAAGGAGAAGATGAAGTCTGGAGGGTGAATCAGAAGAAGTAGAAGAAGGAGAAGGAGAAGGTGAAGTCTGGAGGGTGAATCAGAAGTAGTAGAAGAAGGAGAAGGAGAAGGTGAAGTCTGGACGGTGAATCAGAAGAAACAGAAGAAGGAGAAGGTGAAGTCTGGAGGGTGAATCAGAAGAAGTAGAAGAAGGAGAAGGAGAAGGTGTAGTCTGGAGGGTGAATCAGAAGAAGTAGACGAAGGAGAAGGAGAAGGTGAAGTCTGGAGGGTGAATCAGAAGAAGCAGAAGAAGGAGAAGGAGAAGGTGAAGTCTGGAGGGTGAATCAGAAGAAGCAGAAGAAGGAGAAGGAGAAGGTGAAGTCTGGAGGGTGAATCAGAAGAAGCAGAATAAGGAGAAGGAGAAGGTGAAGTCTGGAGGGTGAATCAGAAGAAGCAGAAAAAGGAGAAGGAGAAGGTGAAGTCTGAAGGGTGAATCAGAAGAAGTAGAAGAAGGAGAAGGAGAAGGTGAAGTCTGGAGGGTGAAGCAGAAGAAGTAGAAGAAGGAGCAGGAGAAGGTGAAGTCAGGAGGGTGAATCAGAAGAAGTAGAAGAAGGAGAAGGAGAAGATGAAGTCAGGAGGGTGAATCATAAGAAGCAGAAGAAGGAGAAGGAGAAGGTGAAGTCTGGAGGGTGAATCAGAAGAATCAGAAGAAGGAGAAGGAGAAGGTGAAGTGAGGAGGGTGAATCAGAAGAAGTAGAAGAAGGAGAAGGAGAAGGTGAAGTCAGGAGGGTGAATCAGAAGAAGCAGAAGAAGGAGAAGGAGAAGGTGAAGTCTGGAGGGTGAAGCAGAAGAAGTAGAAGAAGGAGAAGGAGAAGGTGAAGTCAGGAGGGTGCATCAGAAGAAGTAGAAGAAGGAGAAGGAGAAGGTGAAGTCAGGAGGGTGAATCAGAAGAAGCAGAAGAAGGAGAAGGAGAAGGTGAAGTCTGGAGGGTGAATCAGAAGAATCAGAAGAAGGAGAAGGAGAAGGTGAAGTCTGGAGGGTGAATCAGAAGAAGCAGAAGAAAGAGAAGGAGAAGGTGAAGTCTGGAGGGTGAAGCAGAAGAAACAGAAGAAGGAGAAGGAGAAGGTGAAGACTGGAGGGTGAATCAGAAGAAGTAGAAGAAGGAGAAGGAGAAGGTGAAGTCTGTAGGGTGAATCAGAAGAAGTAGAAGAAGGAGAAGGAGAAGGTGAAGTCTGGAGGGTGAAGCAGAAGAAGTAGAAGAAGGAGCAGGAGAAGGTGAAGTCAGGAGGGTGAATCAGAAGAAGTAGAAGAAGGAGAAGGAGAAGATGAAGTCAGGAGGGTGAATCATAAGAAGCAGAAGAAGGAGAAGGAGAAGGTGAAGTCTGGAGGGTGAATCAGAAGAATCAGAAGAAGGAGAAGGAGAAGGTGAAGTCTGGAGGGTGAATCAGAAGAAGCAGAAGAAGGAGAAGGAGAAGGTGAAGTCTGGAGGGTGAATCAGAAGAAGCAGAATAAGGAGAAGGAGAAGGTGAAGTCTGGAGGGTGAATCAGAAGAAGCAGAAAAAGGAGAAGGAGAAGGTGAAGTCTGAAGGGTGAATCAGAAGAAGTAGAAGAAGGAGAAGGAGAAGGTGAAGTCTGGAGGGTGAAGCAGAAGAAGTAGAAGAAGGAGCAGGAGAAGGTGAAGTCAGGAGGGTGAATCAGAAGAAGTAGAAGAAGGAGAAGGAGAAGATGAAGTCAGGAGGGTGAATCATAAGAAGCAGAAGAAGGAGAAGGAGAAGGTGAAGTCTGGAGGGTGAATCAGAAGAATCAGAAGAAGGAGAAGGAGAAGGTCAAGTCAGGAGGGTGAATCAGAAGAAGTAGAAGAAGGAGAAGGAGAAGGTGAAGTCAGGAGGGTGAATCAGAAGAAGCAGAAGAAGGAGAAGGAGAAGGTGAAGTCTGGAGGGTGAAGCAGAAGAAGTAGAAGAAGGAGAAGGAGAAGGTGAAGTCAGGAGGGTGAATCAGAAGAAGTAGAAGAAGGAGAAGGAGAAGGTGAAGTCAGGAGGGTGAATCAGAAGAAGCAGAAGAAGGAGAAGGAGAAGGTGAAGTCTGGAGGGTGAATCAGAAGAATCAGAAGAAGGAGAAGGAGAAGGTGAAGTCTGGAGGGTGAATCAGAAGAAGCAGAAGAAAGAGAAGGAGAAGGTGAAGTCTGGAGGGTGAAGCAGAAGAAACAGAAGAAGGAGAAGGAGAAGGTGAAGACTGGAGGGTGAATCAGAAGAAGTAGAAGAAGGAGAAGGAGAAGGTGAAGTCTGTAGGGTGAATCAGAAGAAGTAGAAGAAGGAGAAGGAGAAGGTGAAGTCTGGAGGGTGAAGCAGAAGAAGTAGAAGAAGGAGCAGGAGAAGGTGAAGTCAGGAGGGTGAATCAGAAGAAGTAGAAGAAGGAGAAGGAGAAGATGAAGTCAGGAGGGTGAATCATAAGAAGCAGAAGAAGGAGAAGGAGAAGTTGAAGTCTGGAGGGTGAATCAGAAGAATCAGAAGAAGGAGAAGGAGAAGGTGAAGTCTGGAGGGTGAATCAGAAGAAGCAGAAGAAGGAGAAGGAGAAGGTGAAGTCTGGAGGGTGAATCAGAAGAAGTAGAAGAAGGAGAAGGAGAAGGTGAAGTCTGGAGGGTGAATCAGAAAAAGCAGAAGAAGGAGAAGGAGAAGGTGAAGTCTGGAGGGTGAATCAGAAGAAGCAGAAGAAGGAGAAGGAGAAGGTGAAGTCTGGAGGGTGAATCAGAAGAAGCAGAAGAAGGAGAAGGAGAAGGTGAAGTCTGGAGGGTGAATCAGAAGAAGCAGAATAAGGAGAAGGAGAAGGTGAAGTCTGGAGGGTGAATCAGAAGAAGCAGAATAAGGAGAAGCAGAAGGTGAAGTCTGAAGGGTGAATCAGAAGAAGTAGAAGAAGGAGAAGGAGAAGGTGAAGTCTGCAGGGGGAAGCAGAAGAAGTAGAAGAAGCAGAAGGAGAAGGTGAAGTCTGGAGGGTGAAGCAGAAGAAGTAGAAGGAGAAGGAGAAGGTGAAGTCAGGAGGGTGAATCAGAAGAAGTAGAAGAAGGAGAAGGAGAAGGTGAAGTCAGGAGGGTGAATCAGAAGAAGCAGAAGAAGGAGAAGGAGAAGGTGAAGTCTGGAGGGTGAATCAGAAGAATCAGAAGAAGGAGAAGGAGAAGGTGAAGTCTGGAGGTGAATCAGAAGAAGCAGAAGAAAGAGAAGGAGAAGGTGAAGTCTGGAGGGTGAAGCAGAAGAAACAGAAGAAGGAGAAGGAGAAGGTGAAGACTGGAGGGTGAATCAGAAGAAGTAGAAGAAGGAGAAGGAGAAGGTGAAGTCTGTAGGGTGAATCAGAAGAAGTAGAAGAAGGAGAAGGAGAAGGTGAAGTCTGGAGGGTGAAGCAGAAGAAGTAGAAGAAGGAGCAGGAGAAGGTGAAGTCAGGAGGGTGAATCAGAAGAAGTAGAAGAAGGAGAAGGAGAAGATGAAGTCAGGAGGGTGAATCATAAGAAGCAGAAGAAGGAGAAGGAGAAGGTGAAGTCTGGAGGGTGAATCAGAAGAATCAGAAGAAGGAGAAGGAGAAGGTGAAGTCTGGAGGGTGAATCAGAAGAAGCAGAAGAAGGAGAAGGAGAAGGTGAAGTCTGGAGGGTGAATCAGAAGAAGTAGAAGAAGGAGAAGGAGAAGGTGAAGTCTGGAGGGTGAATCAGAAAAAGCAGAGGAAGGAGAAGGAGAAGGTGAAGTCTGGAGGGTGAATCAGAAGAAGCAGAAGAAGGAGAAGGAGAAGGTGAAGTCTGGAGGGTGATTCAGAAGAAGCAGAAGAAGGAGAAGGAGAAGGTGAAGTCTGGAGGGTGAATCAGAAGAAGCAGAATAAGGAGAAGGAGAAGGTGAAGTCTGGAGGGTGAATCAGAAGAAGCAGAAAAAGGAGAAGCAGAAGGTGAAGTCTGAAGGGTGAATCAGAAGAAGTAGAAGAAGGAGAAGGAGAAGGTGAAGTCTGCAGGGGGAAGCAGAAGAAGTAGAAGAAGGAGAAGGAGAAGGTGAAGTCAGGAGGGTGAATCAGAAGAAGTAGAAGAAGGAGAAGGAGAAGGTGAAGTCTGGAGGGTGAATCAGAAGAATCAGAAGAAGGAGAAGGAGAAGGTGAAGTCTGGAGGGTGAATCAGAAGAAGCAGAAGAAAGAGAAGGAGAAGGTGAAGTCTGGAGGGTGAAGCAGAAGAAACAGAAGAAGGAGAAGGAGAAGGTGAAGACTGGAGGGTGAATCAGAAGAAGTAGAAGAAGGAGAAGGAGAAGGTGAAGTCTGTAGGGTGAATCAGAAGAAGTAGAAGAAGGAGAAGGAGAAGGTGAAGTCTGGAGGGTGAAGCAGAAGAAGTAGAAGAAGGAGCAGGAGAAGGTGAAGTCAGGAGGGTGAATCAGAAGAAGTAGAAGAAGGAGAAGGAGAAGATGAAGTCAGGAGGGTGAATCATAAGAAGCAGAAGAAGGAGAAGGAGAAGGTGAAGTCTGGAGGGTGAATCAGAAGAATCAGAAGAAGGAGAAGGAGAAGGTGAAGTCTGGAGGGTGAATCAGAAGAAGCAGAAGAAGGAGAAGGAGAAGGTGAAGTCTGGAGGGTGAATCAGAAGAAGCAGAATAAGGAGAAGGAGAAGGTGAAGTCTGGAGGGTGAATCAGAAGAAGCAGAAAAAGGAGAAGGAGAAGGTGAAGTCTGAAGGGTGAATCAGAAGAAGTAGAAGAAGGAGAAGGAGAAGGTGAAGTCTGGAGGGTGAAGCAGAAGAAGTAGAAGAAGGAGCAGGAGAAGGTGAAGTCAGGAGGGTGAATCAGAAGAAGTAGAAGAAGGAGAAGGAGAAGATGAAGTCAGGAGGGTGAATCATAAGAAGCAGAAGAAGGAGAAGGAGAAGGTGAAGTCTGGAGGGTGAATCAGAAGAATCAGAAGAAGGAGAAGGAGAAGGTCAAGTCAGGAGGGTGAATCAGAAGAAGTAGAAGAAGGAGAAGGAGAAGGTGAAGTCAGGAGGGTGAATCAGAAGAAGCAGAAGAAGGAGAAGGAGAAGGTGAAGTCTGGAGGGTGAAGCAGAAGAAGTAGAAGAAGGAGAAGGAGAAGGTGAAGTCAGGAGGGTGAATCAGAAGAAGTAGAAGAAGGAGAAGGAGAAGGTGAAGTCAGGAGGGTGAATCAGAAGAAGCAGAAGAAGGAGAAGGAGAAGGTGAAGTCTGGAGGGTGAATCAGAAGAATCAGAAGAAGGAGAAGGAGAAGGTGAAGTCTGGAGGGTGAATCAGAAGAAGCAGAAGAAAGAGAAGGAGAAGGTGAAGTCTGGAGGGTGAAGCAGAAGAAACAGAAGAAGGAGAAGGAGAAGGTGAAGACTGGAGGGTGAATCAGAAGAAGTAGAAGAAGGAGAAGGAGAAGGTGAAGTCTGTAGGGTGAATCAGAAGAAGTAGAAGAAGGAGAAGGAGAAGGTGAAGTCTGGAGGGTGAAGCAGAAGAAGTAGAAGAAGGAGCAGGAGAAGGTGAAGTCAGGAGGGTGAATCAGAAGAAGTAGAAGAAGGAGAAGGAGAAGATGAAGTCAGGAGGGTGAATCATAAGAAGCAGAAGAAGGAGAAGGAGAAGTTGAAGTCTGGAGGGTGAATCAGAAGAATCAGAAGAAGGAGAAGGAGAAGGTGAAGTCTGGAGGGTGAATCAGAAGAAGCAGAAGAAGGAGAAGGAGAAGGTGAAGTCTGGAGGGTGAATCAGAAGAAGTAGAAGAAGGAGAAGGAGAAGGTGAAGTCTGGAGGGTGAATCAGAAAAAGCAGAAGAAGGAAAAGGAGAAGGTGAAGTCTGGAGGGTGAATCAGAAGAAGCAGAAGAAGGAGAAGGAGAAGGTGAAGTCTGGAGGGTGAATCAGAAGAAGCAGAAGAAGGAGAAGGAGAAGGTGAAGTCTGGAGGGTGAATCAGAAGAAGCAGAATAAGGAGAAGGAGAAGGTGAAGTCTGGAGGGTGAATCAGAAGAAGCAGAATAAGGAGAAGCAGAAGGTGAAGTCTGAAGGGTGAATCAGAAGAAGTAGAAGAAGGAGAAGGAGAAGGTGAAGTCTGCAGGGGGAAGCAGAAGAAGTAGAAGAAGGAGAAGGAGAAGGTGAAGTCTGGAGGGTGAAGCAGAAGAAGTAGAAGAAGGAGAAGGAGAAGGTGAAGTCAGGAGGGTGAATCAGAAGAAGTAGAAGAAGGAGAAGGAGAAGGTGAAGTCAGGAGGGTGAATCAGAAGAAGCAGAAGAAGGTGAAGGAGAAGGTGAAGTCTGGAGGGTGAATCAGAAGAATCAGAAGAAGGAGAAGGAGAAGGTGAAGTCTGGAGGTGAATCAGAAGAAGCAGAAGAAAGAGAAGGAGAAGGTGAAGTCTGGAGGGTGAAGCAGAAGAAACAGAAGAAGGAGAAGGAGAAGGTGAAGACTGGAGGGTGAATCAGAAGAAGTAGAAGAAGGAGAAGGAGAAGGTGAAGTCTGTAGGGTGAATCAGAAGAAGTAGAAGAAGGAGAAGGAGAAGGTGAAGTCTGGAGGGTGAAGCAGAAGAAGTAGAAGAAGGAGCAGGAGAAGGTGAAGTCAGGAGGGTGAATCAGAAGAAGTAGAAGAAGGAGAAGGAGAAGATGAAGTCAGGAGGGTGAATCATAAGAAGCAGAAGAAGGAGAAGGAGAAGGTGAAGTCTGGAGGGTGAATCAGAAGAATCAGAAGAAGGAGAAGGAGAAGGTGAAGTCTGGAGGGTGAATCAGAAGAAGCAGAAGAAGGAGAAGGAGAAGGTGAAGTCTGGAGGGTGAATCAGAAGAAGTAGAAGAAGGAGAAGGAGAAGGTGAAGTCTGGAGGGTGAATCAGAAAAAGCAGAGGAAGGAGAAGGAGAAGGTGAAGTCTGGAGGGTGAATCAGAAGAAGCAGAAGAAGGAGAAGGAGAAGGTGAAGTCTGGAGGGTGATTCAGAAGAAGCAGAAGAAGGAGAAGGAGAAGGTGAAGTCTGGAGGGTGAATCAGAAGAAGCAGAATAAGGAGAAGGAGAAGGTGAAGTCTGGAGGGTGAATCAGAAGAAGCAGAAAAAGGAGAAGCAGAAGGTGAAGTCTGAAGGGTGAATCAGAAGAAGTAGAAGAAGGAGAAGGAGAAGGTGAAGTCTGCAGGGGGAAGCAGAAGAAGTAGAAGAAGGAGAAGGAGAAGGTGAAGTCAGGAGGGTGAATCAGAAGAAGTAGAAGAAGGAGAAGGAGAAGGTGAAGTCAGGAGGGTGAATCAGAAGAAGCAGAAGAAGGAGAAGTAGAAGGTGAAGTCTGGAGGGTGAATCAGAAGAATCAGAAGAAGGAGAAGGAGAAGGTGAAGTCTGGAGGGTGAATCAGAAGAAGCAGAAGAAAGAGAAGGAGAAGGTGAAGTCTGGAGGGTGAATCAGAAGAAGTAGAAGAAGGAGAAGGAGAAGGTGAAGTCTGGAGGGTGAATCGGAAGAAGTAGAAGAAGGAGAAGGAGAAGGTGAAGTCTGGAGGGTGAATCAGAAAAAGCAGAAGAAGGAGAAGGAGAAGGTGAAGTCTGGAGGGTGAATCAGAAGAAGCAGAAGAAGGAGAAGGAGAAGGTGAAGTCTGGAGGGTGATTCAGAAGAAGCAGAAGAAGGAGAAGGAGAAGGTGAAGTCTGGAGGGTGAATCAGAAGAAGCAGAATAAGGAGAAGGAGAAGGTGAAGTCTGGAGGGTGAATCAGAAGAAGCAGAAAAAGGAGAAGCAGAAGGTGAAGTCTGAAGGGTGAATCAGAAGAAGTAAAAGAAGGAGAAGGAGAAGGTGAAGTCTGCAGGGGGAAGCAGAAGAAGTAGAAGAAGGAGAAGGAGAAGGTGAAGTCAGGAGGGTGAATCAGAAGAAGTAGAAGAAGGAGAAGGAGAAGGTGAAGTCAGGAAGGTGAATCAGAAGAAGCAGAAGAAGGAGAAGGAGAAGGTGAAGTCTGGAGGGTGAATCAGAAGAATCAGAAGAAGGAGAAGGAGAAGGTGAAGTCTGGAGGGTGAATCAGAAGAAGCAGAAGAAAGAGAAGGAGAAGGTGAAGTCTGGAGGGTGAATCAGAAGAAGTAGAAGAAGGTGAAGGAGAAGGTGACGTCTGGAGGGTGAATCAGAAAAAGCAGAAGAAGGAGAAGGAGAAGGTGAAGTCTGGAGGGTGAATCAGAAGAAGCAGAAGAAGGAGAAGGAGAAGGTGAAGTCTGGAGGGTGAATCAGAAGAAGCAGAATAAGGAGAAGGAGAAGGTGAAGTCTGGAGGGTGAATCAGAAGAAGCAGAAAAAGGAGAAGCAGAAGGTGAAGTCTGAAGGGTGAATCAGAAGAAGTAGAAGAAGGAGAAGGAGAAGGTGAAGTCTGGAGGGTGAAGCAGAAGAAGTAGAAGAAGGAGAAGGAGAAGGTGAAGTCAGGAGGGTGAATCAGAAGAAGTAGAAGAAGGAGAAGGAGAAGGTGAAGTCAGGAGGGTGAATCAGAAGAAGTAGAAGAAGGAGAAGGAGAAGGTGAAGTCAGGAGGGTGAATCAGAAGAAGCAGAAGAAGGAGAAGGAGAAGGTGAAGTCTGGAGTGTGAAGCAGAAGAAGCAAAAGAAGGAGAAGGAGAAGGTGAAGTCTGGTGGGTGAATCAGAAGAAGTAGAAGAAGGAGAAGGAGAAGGTGAAGTCTGCAGGGGGAAGCAGAAGAAGTAGAAGAAGGAGAAGGAGAAGGTGAAGTCTGCAGGGGGAAGCAGAAGAAGTAGAAGAAGGAGAAGGAGAAGGTGAAGTCAGGAGGGTGAATCAGAAGAAGTAGAAGAAGGAGAAGGAGAAGGTGAAGTCAGGAGGGTGAATCAGAAGAATCAGAAGAAGGAGAAGTAGAAGGTGAAGTCTGGAGGGTGAATCAGAAGAAGCAGAAGAAAGAGAAGGAGAAGGTGAAGTCTGGAGCGTGAAGCAGAAGAAACAGAAGAAGGAGAAGGAGAAGGTGAAGACTGGAGGGTGAATCAGAAGAAGTAGAAGAAGGAGAAGGAGAAGGTGAAGTCTGGAGGCTGAATCAGAAGAAGTAGAAGAAGGAGAAGGATAAGGTGAAGTCTGGAGGGTGAATCAGAAGAAGCAGAAGAAGGAGAAGGAGAAGGTGAAGTCTGGAGGGTGAATCAGAAGAAGCAGAAGAAGGAGAAGGAGAAGATGAAGTCTGGAGGGTGAATCAGAAGAAGTAGAAGAAGGAGAAGGAGAAGGTGAAGTCTGGAGGGTGAATCAGAAGTAGTAGAAGAAGGAGAAGGAGAAGGTGAAGTCTGGACGGTGAATCAGAAGAAACAGAAGAAGGAGAAGGTGAAGTCTGGAGGGTGAATCAGAAGAAGTAGAAGAAGGAGAAGGAGAAGGTGTAGTCTGGAGGGTGAATCAGAAGAAGTAGACGAAGGAGAAGGAGAAGGTGAAGACTGGAGGGTGAATCAGAAGAAGCAGAAGAAGGAGAAGGAGAAGGTGAAGTCTGGAGGGTGAATCAGAAGAAGCAGAAGAAGGAGAAGGAGAAGGTGAAGTCTGGAGGGTGAATCAGAAGAAGCAGAATAAGGAGAAGGAGAAGGTGAAGTCTGGAGGGTGAATCAGAAGAAGCAGAAAAAGGAGAAGGAGAAGGTGAAGTCTGAAGGGTGAATCAGAAGAAGTAGAAGAAGGAGAAGGAGAAGGTGAAGTCTGGAGGGTGAAGCAGAAGAAGTAGAAGAAGGAGCAGGAGAAGGTGAAGTCAGGAGGGTGAATCAGAAGAAGTAGAAGAAGGAGAAGGAGAAGATGAAGTCAGGAGGGTGAATCATAAGAAGCAGAAGAAGGAGAAGGAGAAGGTGAAGTCTGGAGGGTGAATCAGAAGAATCAGAAGAAGGAGAAGGAGAAGGTGAAGTCAGGAGGGTGAATCAGAAGAAGTAGAAGAAGGAGAAGGAGAAGGTGAAGTCAGGAGGGTGAATCAGAAGAAGCAGAAGAAGGAGAAGGAGAAGGTGAAGTCTGGAGGGTGAAGCAGAAGAAGTAGAAGAAGGAGAAGGAGAAGGTGATGTCAGGAGGGTGAATCAGAAGAAGTAGAAAAAGGAGAAGGAGAAGGTGAAGTCAGGAGGGTGATTCAGAAGAAGCAGAAGAAGGAGAAGGAGAAGGTGAAGTCTGGAGGGTGAATCAGAAGAATCAGAAGAAGGAGAAGGAGAAGGTGAAGTCTGGAGGGTGAATCAGAAGAAGCAGAAGAAGGAGAAGGAGAAGGTGAAGTCTGGAGGGTGAATCAGAAGAAGCAGAATAAGGAGAAGGAGAAGGTGAAGTCTGGAGGGTGAATCAGAAGAAGCAGAAAAAGGAGAAGGAGAAGGTGAAGTCTGAAGGGTGAATCAGAAGAAGTAGAAGAAGGAGAAGGAGAAGGTGAAGTCTGGAGGGTGAAGCAGAAGAAGTAGAAGAAGGAGCAGGAGAAGGTGAAGTCAGGAGGGTGAATCAGAAGAAGTAGAAGAAGGAGAAGGAGAAGATGAAGTCAGGAGGGTGAATCATAAGAAGCAGAAGAAGGAGAAGGAGAAGGTGAAGTCTGGAGGGTGAATCAGAAGAATCAGAAGAAGGAGAAGGAGAAGGTCAAGTCAGGAGGGTGAATCAGAAGAAGTAGAAGAAGGAGAAGGAGAAGGTGAAGTCAGGAGGGTGAATCAGAAGAAGTAGAAGAAGGAGAAGGAGAAGGTGAAGTCAGGAGGGTGAATCAGAAGAAGCAGAAGAAGGAGAAGGAGAAGGTGAAGTCTGGAGGGTGAATCAGAAGAAGCAGAAGAAGGAGAAGGAGAAGGTGAAGTCTGGAGGGTGATTCAGAAGAAGCAGAAGAAGGAGAAGGAGAAGGTGAAGTCTGGAGGGTGAATCAGAAGAAGCAGAATAAGGAGAAGGAGAAGGTGAAGTCTGGAGGGTGAATCAGAAGAAGCAGAAAAAGGAGAAGCAGAAGGTGAAGTCTGAAGGGTGAATCAGAAGAAGTAGAAGAAGGAGAAGGAGAAGGTGAAGTCTGCAGGGGGAAGCAGAAGAAGTAGAAGAAGGAGAAGGAGAAGGTGAAGTCAGGAGGGTGAATCAGAAGAAGTAGAAGAAGGAGAAGGAGAAGGTGAAGTCAGGAGGGTGAATCAGAAGAAGCAGAAGAAGGAGAAGGAGAAGGTGAAGTCTGGAGGGTGAATCAGAAGAATCAGAAGAAGGAGAAGGAGAAGGTGAAGTCTGGAGGGTGAATCAGAAGAAGCAGAAGAAAGAGAAGGAGAAGGTGAAGTCTGGAGGGTGAATCAGAAGAAGTAGAAGAAGGAGAAGGAGAAGGTGAAGTCTGGAGGGTGAATCAGAAAAAGCAGAAGAAGGAGAAGGAGAAGGTGAAGTCTGGAGGGTGAATCAGAAGAAGCAGAAGAAGGAGAAGGAGAAGGTGAAGTCTGGAGGGTGAATCAGAAGAAGCAGAATAAGGAGAAGGAGAAGGTGAAGTCTGGAGGGTGAATCAGAAGAAGCAGAAAAAGGAGAAGCAGAAGGTGAAGTCTGAAGGGTGAATCAGAAGAAGTAGAAGAAGGAGAAGGAGAAGGTGAAGTCTGGAGGGTGAAGCAGAAGAAGTAGAAGAAGGAGAAGGAGAAGGTGAAGTCAGGAGGGTGAATCAGAAGAAGTAGAAGAAGGAGAAGGAGAAGGTGAAGTCAGGAGGGTGAATCAGAAGAAGCAGAAGAAGGAGAAGGAGAAGGTGAAGTCTGGAGGGTGAATCAGAAGAATCAGAAGAAGGAGAAGGAGAAGGTGAAGTCTGGAGGGTGAATCAGAAGAAGCAGAAGAAAGAGAAGGAGAAGGTGAAGTCTGGAGGGTGAAGCAGAAGAAACAGAAGAAGGAGAAGGAGAAGGTGAAGACTGGAGGGTGAATCAGAAGAAGTAGAAGAAGGAGAAGGAGAAGGTGAAGTCTGGAGGGTGAATCAGAAGAAGTAGAAGAAGGAGAAGGAGAAGGTGAAGTCTGGAGGGTGAATCAGAAGAAGCAGAAGAAGGAGAAGGAGAAGGTGAAGTCTGGAGGGTGAATCAGAAGAAGCAGAAGAAGGAGAAGGAGAAGATGAAGTCTGGAGGGTGAATCAGAAGAAGTAGAAGAAGGAGAAGGAGAAGGTGAGGTCTGGAGGGTGAATCAGAAGAAGCAGAAGAAGGAGAAGGAGAAGGTGAAGTCTGGAGGGTGAATCAGAAGAAGTAGAAGAAGGAGAAGGAGAAGGTGAAGTCAGGAGGGTGAATCAGAAGAAGTAGAAGAAGGAGAAGGAGAAGGTGAAGTCAGGAGGGTGAATCAGAAGAAGCAGAAGAAGGAGAAGGAGAAGGTGAAGTAAGGAGGGTGAATCAGAAGAAGAAGAAGAAGGAGAAGGAGAAGGTGAAGTCTGGAGTGTGAAGCAGAAGAAGCAAAAGAAGGAGAAGGAGAAGGTGAATTCTGGTGGGTGAATCAGAAGAAGTTGAAGAAGGAGAAGGAGAAGGTGAAGTCTGCAGGGGGAAGCAGAAGAAGTAGAAGAAGGAGAAGGAGAAGGTGAAGTCAGGAGGGTGAATCAGAAGAAGTAGAAGAAGGAGAAGGAGAAGGTGAAGTCAGGAGGGTGAATCAGAAGAATCAGAAGAAGGAGAAGGAGAAGGTGAAGTCTGGAGGGTGAATCAGAAGAAGCAGAAGAAAGAGAAGGAGAAGGTGAAGTCTGGAGGGTGAATCAGAAGAAGTAGAAGAAGGAGAAGGAGAAGGTGAAGCCTGGAGGGTGAATCAGAAAAAGCAGAAGAAGGAGAAGGAGAAGGTGAAGTCTGGAGGGTGAATCAGAAGAAGCAGAAGAAGGAGAAGGAGAAGGTGAAGTCTGGAGGGTGAATCAGAAGAAGCAGAAGAAGGAGAAGGAGAAGGTGAAGTCTGGAGGGTGAATCAGAAGAAGCAGAATAAGGAGAAGGAGAAGGTGAAGTCTGGAGGGTGAATCAGAAGAAGCAGAAAAAGGAGAAGCAGAAGGTGAAGTCTGAAGGGTGAGTCAGAAGAAGTAGAAGAAGGAGAAGGAGAAGGTGAAGTCTGGAGGGTGAAGCAGAAGAAGTAGAAGAAGGAGAAGGAGAAGGTGAAGTCAGGAGGGTGAATCAGAAGAAGTAGAAGAAGGAGAAGGAGAAGGTGAAGTCAGGAGGGTGAATCAGAAGAAGCAGAAGAAGGAGAAGGAGAAGGTGAAGTCTGGAGGGTGAATCAGAAGAATCAGAAGAAGGAGAAGGAGAAGGTGAAGTCTGGAGGGTGAATCAGAAGAAGCAGAAGAAAGAGAAGGAGAAGGTGAAGTCTGGAGGGTGAAGCAGAAGAAGTAGAAGAAGGAGAAGGAGAAGGTGAAGTCTGTAGGGTGAATCAGAAGAAGTAGAAGAAGGAGAAGGAGAAGGTGAAGTCTGGAGGGTGAATCAGAAGAAGCAGAAGAAGGAGAAGGAGAAGGTGAAGTCTGGAGGGTGAATCAGAAGAAGCAGAAGAAGGAGAAGGAGAAGATGAAGTCTGGAGGGTGAATCAGAAGAAGTAGAAGAAGGAGAAGGAGAAGGTGAGGTCTGGAGGGTGAAGCAGAAGAAGAAGAAGAAGGAGAAGGAGAAGGTGAAGTCTGGAGGGTGAATCAGAAGATGCAGAAGAAGGAGAAGGAGAAGGTGAAGTCTGGAGGGTGAATCAGAAGAAGTAGAAGAAGGAGAAGGAGAAGGTGAGGTCTGGAGGGTGAATCAGAAGAAGTAGAAGAAGGAGAAGGAGAAGGTGAAGTCTGTAGGGTGAATCAGAAGAAGTAGAAGAAGGAGAAGGAGAAGGTGAAGTCTGGAGGGTGAATCAGAAGAAGCAGAAGAAGGAGAAGGAGAAGGTGAAGTCTGGAGGGTGAATCAGAAGAAGGAGAAGGAGAAGATGAAGTCTGGAGGGTGAATCAGAAGAAGTAGAAGAAGGAGAAGGAGAAGGTGAGGTCTGGAGGGTGAATCAGAAGAAGCAGAAGAAGGAGAAGGAGAAGGTGAAGTCTGGAGGGTGAATCAGAAGATGCAGAAGAAGGAGAAGGAGAAGGTGAAGTCTGGAGGGTGAATCAGAAGAAGTAGAAGAAGGAGAAGGAGAAGGTGAAGTCTGGAGGGTGAATCAGAAAAAGCAGAAGAAGGAGAAGGAGAAGGTGAAGTCTGGAGGGTGAATCAGAAGAAGCAGAAGAAGGAGAAGGAGAAGGTGAAGTCTGGAGGGTGAATCAGAAGAAGCAGAAGAAGGAGAAGGAGAAGGTGAAGTCTGGAGGGTGAATCAGAAGAAGCAGAATAAGGAGAAGGAGAAGGTGAAGTCTGGAGGGTGAATCAGAAGAAGCAGAAAAAGGAGAAGCAGAAGGTGAAGTCTGAAGGGTGAGTCAGAAGAAGTAGAAGAAGGAGAAGGAGAAGGTGAAGTCTGGAGGGTGAAGCAGAAGAAGTAGAAGAAGGAGAAGGAGAAGGTGAAGTCAGGAGGGTGAATCAGAAGAAGTAGAAGAAGGAGAAGGAGAAGGTGAAGTCAGGAGGGTGAATCAGAAGAAGCAGAAGAAGGAGAAGGAGAAGGTGAAGTCTGGAGGGTGAATCAGAAGAATCAGAAGAAGGAGAAGGAGAAGGTGAAGTCTGGAGGGTGAATCAGAAGAAGCAGAAGAAAGAGAAGGAGAAGGTGAAGTCTGGAGGGTGAAGCAGAAGAAGTAGAAGAAGGAGAAGGAGAAGGTGAAGTCTGTAGGGTGAATCAGAAGAAGTAGAAGAAGGAGAAGGAGAAGGTGAAGTCTGGAGGGTGAATCAGAAGAAGCAGAAGAAGGAGAAGGAGAAGGTGAAGTCTGGAGGGTGAATCAGAAGAAGCAGAAGAAGGAGAAGGAGAAGATGAAGTCTGGAGGGTGAATCAGAAGAAGTAGAAGAAGGAGAAGGAGAAGGTGAGGTCTGGAGGGTGAATCAGAAGAAGCAGAAGAAGGAGAAGGAGAAGATGAAGGCTGGAGGGTGAATCAGAAGATGCAGAAGAAGGAGAAGGAGAAGGTGAAGTCTGGAGGGTGAATCAGAAGAAGTAGAAGAAGGAGAAGGAGAAGGTGAGGTCTGGAGGGTGAATCAGAAGAAGTAGAAGAAGGAGAAGGAGAAGGTGAAGTCTGTAGGGTGAATCAGAAGAAGTAGAAGAAGGAGAAGGAGAAGGTGAAGTCTGGAGGGTGAATCAGAAGAAGCAGAAGAAGGAGAAGGAGAAGGTGAAGTCTGGAGGGTGAATCAGAAGAAGCAGAAGAAGGAGAAGGAGAAGATGAAGTCTGGAGGGTGAATCAGAAGAAGTAGAAGAAGGAGAAGGAGAAGGTGAGGTCTGGAGGGTGAATCAGAAGAAGCAGAAGAAGGAGAAGGAGAAGGTGAAGTCTGGAGGGTGAATCAGAAGATGCAGAAGAAGGAGAAGGAGAAGGTGAAGTCTGGAGGGTGAATCAGAAGAAGCAGAAGAAGGAGAAGGAGAAGGTGAAGTCAGGAGGGTGAATCAGAAGAAGCAGAAGAAGGAGAAGGAGAAGGTGAAGTTAGGAGGGTGAATCAGAAGAAGCAGAAGGAGGAGAAGGAGCAGGTGATGTCAGGGGGATGAAGCAGAAGAAGTAGAAGAAGGAGAAGGAGAAGGTGAAGTCAGGACGGTGAAGCAGAAGAAGCAGAAGAAGGAGAAGGAGAAGGTGAAGTCTGGAGGGTGAATCAGAAGAAGTAGAAGAAGGAGAAGGAGAAGGTCAAGTCTGGAGGGTGAATCAGAAGAAGTAGAATAAGGAGAAGGAGAAGGTGAAGTCTGGAGGGTGAAGCAGAAGAAGTAGAAGGAGAAGGAGAAGGTGAAGTCAGGAGGGTGAATCAGAAGAAGTAGAAGAAGGAGAAGGAGAAGGTGAAGTCAGGAGGGTGAATCAGAAGAAGCAGAAGAAGGAGAAGGAGAAGGTGAAGTCAGGAGGGTGAATCAGAAGAAGTAGAAGAAGGAGAAGGAGAAGGTGAAGTCAGGAGGGTGAATCAGAAGAAGCAGAAGAAGGAGAAGGAGAAGGTGAAGTCTGGAGGGTGAATCAGAAGAATCAGAAGAAGGAGAAGGAGAAGGTGAAGTCTGGAGGGTGAATCAGAAGAAGCAGAGGAAGGAGAAGGAGAAGGTGAAGTCTGGAGGGTGAATCAGAAGAAGCAGAAGAAGGAGAAGGAGAAGATGAAGTCTGGAGGGTGAATCAGAAGAAGTAGAAGAAGGAGAAGGAGAAGGTGAAGTCTGGAGGGTGAAGCAGAAGAAGTAGAAGAAGGAGAAGGAGAAGGTGAAGTCAGGAGGGTGAATCAGAAGAAGTAGAAGAAGAAGTAGGAGAAGGTGAAGTCAGGAGGGTGAATCAGAAGAAGCAGAAGAAGGAGAAGGAGAAGGTGAAGTCTGGAGGGTGAATCAGAAGAATCAGAAGAAGGAGAAGTAGAAGGTGAAGTCTGGAGGGTGAATCAGAAGAAGCAGAAGAAAGAGAAGGAGAAGGTGAAGTCTGGAGGGTGAAGCAGAAGAAACAGAAGAAGGGGAAGGAGAAGGTGAAGACTGGAGGGTGAATCAGAAGAAGTAGAAGAAGGAGAAGGAGAAGGTGAAGTCTGGAGGGTGAATCAGAAGAAGTAGAAGAAGGAGAAGCGTAAGGTGAAGTCTGGAGGGTGAATCAGAAGAAGCAGAAGAAGGAGAAGGAGAAGGTGAAGTCTGGAGGGTGAATCAGAAGAAGCAGAAGAAGGAGAAGGAGAAGATGAAGTCTGGAGGGTGAATCAGAAGAAGTAGAAGAAGGAGAAGGAGAAGGTGAAGTCTGGAGGGTGAATCAGAAGAAGCAGAATAAGGAGAAGGAGAAGGTGAAGTCTGGAGGGTGAATCAGAAGAAGCAGAATAAGGAGAAAGAGAAGGTGAAGTCTGGAGGGTGAATCAGAAGAAGCAGAAGAAGGAGAAGGAGAAGATGAAGTCTGGAGGGTGAATCAGAAGAAGTAGAAGAAGGAGAAGGAGAAGGTGAAGTCTGGAGGGTGAAGCAGAAGAAGTAGAAGAAGGAGAAGGAGAAGGTGAAGTCAGGAGGGTGAATCAGAAGAAGTAGAAGAAGAAGTAGGAGAAGGTGAAGTCAGGAGGGTGAATCAGAAGAAGCAGAAGAAGGAGAAGGAGAAGGTGAAGTCTGGAGGGTGAATCAGAAGAATCAGAAGAAGGAGAAGTAGAAGGTGAAGTCTGGAGGGTGAATCAGAAGAAGCAGAAGAAAGAGAAGGAGAAGGTGAAGTCTGGAGGGTGAAGCAGAAGAAACAGAAGAAGGGGAAGGAGAAGGTGAAGACTGGAGGGTGAATCAGAAGAAGTAGAAGAAGGAGAAGGAGAAGGTGAAGTCTGGAGGGTGAATCAGAAGAAGTAGAAGAAGGAGAAGCGTAAGGTGAAGTCTGGAGGGTGAATCAGAAGAAGCAGAAGAAGGAGAAGGAGAAGGTGAAGTCTGGAGGGTGAATCAGAAGAAGCAGAAGAAGGAGAAGGAGAAGATGAAGTCTGGAGGGTGAATCAGAAGTAGTAGAAGAAGGAGAAGGAGAAGGTGAAGTCTGGAGGGTGAATCAGAAGTAGTAGAAGAAGGAGAAGGAGAAGGTGAAGTCTGGACGGTGAATCAGAAGAAACAGAAGAAGGAGAAGGTGAAGTCTGGAGGGTGAATCAGAAGAAGTAGAAGAAGGAGAAGGAGAAGGTGTAGTCTGGAGGGTGAATCAGAAGAAGTAGACGAAGGAGAAGGAGAAGGTGAAGTCTGGAGGGTGAATCAGAAGAAGCAGAAGAAGGAGAAGGAGAAGGTGAAGTCTGGAGGGTGAATCAGAAGAAGCAGAAGAAGGAGAAGGAGAAGGTGAAGTCTGGAGGGTGAATCAGAAGAAGCAGAATAAGGAGAAGGAGAAGGTGAAGTCTGGAGGGTGAATCAGAAGAAGCAGAAAAAGGAGAAGGAGAAGGTGAAGTCTGAAGGGTGAATCAGAAGAAGTAGAAGAAGGAGAAGGAGAAGGTGAAGTCTGGAGGGTGAAGCAGAAGAAGTAGAAGAAGGAGCAGGAGAAGGTGAAGTCAGGAGGGTGAATCAGAAGAAGTAGAAGAAGGAGAAGGAGAAGATGAAGTCAGGAGGGTGAATCATAAGAAGCAGAAGAAGGAGAAGGAGAAGGTGAAGTCTGGAGGGTGAATCAGAAGAATCAGAAGAAGGAGAAGGAGAAGGTGAAGTCTGGAGGGTGAATCAGAAGAAGCAGAAGAAGGAGAAGGAGAAGGTGAAGTCTGGAGGGAGAAGCAGAAGAAGTAGAAGAAGGAGAAGGAGAAGGTGAAGTCTGGAGGGTGAATCAGAAGAAGTAGAAGAAGGAGAAGGAGAAGGTGAAGTCTGGAGGGTGAATCAGAAGAAGCAGAAGAAAGAGAAGGAGAAGGTGAAGTCTGGAGGGTGAATCAGAAGAAGCAGAAGAAGGAGAAGGAGAAGGTGAAGTCTGGAGGGAGAAGCAGAAGAAGTAGAAGAAGGAGAAGGAGAAGGTGAAGTCTGGAGGGTGAATCAGAAGAAGTACAAGAAGGAGAAGGAGAATGTGATGTCTGGAGGGTGAATCAGAAGAAGTAGAAGAAGGAGAAGGAGAAGGTGAAGTCTGGAGGGTGAATCAGAAGAAACAGAAGAAGGAGAAGGAGAAGGTGAAGTCTGGAGGGTGAATCAGAAGAAGTAGAAGAAGGAGAAGGAGAAGGTGTAGTCTGGAGGGTGAATCAGAAGAAGTAGACGAAGGAGAAGGAGAAGGTGAAGTCTGGAGGGTGAACCAGAAGAAGCAGAAGAAGGAGAAGGAGAAGGTGAAGTCTGGAGGGTGAATCAGAAGAAGTAGAAGAAGGAGAAGGAGAAGGTGAAGTCTGGAGGGTGGATCAGAAGAAGCAGAAGAAGGAGTAGGAGAAGGTGAAGTCTGGAGGGTGAATCAGAAGAAGCAGAAGAAGGAGAAGGAGAAGGTGAAGTCTGGAGGGTGAAACAGAAGAAGCAGAATAAGGAGAAGGAGAAGGTGAAGTCAGGAGGGTGAATCAGAAGAAGCAGAAGAAGGAGAAGGAGAAGGTGAAGTAAGGAGGGTGAATCAGAAGAAGCAGAAGAAGGAGAAGGAGAAGGTGAATTCTGGAGTGTGAAGCAGAAGAAGCAAAAGAAGGAGAAGGAGAAGGTGAAGTCTGGAGGGTGAATCAGAAGAAGTAGAAGAAGGAGAAGGAGAAGGTGAAGTCTGCAGGGTGAAGCAGAAGAAGTAGAAGAAGGAGAAGGAGAAGGTGAAGTCAGGAGGGTGAATCAGAAGAAGCAGAAGAAGGAGAAGGAGAAGGTGAAGTCTGGAGGGTGAATCAGAAGAATCAGAAGAAGGAGAAGGAGAAGGTGAAGTCTGGAGGGTGAATCAGAAGAAGCAGAAGAAAGAGAAGGAGAAGGTGAAGTCTGGAGGGTGAATCAGAAGAAGTAGAAGAAGGAGAAGGAGAAGGTGAAGTCTGGAGGGTGAATCAGAAAAAGCAGAAGAAGGAGAAGGAGAAGGTGAAGTCTGGAGGGTGAATCAGAAGAAGCAGAAGAAGGAGAAGGAGAAGTTGAAGTCTGGAGGGTGAATCAGAAGAAGCAGAAGAAGGAGAAGGAGAAGGTGAAGTCTGGAGGGTGAATCAGAAGAAGCAGAATAAGGAGAAGGAGAAGGTGAAGTCTGGAGGGTGATTCAGATGAAGCAGAAAAAGGAGAAGGAGAAAGTGAAGTCTGAAGGGTGAATCAGAAGAAGTAGAAGAAGGAGAAGGAGAAGGTGAAGTCTGGAGGGTGAAGCAGAAGAAGTAGAAGAAGGAGAAGGAGAAGGTGAAGTCAGGAGGGTGAATCAGAAGAAGTAGAAGAAGGAGAAGGAGAAGGTGAAGTCAGGAGGGTGAATCAGACGAAGCAGAAGAAGGAGAAGGAGAAGGTGAAGTCTGGAGGGTGAATCAGAAGAATCAGAAGAAGGAGAAGGAGAAGGTGAAGTCTGGAGGGTGAATCAGAAGAAGCAGAAGAAAGAGAAGGAGAAGGTGAAGTCTGGCGGGTGAAGCAGAAGAAACAGAAGAAGGAGAAGGAGAAGGTGAAGACTGGAGGGTGAATCAGAAGAAGTAGAAGAAGGAGAAGGAGAAGGTGAAGTCTGGAGGGTGAATCAGAAGAAGTAGAAGAAGGAGAAGGTGAAGGTGAAGTCTGGAGGGTGAATCAGAAGAAGCAGAAGAAGGAGAAGGAGAAGGTGAAGTCTGGAGGGTGAATCAGAAGAAGCAGAAGAAGGAGAAGGAGAAGATGAAGTCTGGAGGGTGAATCAGAAGAAGTAGAAGAAGGAGAAGGAGAAGGTGAGGTCTGGAGGGTGAATCAGAAGAAGCAGAAGAAGCAGAAGGAGAAGGTGAAGTCTGGAGGGTGAATCAGAAGAAGCAGAAGAAGGAGAAGGAGAAGGTGAAGTCTGGAGGGTGAATCAGAAGAAGCAGAAGAAGGAGAAGGAGAAGGTGAAGTCAGGAGGGTGAATCAGAAGAAGCAGAAGAAGGAGAAGGAGAAGGTGAAGTTAGGAGGGTGAATCAGAAGAAGCAGAAGAAGGAGAAGGAGCAGGTGATGTCAGGGGGATGAAGCAGAAGAAGTAGAAGAAGGAGAAGGAGAAGGTGAAGTCAGGACGGTGAAGCAGAAGAAGCAGAAGAAGGAGAAGGAGAAGGTGAAGTCTGGAGGGTGAATCAGAAGAAGTAGAAGAAGGAGAAGGAGAAGGTCATGTCTGGAGGGTGAATCAGAAGAAGTAGAATAAGGAGAAGGAGAAGGTGAAGTCTGGAGGGTGAAGCAGAAGAAGGAGAAGGAGAAGGTGAAGTCAGGAGGGTGAATCAGAAGAAGTAGAAGAAGGAGAAGGAGAAGGTGAAGTCAGGAGGGTGAATCAGAAGAAGCAGAAGAAGGAGAAGGAGAAGGTGAAGTCTGGAGGGTGAATCAGAAGAAGTAGAAGAAGGAGAAGGAGAAGGTGAAGTCTGGAGTGTGAATCAGAAGAAGCAGAAGAAGGAGAAGGAGAAGGTGAAGTCTAGAGGGTGAATCAGAAGAAGCAGAATAAGGAGAAGGAGAAGGTGAAGTCTGGAGGGTGAATCAGAAGAAGCAGAAGAAGGAGAAGGAGAAGGTGAAGTCTGGAGGGTGAATCAGAAGAAGTAGAAGAAGGAGAAGGAGAAGGTGAAGTCTGGGGGGTGAAGCAGAAGAAGTAGAAGAAGGAGAAGGAGAAGGTGAAGTCAGGAGGGTGAATCAGAAGAAGCAGAAGAAGGAGAAGGAGAAGGTGAAGTCTGGAGGGTGAATCAGAAGAATCAGAAGAAGGAGAAGGAGAAGGTGAAGTCTGGAGGGTGAATCAGAAGAAGCAGAGGAAGGAGAAGGAGAAGGTGAAGTCTGGAGGGTGAATCAGAAGAAGCAGAATAAGGAGAAGGAGAAGGTGAAGTCTGGAGGGTGAATCAGAAGAAGCACAATAAGGAGAAGGAGAAGGTGAAGTCTGGAGGGAGAATCAGAAGAAGCAGAAGAAGGAGAAGGAGAAGATGAAGTCTGGAGGGAGAATCAGAAGAAGTAGAAGAAGGAGAAGGAGAAGGTGAAGTCTGGAGGGTGAAGCAGAAGAAGTAGAAGAAGGAGAAGGAGAAGGTGAAGTCAGGAGGGTGTATCGGAAGAAGTAGAAGAAGAAGTAGGAGAAGGTGAAGTCAGGAGGGTGAATCAGAAGAAGCAGGAGAAGGTGAAGTCTGGAGGGTGAATCAGAAGAATCAGAAGAAGGAGAAGTAGAAGGTGAAGTCTGGAGGGTGAATCAGAAGAAGCAGAAGAAAGAGAAGGAGAAGTTGAAGTCTGGAGGGTGGATCAGAAGAAGCAGAAGAAGGAGAAGGAGAAGGTGAAGTCTGGAGGGTGAATCAGAAGAAGCAGAAGAAGGAGAAGGAGAAGGTGAAGTCTGGAGGGTGAAACAGAAGAAGCAGAATAAGGAGAAGGAGAAGGTGAAGTCAGGAGGGTGAATCAGAAGAAGCAGAAGAAGGAGAAGGAGAAGGTGAAGTAAGGAGGGTGAATCAGAAGAAGCAGAAGAAGGAGAAGGAGAAGGTGAATTCTGGAGTGTGAAGCAGAAGAAGCAAAAGAAGGAGAAGGAGAAGGTGAAGTCTGGAGGGTGAATCAGAAGATGTAGAAGAAGGAGAAGGAGAAGGTGAAGTCTGCAGGGTGAAGCAGAAGAAGTAGAAGAAGGAGAAGGAGAAGGTGAAGTCAGGAGGGTGAATCAGAAGAAGCAGAAGAAGGAGAAGGAGAAGGTGAAGTCTGGAGGGTGAATCAGAAGAATCAGAAGAAGGAGAAGGAGAAGGTGAAGTCTGGAGGGTGAATCAGAAGAAGCAGAAGAAAGAGAAGGAGAAGGTGAAGTCTGGAGGGTGAATCAGAAGAAGTAGAAGAAGGAGAAGGAGAAGGTGAAGTCTGGAGGGTGAATCAGAAAAAGCAGAAGAAGGAGAAGGAGAAGGTGAAGTCTGGAGGGTGAATCAGAAGAAGCAGAAGAAGGAGAAGGAGAAGGTGAAGTCTGGAGGGTGAATCAGAAGAAGCAGAAGAAGGAGAAGGAGAAGGTGAAGTCTGGAGGGTGAATCAGAAGAAGCAGAATAAGGAGAAGGAGAAGGTGAAGTCTGGAGGGTGATTCAGAAGAAGCAGAAAAAGGAGAAGGAGAAAGTGAAGTCTGAAGGGTGAATCAGAAGAAGTAGAAGAAGGAGAAGGAGAAGGTGAAGTCTGGAGGGTGAAGCAGAAGAAGTAGAAGAAGGAGAAGGAGAAGGTGAAGTCAGGAGGGTGAATCAGAAGAAGTAGAAGAAGGAGAAGGAGAAGGTGAAGTCAGGAGGGTGAATCAGAAGAAGCAGAAGAAGGAGAAGGAGAAGGTGAAGTCTGGAGGGTGAATCAGAAGAAGTAGAAGAAGGAGAAGGAGAAGGTGAAGTCTGGAGGGTGAATCAGAAGAAGCAGAAGAAGGAGAAGGAGAAGGTGAAGTCTGGAGGGTGAATCAGAAGAAGCAGAAGAAGGAGAAGGAGAAGGTGAAGTCTGGAGGGTGAATCAGAAGAAGCAGAAGAAGGAGAAGGAGAAGATGAAGTCTGGAGGGTGAATCAGAAGAAGTAGAAGAAGGAGAAGGAGAAGGTGAGGTCTGGAGGGTGAATCAGAAGAAGCAGAAGAAGCAGAAGGAGAAGGTGAAGTCTGGAGGGTGAATCAGAAGAAGCAGAAGAAGGAGAAGGAGAAGGTGAAGTCTGGAGGGTGAATCAGAAGAAGCAGAAGAAGGAGAAGGAGAAGGTGAGGTCTGGAGGGTGAATCAGAAGAAGCAGAAGAAGCAGAAGGAGAAGGTGAAGTCTGGAGGGTGAATCAGAAGAAGCAGAAGAAGGAGAAGGAGAAGGTGAAGTTAGGAGGGTGAATCAGAAGAAGCAGAAGAAGGAGAAGGAGAAGGTCAAGTCTGGAGGGTGAATCAGAAGAAGTAGAATAAGGAGAAGGAGAAGGTGAAGTCTGGAGGGTGAAGCAGAAGAAGGAGAAGGAGAAGGTGAAGTCAGGAGGGTGAATCAGAAGAAGTAGAAGAAGGAGAAGGAGAAGGTGAAGTCAGGAGGGTGAATCAGAAGAAGCAGAAGAAGGAGAAGGAGAAGGTGAAGTCTGGAGGGTGAATCAGAAGAAGTAGAAGAAGGAGAAGGAGAAGGTGAAGTCTGGAGTGTGAATCAGAAGAAGCAGAAGAAGGAGAAGGAGAAGGTGAAGTCTAGAGGGTGAATCAGAAGAATCAGAAGAAGGAGAAGGAGAAGGTGAAGTCTGGAGGGTGAATCAGAAGAAGCAGAGGAAGGAGAAGGAGAAGGTGAAGTCTGGAGGGTGAATCAGAAGAAGCAGAATAAGGAGAAGGATAAGGTGAAGTCTGGAGGGTGAATCAGAAGAAGCAGAAGAATGAGAAGGAGAAGGTGAAGTCTGGAGGGTGAATCAGAAGAAGTAGAAGAAGGAGAAGGAGAAGGTGAAGTCTGGGGGGTGAAGCAGAAGAAGTAGAAGAAGGAGAAGGAGAAGGTGAAGTCAGGAGGGTGAATCAGAAGAAGTAGAAGAAGGAGAAGGAGAAGGTGAAGTCAGGAGGGTGAATCAGAAGAAGCAGAAGAAGGAGAAGGAGAAGGTGAAGTCTGGAGGGTGAATCAGAAGAATCAGAAGAAGGAGAAGGAGAAGGTGAAGTCTGGAGGGTGAATCAGAAGAAGCAGAGGAAGGAGAAGGAGAAGGTGAAGTCTGGAGGGTGAATCAGAAGAAGCAGAATAAGGAGAAGGAGAAGGTGAAGTCTGGAGGGTGAATCAGAAGAAGCAGAATAAGGAGAAGGAGAAGGTGAAGTCTGGAGGGAGAATCAGAAGAAGCAGAAGAAGGAGAAGGAGAAGATGAAGTCTGGAGGGTGAATCAGAAGAAGTAGAAGAAGGAGAAGGAGAAGGTGAAGTCTGGAGGGTGAAGCAGAAGAAGTAGAAGAAGGAGAAGGAGAAGGTGAAGTCAGGAGGGTGTATCGGAAGAAGTAGAAGAAGAAGTAGGAGAAGGTGAAGTCAGGAGGGTGAATCAGAAGAATCAGAAGAAGGAGAAGGAGAAGGTGAAGTCTGGAGGGTGAATCAGAAGAATCAGAAGAAGGAGAAGTAGAAGGTGAAGTCTGGAGGGTGAATCAGAAGAAGCAGAAGAAAGAGAAGGAGAAGGTGAAGTCTGGAGGGTGAAGCAGAAGAAACAGAAGAAGGAGAAGGAGAAGGTGAAGACTGGAGGGTGAATCAGAAGAAGTAGAAGAAGGAGAAGGAGAAGGTGAAGTCTGGAGGGTGAATCAGAAGAAGCAGAAAAGGAGAAGGAGAAGGTGAAGTCTGGAGGGTGAATCAGAAGAAGCAGAAGAAGGAGAAGGAGAAGATGAAGTCTGGAGGGTGAATCAGAAGAAGTAGAAGAAGGAGAAGGAGAAGGTGAAGTCTGGAGGGTGAATCAGAAGTAGTAGAAGAAGGAGAAGGAGAAGGTGAAGTCTGGACGGTGAATCAGAAGAAACAGAAGAAGGAGAAGGAGAAGGTGAAGTCTGGAGGGTGAATCAGAAGAAGTAGAAGAAGGAGAAGGAGAAGGTGTAGTCTGGAGGGTGAATCAGAAGAAGAAGACGAAGGAGAAGGAGAAGGTGAGGTCTGGAGGGTGAATCAGAAGAAGCAGAAGAAGGAGAAGGAGAAGGTGAAGTCTGGAGGGTGAATCAGAAGAAGCAGAAGAAGGAGAAGGAGAAGGTGAAGTCTGGAGGGTGAATCAGAAGAAGCAGAATAAGGAGAAGGAGAAGGTGAAGTCTGGAGGGTGAATCAGAAGAAGCAGAAAAAGGAGAAGGAGAAGGTGAAGTCTGAAGGGTGAATCAGAAGAAGTAGAAGAAGGAGAAGGAGAAGGTGAAGTCTGGAGGGTGAAGCAGAAGAAGTAGAAGAAGGAGCAGGAGAAGGTGAAGTCAGGAGGGTGAATCAGAAGAAGTAGAAGAAGGAGAAGGAGAAGATGAAGTCAGGAGGGTGAATCATAAGAAGCAGAAGAAGGAGAAGGAGAAGGTGAAGTCTGGAGGGTGAATCAGAAGAATCAGAAGAAGGAGAAGGAGAAGGTGAAGTCTGGAGGGTGAATCAGAAGAAGCAGAAGAAGGAGAAGGTGAAGTCTGGAGGGAGAAGCAGAAGAAGTAGAAGAAGGAGAAGGAGAAGGTGAAGTCTGGAGGGTGAATCAGAAGAAGTAGAAGAAGGAGAAGGAGAAGGTGAAGTCTGGAGGGTGAATCAGAAGAAGCAGAAGAAGGAGAAGGAGAAGGTGAAGTCTGGAGGGTGAATCAGAAGAAGCAGAAGAAGGAGAAGGAGAAGGTGAAGTCTGGAGGGTGAAACAGAAGAAGCAGAATAAGGAGAAGGAGAAGGTGAAGTCAGGAGGGTGAATCAGAAGAAGCAGAAGAAGGAGAAGGAGAAGGTGAAGTAAGGAGGGTGAATCAGAAGAAGCAGAAGAAGGAGAAGGAGAAGGTGAAGTCTGGAGTGTGAAGCAGAAGAAGCAAAAGAAGGAGTAGGAGAAGGTGAAGTCTGGAGGGTGAATCAGAAGAAGTAGAAGAAGGAGAAGGAGAAGGTGAAGTCTGGAGGGTGAAGCAGAAGAAGTAGAAGAAGGAGAAGGAGAAGGTGAAGTCAGGAGGGTGAATCAGAAGAAGTAGAAGAAGGAGAAGGAGAAGGTGAAGTCAGGAGGGTGAATCAGAAGAAGCAGAAGAAGGAGAAGGAGAAGGTGAAGTCTGGAGGGTGAATCAGAAGAATCAGAAGAAGGAGAAGGAGGAGGTGAAGTCTGGAGGGTGAATCAGAAGATGCAGAAGAAAGAGAAGGAGAAGGTGAAGTCTGGAGGGTGAATCAGAAGAAGCAGAAGAAGGAGAAGGAGAAGGTGAAGTCTGGAGGGAGAAGCAGAAGAAGTAGAAGAAGGAGAAGGAGAAGGTGAAGTCTGGAGGGTGAATCAGAAGAAGTAGAAGAAGGAGAAGGAGAAGGTGAAGTCTGGAGGGTGAATCAGAAGAAACAGAAGAAGGAGAAGGAGAAGGTGAAGTCTGGAGGGTGAATCAGAAGAAGTAGAAGAAGGAGAAGGAGAAGGTGTAGTCTGGAGGGTGAATCAGAAGAAGTAGACGAAGGAGAAGGAGAAGGTGAAGTCTGGAGGGTGAACCAGAAGAAGTAGAAGAAGGAGAAGGAGAAGGTGAAGTCAGGAGGGTGAATCAGAAGAAGTAGAAGAAGAAGTAGGAGAAGGTGAAGTCAGGAGGGTGAATCAGAAGAAGCAGAAGAAGGAGAAGGAGAAGGTGAAGTCTGGAGGGTGAATCAGAAGAATCAGAAGAAGGAGAAGTAGAAGGTGAAGTCTGGAGGGTGAATCAGAAGAAGCAGAAGAAAGAGAAGGAGAAGGTGAAGTCTGGAGGGTGAAGCAGAAGAAACAGAAGAAGGGGAAGGAGAAGGTGAAGACTGGAGGGTGAATCAGAAGAAGTAGAAGAAGGAGAAGGAGAAGGTGAAGTCTGGAGGGTGAATCAGAAGAAGTAGAAGAAGGAGAAGCGTAAGGTGAAGTCTGGAGGGTGAATCAGAAGAAGCAGAAGAAGGAGAAGGAGAAGGTGAAGTCTGGAGGGTGAATCAGAAGAAGCAGAAGAAGGAGAAGGAGAAGATGAAGTCTGGAGGGTGAATCAGAAGAAGTAGAAGAAGGAGAAGGAGAAGGTGAAGTCTGGAGGGTGAATCAGAAGAAGCAGAATAATGAGAAGGAGAAGGTGAAGTCTGGAGTTTGAATCAGAAGAAGCAGAATAAGGAGAAAGAGAAGGTGAAGTCTGGAGGGTGAATCAGAAGAAGCAGAAGAAGGAGAAGGAGAAGATGAAGTCTGGAGGGTGAATCAGAAGAAGTAGAAGAAGGAGAAGGAGAAGGTGAAGTCTGGAGGGTGAAGCAGAAGAAGTAGAAGAAGGAGAAGGAGAAGGTGAAGTCAGGAGGGTGAATCAGAAGAAGTAGAAGAAGAAGTAGGAGAAGGTGAAGTCAGGAGGGTGAATCAGAAGAAGCAGAAGAAGGAGAAGGAGAAGGTGAAGTCTGGAGGGTGAATCAGAAGAATCAGAAGAAGGAGAAGTAGAAGGTGAAGTCTGGAGGGTGAATCAGAAGAAGCAGAAGAAAGAGAAGGAGAAGGTGAAGTCTGGAGGGTGAAGCAGAAGAAACAGAAGAAGGGGAAGGAGAAGGTGAAGACTGGAGGGTGAATCAGAAGAAGTAGAAGAAGGAGAAGGAGAAGGTGAAGTCTGGAGGGTGAATCAGATGAAGTAGAAGAAGGAGAAGCGTAAGGTGAAGTCTGGAGGGTGAATCAGAAGAAGCAGAAGAAGGAGAAGGAGAAGGTGAAGTCTGAAGGGTGAATCAGAAGAAGCAGAAGAAGGAGAAGGAGAAGATGAAGTCTGGAGGGTGAATCAGAAGAAGTAGAAGAAGGAGAAGGAGAAGGTGAAGTCTGGAGGGTGAATCAGAAGTAGTAGAAGAAGGAGAAGGAGAAGGTGAAGTCTGGACGGTGAATCAGAAGAAACAGAAGAAGGAGAAGGTGAAGTCTGGAGGGTGAATCAGAAGAAGTAGAAGAAGGAGAAGGAGAAGGTGTAGTCTGGAGGGTGAATCAGAAGAAGTAGACGAAGGAGAAGGAGAAGGTGAAGTCTGGAGGGTGAATCAGAAGAAGCAGAAGAAGGAGAAGGAGAAGGTGAAGTCTGGAGGGTGAATCAGAAGAAGCAGAAGAAGGAGAAGGAGAAGTTGAAGTCTGGAGGGTGAATCAGAAGAAGCAGAATAAGGAGAAGGAGAAGGTGAAGTCTGGAGGGTGAATCAGAAGAAGCAGAAAAAGGAGAAGGAGAAGGTGAAGTCTGAAGAGTGAATCAGAAGAAGTAGAAGAAGGAGAAGGAGAAGGTGAAGTCTGGAGGGTGAAGCAGAAGAAGTAGAAGAAGGAGCAGGAGAAGGTGAAGTCAGGAGGGTGAATCAGAAGAAGTAGAAGAAGGAGAAGGAGAAGATGAAGTCAGGAGGGTGAATCATAAGAAGCAGAAGAAGGAGAAGGAGAAGGTGAAGTCTGGAGGGTGAATCAGAAGAATCAGAAGAAGGAGAAGGAGAAGGTGAAGTCTGGAGGGTGAATCAGAAGAAGCAGAAGAAGGAGAAGGAGAAGGTGAAGTCTGGAGGGAGAAGCAGAAGAAGTAGAAGAAGGAGAAGGAGAAGGTGAAGTCTGGAGGGTGAATCAGAAGAAGTAGAAGAAGGAGAAGGAGAAGGTGAAGTCTGGAGGGTGAATCAGAAGAAGCAGAAGAAAGAGAAGGAGAAGGTGAAGTCTGGAGGGTGAATCAGAAGAAGCAGAAGAAGGAGAAGGAGAAGGTGAAGTCTGGAGGGAGAAGCAGAAGAAGTAGAAGAAGGAGAAGGAGAAGGTGAAGTCTGGAGGGTGAATCAGAAGAAGTAGAAGAAGGAGAAGGAGAATGTGATGTCTGGAGGGTGAATCAGAAGAAGTAGAAGAAGGAGAAGGAGAAGTTGAAGTCTGGAGGGTGAATCAGAAGAAACAGAAGAAGGAGAAGGAGAAGGTGAAGTCTGGAGGGTGAATCAGAAGAAGTAGAAGAAGGAGAAGGAGAAGGTGTAGTCTGGAGGGTGAATCAGAAGAAGTAGACGAAGGAGAAGGAGAAGGTGAAGTCTGGAGGGTGAACCAGAAGAAGCAGAAGAAGGAGAAGGAGAAGGTGAAGTCTGGAGGGTGAATCAGAAGAAGTAGAAGAAGGAGAAGGAGAAGGTGAAGTCTGGAGGGTGGATCAGAAGAAGCAGAAGAAGGAGAAGGAGAAGGTGAAGTCTGGAGGGTGAATCAGAAGAAGCAGAAGAAGGAGAAGGAGAAGGTGAAGTCTGGAGGGTGAATCAGAAGAAGCAGAAGAAGGAGAAGGAGAAGATGAAGTCTGGAGGGTGAATCAGAAGAAGTAGAAGAAGGAGAAGGAGAAGGTGAAGTCTGGAGGGTGAAGCAGAAGAAGTAGAAGAAGGAGAAGGAGAAGGTGAAGTCAGGAGGGTGAATCAGAAGAAGTAGAAGAAGAAGTAGGAGAAGGTGAAGTCAGGAGGGTGAATCAGAAGAAGCAGAAGAAGGAGAAGGAGAAGGTGAAGTCTGGAGGGTGAATCAGAAGAATCAGAAGAAGGAGAAGTAGAAGGTGAAGTCTGGAGGGTGAATCAGAAGAAGCAGAAGAAAGAGAAGGAGAAGGTGAAGTCTGGAGGGTGAAGCAGAAGAAACAGAAGAAGGGGAAGGAGAAGGTGAAGACTGGAGGGTGAATCAGAAGAAGTAGAAGAAGGAGAAGGAGAAGGTGAAGTCTGGAGGGTGAATCAGATGAAGTAGAAGAAGGAGAAGCGTAAGGTGAAGTCTGGAGGGTGAATCAGAAGAAGCAGAAGAAGGAGAAGGAGAAGGTGAAGTCTGGAGGGTGAATCAGAAGAAGCAGAAGAAGGAGAAGGAGAAGATGAAGTCTGGAGGGTGAATCAGAAGAAGTAGAAGAAGGAGAAGGAGAAGGTGAAGTCTGGAGGGTGAATCAGAAGTAGTAGAAGAAGGAGAAGGAGAAGGTGAAGTCTGGACGGTGAATCAGAAGAAACAGAAGAAGGAGAAGGTGAAGTCTGGAGGGTGAATCAGAAGAAGTAGAAGAAGGAGAAGGAGAAGGTGTAGTCTGGAGGGTGAATCAGAAGAAGTAGACGAAGGAGAAGGAGAAGGTGAAGTCTGGAGGGTGAATCAGAAGAAGCAGAAGAAGGAGAAGGAGAAGGTGAAGTCTGGAGGGTGAATCAGAAGAAGCAGAAGAAGGAGAAGGAGAAGGTGAAGTCTGGAGGGTGAATCAGATGAAGCAGAATAAGGAGAAGGAGAAGGTGAAGTCTGGAGGGTGAATCAGAAGAAGCAGAAAAAGGAGAAGGAGAAGGTGAAGTCTGAAGAGTGAATCAGAAGAAGTAGAAGAAGGAGAAGGAGAAGGTGAAGTCTGGAGGGTGAAGCAGAAGAAGTAGAAGAAGGAGCAGGAGAAGGTGAAGTCAGGAGGGTGAATCAGAAGAAGTAGAAGAAGGAGAAGGAGAAGATGAAGTCAGGAGGGTGAATCATAAGAAGCAGAAGAAGGAGAAGGAGAAGGTGAAGTCTGGAGGGTGAATCAGAAGAATCAGAAGAAGGAGAAGGAGAAGGTGAAGTCTGGAGGGTGAATCAGAAGAAGCAGAAGAAGGAGAAGGAGAAGGTGAAGTCTGGAGGGAGAAGCAGAAGAAGTAGAAGAAGGAGAAGGAGAAGGTGAAGTCTGGAGGGTGAATCAGAAGAAGTAGAAGAAGGAGAAGGAGAAGGTGAAGTCTGGAGGGTGAATCAGAAGAAGCAGAAGAAAGAGAAGGAGAAGGTGAAGTCTGGAGGGTGAATCAGAAGAAGCAGAAGAAGGAGAAGGAGAAGGTGAAGTCTGGAGGGAGAAGCAGAAGAAGTAGAAGAAGGAGAAGGAGAAGGTGAAGTCTGGAGGGTGAATCAGAAGAAGTAGAAGAAGGAGAAGGAGAATGTGATGTCTGGAGGGTGAATCAGAAGAAGTAGAAGAAGGAGAAGGAGAAGGTGAAGTCTGGAGGGTGAATCAGAAGAAACAGAAGAAGGAGAAGGAGAAGGTGAAGTCTGGAGGGTGAATCAGAAGAAGTAGAAGAAGGAGAAGGAGAAGGTGTAGTCTGGAGGGTGAATCAGAAGAAGTAGACGAAGGAGAAGGAGAAGGTGAAGTCTGGAGGGTGAACCAGAAGAAGCAGAAGAAGGAGAAGGAGAAGGTGAAGTCTGGAGGGTGAATCAGAAGAAGTAGAAGAAGGAGAAGGAGAAGGTGAAGTCTGGAGGGTGGATCAGAAGAAGCAGAAGAAGGAGAAGGAGAAGGTGAAGTCTGGAGGGTGAATCAGAAGAAGCAGAAGAAGGAGAAGGAGAAGGTGAAGTCTGGAGGGTGAAACAGAGGAAGCAGAATAAGGAGAAGGAGAAGGTGAAGTCAGGAGGGTGAATCAGAAGAAGCAGAAGAAGGAGAAGGAGAAGGTGAAGTAAGGAGGGTGAATCAGAAGAAGCAGAAGAAGGAGAAGGAGAAGGTGAATTCTGGAGTGTGAAGCAGAAGAAGCAAAAGAAGGAGAAGGAGAAGGTGAAGTCTGGAGGGTGAATCAGAAGAAGTAGAAGAAGGAGAAGGAGAAGGTGAAGTCTGCAGGGTGAAGCAGAAGAAGTAGAAGAAGGAGAAGGAGAAGGTGAAGTCAGGAGGGTGAATCAGAAGAAGCAGAAGAAGGAGAAGGAGAAGGTGAAGTCTGGAGGGTGAATCAGAAGAATCAGAAGAAGGAGAAGGAGAAGGTGAAGTCTGGAGGGTGAATCAGAAGAAGCAGAAGAAAGAGAAGGAGAAGGTGAAGTCTGGAGGGTGAATCAGAAGAAGTAGAAGAAGGAGAAGGAGAAGGTGAAGTCTGGAGGGTGAATCAGAAAAAGCAGAAGAAGGAGAAGGAGAAGGTGAAGTCTGGGGGGTGAATCAGAAGAAGCAGAAGAAGGAGAAGGAGAAGGTGAAGTCTGGAGGGTGAATCAGAAGAAGCAGAAGAAGGAGAAGGAGAAGGTGAAGTCTGGAGGGTGAATCAGAAGAAGCAGAATAAGGAGAAGGAGAAGGTGTAGTCTGGAGGGAGAATCAGAAGAAGCAGAAAAAGGAGAAGGAGAAAGTGAAGTCTGAAGGGTGAATCAGAAGAAGTAGAAGAAGGAGAAGGAGAAGGTGAAGTCTGGAGGGTGAAGCAGAAGAAGTAGAAGAAGGAGAAGGAGAAGGTGAAGTCAGGAGGGTGAATCAGAAGAAGTAGAAGAAGGAGAAGGAGAAGGTGAAGTCAGGAGGGTGAATCAGAAGAAGCAGAAGAAGGAGAAGGAGAAGGTGAAGTCTGGAGGGTGAATCAGAAGAATCAGAAGAAGGAGAAGGAGAAGGTGAAGTCTGGAGGGTGAATCAGAAGAAGCAGAAGAAAGAGAAGGAGAAGGTGAAGTCTGGAGGGTGAAGCAGAAGAAACAGAAGAAGGAGAAGGAGAAGGTGAAGACTGGAGGGTGAATCAGAAGAAGTAGAAGAAGGAGAAGGAGAAGGTGAAGTCTGGAGGGTGAATCAGAAGAAGTAGAAGAAGGAGAAGGAGAAGGTGAAGTCTGGAGGGTGAATCAGAAGAAGCAGAAGAAGGAGAAGGAGAAGGTGAAGTCTGGAGGGTGAATCAGAAGAAGCAGAAGAAGGAGAAGGAGAAGATGAAGTCTGGAGGGTGAATCAGAAGAAGTAGAAGAAGGAGAAGGAGAAGGTGAGGTCTGGAGGGTGAATCAGAAGAAGCAGAAGAAGCAGAAGGAGAAGGTGAAGTCTGGAGGGTGAATCAGAAGAAGCAGAAGAAGGAGAAGGAGAAGGTGAAGTCTGGAGGGTGAATCAGAAGAAGCAGAAGAAGGAGAAGGAGAAGGTGAAGTCAGGAGGGTGAATCAGAAGAAGCAGAAGAAGGAGAAGGAGAAGGTGAAGTTAGGAGGGTGAATCAGAAGAAGCAGAAGAAGGAGAAGGAGCAGGTGATGTCAGGGGGATGAAGCAGAAGAAGTAGAAGAAGGAGAAGGAGAAGGTGAAGTCAGGACGGTGAAGCAGAAGAAGCAGAAGAAGGAGAAGGAGAAGGTGAAGTCTGGAGGGTGAATCAGAAGAAGTAGAAGAAGGAGAAGGAGAAGGTCAAGTCTGGAGGGTGAATCAGAAGAAGTAGAATAAGGAGAAGGAGAAGGTGAAGTCTGGAGGGTGAAGCAGAAGAAGGAGAAGGAGAAGGTGAAGTCAGGAGGGTGAATCAGAAGAAGTAGAAGAAGGAGAAGGAGAAGGTGAAGTCAGGAGGGTGAATCAGAAGAAGCAGAAGAAGGAGAAGGAGAAGGTGAAGTCTGGAGGGTGAATCAGAAGAAGTAGAAGAAGGAGAAGGAGAAGGTGAAGTCTGGAGTGTGAATCAGAAGAAGCAGAAGAAGGAGAAGGAGAAGGTGAAGTCTAGAGGGTGAATCAGAAGAAGCAGAATAAGGAGAAGGAGAAGGTGAAGTCTGGAGGGTGAATCAGAAGAAGCAGAAGAAGGAGAAGGAGAAGGTGAAGTCTGGAGGGTGAATCAGAAGAAGTAGAAGAAGGAGAAGGAGAAGGTGAAGTCTGGGGGGTGAAGCAGAAGAAGTAGAAGAAGGAGAAGGAGAAGGTGAAGTCAGGAGGGTGAATCAGAAGAAGTAGAAGAAGGAGAAGGAGAAGGTGAAGTCAGGAGGGTGAATCAGAAGAAGCAGAAGAAGGAGAAGGAGAAGGTGAAGTCTGGAGGGTGAATCAGAAGAATCAGAAGAAGGAGAAGGAGAAGGTGAAGTCTGGAGGGTGAATCAGAAGAAGCAGAGGAAGGAGAAGGAGAAGGTGAAGTCTGGAGGGTGAATCAGAAGAAGCAGAATAAGGAGAAGGAGAAGGTGAAGTCTGGAGGGTGAATCAGAAGAAGCAGAATAAGGAGAAGGAGAAGGTGAAGTCTGGAGGGAGAATCAGAAGAAGCAGAAGAAGGAGAAGGAGAAGATGAAGTCTGGAGGGTGAATCAGAAGAAGTAGAAGAAGGAGAAGGAGAAGGTGAAGTCTGGAGGGTGAAGCAGAAGAAGTAGAAGAAGGAGAAGGAGAAGGTGAAGTCAGGAGGGTGTATCGGAAGAAGTAGAAGAAGAAGTAGGAGAAGGTGAAGTCAGGAGGGTGAATCAGAAGAAGCAGAAGAAGGAGAAGGAGAAGGTGAAGTCTGGAGGGTGAATCAGAAGAATCAGAAGAAGGAGAAGTAGAAGGTGAAGTCTGGAGGGTGAATCAGAAGAAGCAGAAGAAAGAGAAGGAGAAGGTGAAGTCTGGAGGGTGAAGCAGAAGAAACAGAAGAAGGAGAAGGAGAAGGTGAAGACTGGAGGGTGAATCAGAAGAAGTAGAAGAAGGAGAAGGAGAAGGTGAAGTCTGGAGGGTGAATCAGAAGAAGCAGAAGAAGGAGAAGGAGAAGGTGAAGTCTGGAGGGTGAATCAGAAGAAGCAGAAGAAGGAGAAGGAGAAGATGAAGTCTGGAGGGTGAATCAGAAGAAGTAGAAGAAGGAGAAGGAGAAGGTGAAGTCTGGAGGGTGAATCAGAAGTAGTAGAAGAAGGAGAAGGAGAAGGTGAAGTCTGGACGGTGAATCAGAAGAAACAGAAGAAGGAGCAGGAGAAGGTGAAGTCAGGAGGGTGAATCAGAAGAAGTAGAAGAAGGAGAAGGAGAAGATGAAGTCAGGAGGGTGAATCATAAGAAGCAGAAGAAGGAGAAGGAGAAGGTGAAGTCTGGAGGGTGAATCAGAAGAATCAGAAGAAGGAGAAGGAGAAGGTGAAGTCTGGAGGGTGAATCAGAAGAAGCAGAAGAAGGAGAAGGAGAAGGTGAAGTCTGGAGGGAGAAGCAGAAGAAGTAGAAGAAGGAGAAGGAGAAGGTGAAGTCTAGAGGGTGAATCAGAAGAAGCAGAAGAAGGAGAAGGAGAAGGTGAAGTCTGGAGGGTGAATCAGAAGAAGCAGAAGAAGGAGAAGGAGAAGGTGAAGTCTGGAGGGTGAATCAGAAGAAGTAGAAGAAGGAGAAGGAGAAGGTGAAGTCTGGGGGGTGAAGCAGAAGAAGTAGAAGAAGGAGAAGGAGAAGGTGAAGTCAGGAGGGTGAATCAGAAGAAGTAGAAGAAGGAGAAGGAGAAGGTGAAGTCAGGAGGGTGAATCAGAAGAAGCAGAAGAAGGAGAAGGAGAAGGTGAAGTCTGGAGGGTGAATCAGAAGAATCAGAAGAAGGAGAAGGAGAAGGTGAAGTCTGGAGGGTGAATCAGAAGAAGCAGAGGAAGGAGAAGGAGAAGGTGAAGTCTGGAGGGTGAATCAGAAGAAGCAGAATAAGGAGAAGGAGAAGGTGAAGTCTGGAGGGTGAATCAGAAGAAGCAGAATAAGGAGAAGGAGAAGGTGAAGTCTGGAGGGAGAATCAGAAGAAGCAGAAGAAGGAGAAGGAGAAGATGAAGTCTGGAGGGTGAATCAGAAGAAGTAGAAGAAGGAGAAGGAGAAGGTGAAGTCTGGAGGGTGAAGCAGAAGAAGTAGAAGAAGGAGAAGGAGAAGGTGAAGTCAGGAGGGTGTATCGGAAGAAGTAGAAGAAGAAGTAGGAGAAGGTGAAGTCAGGAGGGTGAATCAGAAGAAGCAGAAGAAGGAGAAGGAGAAGGTGAAGTCTGGAGGGTGAATCAGAAGAATCAGAAGAAGGAGAAGTAGAAGGTGAAGTCTGGAGGGTGAATCAGAAGAAGCAGAAGAAAGAGAAGGAGAAGGTGAAGTCTGGAGGGTGAAGCAGAAGAAACAGAAGAAGGAGAAGGAGAAGGTGAAGACTGGAGGGTGAATCAGAAGAAGTAGAAGAAGGAGAAGGAGAAGGTGAAGTCTGGAGGGTGAATCAGAAGAAGCAGAAGAAGGAGAAGGAGAAGGTGAAGTCTGGAGGGTGAATCAGAAGAAGCAGAAGAAGGAGAAGGAGAAGATGAAGTCTGGAGGGTGAATCAGAAGAAGTAGAAGAAGGAGAAGGAGAAGGTGAAGTCTGGAGGGTGAATCAGAAGTAGTAGAAGAAGGAGAAGGAGAAGGTGAAGTCTGGACGGTGAATCAGAAGAAACAGAAGAAGGAGCAGGAGAAGGTGAAGTCAGGAGGGTGAATCAGAAGAAGTAGAAGAAGGAGAAGGAGAAGATGAAGTCAGGAGGGTGAATCATAAGAAGCAGAAGAAGGAGAAGGAGAAGGTGAAGTCTGGAGGGTGAATCAGAAGAATCAGAAGAAGGAGAAGGAGAAGGTGAAGTCTGGAGGGTGAATCAGAAGAAGCAGAAGAAGGAGAAGGAGAAGGTGAAGTCTGGAGGGAGAAGCAGAAGAAGTAGAAGAAGGAGAAGGAGAAGGTGAAGTCTGGAGGGTGAATCAGAAGAAGTAGAAGAAGGAGAAGGAGAAGGTGAAGTCTGGAGGGTGAATCAGAAGAAGCAGAAGAAGGAGAAGGAGAAGGTGATGTCTGGAGGGTGAATCAGAAGAATCAGAAGATGGAGAAGTAGAAGGTGAAGTCTGGAGGGTGAATCAGAAGAAGTAGAAGAAGGAGAAGGAGAAGGTGTAGTCTGGAGGGTGAATCAGAAGAAGAAGACGAAGGAGAAGGAGAAGGTGAAGTCTGGAGGGTGAATCAGAAGAAGCAGAAGAAGGAGAAGGAGAAGGTGAAGTCTGGAGGGTGAATCAGAAGAAGCAGAAGAAGGAGAAGGAGAAGGTGAAGTCTGGAGGGTGAATCAGAAGAAGCAGAATAAGGAGAAGGAGAAGGTGAAGTCTGGAGGGTGAATCAGAAGAAGCAGAACAAGGAGAAGGAGAAGGTGAAGTCTGAAGGGTGAATCAGAAGAAGTAGAAGAAGGAGAAGGAGAAGGTGAAGTCTGGAGGGTGAAGCAGAAGAAGTAGAAGAAGGAGCAGGAGAAGGTGAAGTCAGGAGGGTGAATCAGAAGAAGTAGAAGAAGGAGAAGGAGAAGATGAAGTCAGGAGGGTGAATCATAAGAAGCAGAAGAAGGAGAAGGAGAAGGTGAAGTCTGGAGGGTGAATCAGAAGAATCAGAAGAAGGAGAAGGAGAAGGTGAAGTCTGGAGGGTGAATCAGAAGAAGCAGAAGAAGGAGAAGGAGAAGGTGAAGTCTGGAGGGAGAAGCAGAAGAAGTAGAAGAAGGAGAAGGAGAAGGTGAAGTCTGGAGGGTGAATCAGAAGAAGCAGAAGAAGGAGAAGGAGAAGGTGAAGTCTGGAGGGTGAAACAGAAGAAGCAGAATAAGGAGAAGGAGAAGGTGAAGTCAGGAGGGTGAATCAGAAGAAGCAGAAGAAGGAGAAGGAGAAGGTGAAGTAAGGAGGGTGAATCAGAAGAAGCAGAAGAAGGAGAAGGAGAAGGTGAAGTCTGGAGTGTGAAGCAGAAGAAGCAAAAGAAGGAGTAGGAGAAGGTGAAGTCTGGAGGGTGAATCAGAAGAAGTAGAAGAAGGAGAAGGAGAAGGTGAAGTCTGGAGGGTGAAGCAGAAGAAGTAGAAGAAGGAGAAGGAGAAGGTGAAGTCTGGAGGGTGAATCAGAAGAATCAGAAGAAGGAGAAGGAGGAGGTGAAGTCTGGAGGGTGAATCAGAAGAAGCAGAAGAAAGAGAAGGAGAAGGTGAAGTCTGGAGGGTGAATCAGAAGAAGCAGAAGAAGGAGAAGGAGAAGGTGAAGTCTGGAGAGAGAAGCAGAAGAAGTAGAAGAAGGAGAAGGAGAAGGTGAAGTCTGGAGGGTGAATCAGAAGAAGTAGAAGAAGGAGAAGGAGAAGGTGAAGTCTGGAGGGTGAATCAGAAGAAACAGAAGAAGGAGAAGGAGAAGGTGAAGTCTGGAGGGTGAATCAGAAGAAGTAGAAGAAGGAGAAGGAGAAGGTGTAGTCTGGAGGGTGAATCAGAAGAAGTAGACGAAGGAGAAGGAGAAGGTGAAGTCTGGAGGGTGAACCAGAAGAAGCAGAAGAAGGAGAAGGAGAAGGTGAAGTCTGGAGGGTGAATCAGAAGAAGTAGAAGAAGGAGAAGGAGAAGGTGAAGTCTGGAGGGTGAATCAGAAGAAGCAGAAGAAGGAGAAGGAGAAGGTGAAGTCTGGAGGGTGAATCAGAAGAAGCAGAAGAAGGAGAAGGAGAAGGTGAAGTCTGGAGGGTGAAACAGAAGAAGCAGAATAAGGAGAAGGAGAAGGTGAAGTCAGGAGGGTGAATCAGAAGAAGCAGAAGAAGGAGAAGGAGAAGGTGAAGTAAGGAGGGTGAATCAGAAGAAGCAGAAGAAGGAGAAGGTGAAGTCTGGAGTGTGAAGCAGAAGAAGCAAAAGAAGGAGAAGGAGAAGGTGAAGTCTGGAGGGTGAATCAGAAGAAGTAGAATAAGGAGAAGGAGAAGGTGAAGTCTGGAGGGTGAAGCAGAAGAAGTAGAAGAAGGAGAAGGAGAAGGTGAAGTCAGGAGGGTGAATCAGAAGAAGTAGAAGAAGGAGAAGGAGAAGGTGAAGTCAGGAGGGTGAATCAGAAGAAGCAGAAGAAGGAGAAGGAGAAGGTGAAGTCTGGAGGGTGAATCAGAAGAATCAGAAGAAGGAGAAGGAGAAGGTGAAGTCTGGAGGGTGAATCAGAAGAATCAGAAGAAGGAGAAGGAGAAGGTGAAGTCTGGAGGGTGAATCAGAAGAAGCAGAGGAAGGAGAAGGAGAAGGTGAAGTCTGGAGGGTGAATCAGAAGAAGCAGAATAAGGAGAAGGAGAAGGTGAAGTCTGGAGGGTGAATCAGAAGAAGCAGAATAAGGAGAAGGAGAAGGTGAAGTCTGGAGGGAGAATCAGAAGAAGCAGAAGAAGGAGAAGGAGAAGATGAAGTCTGGAGGGTGAATCAGAAGAAGTAGAAGAAGGAGAAGGAGAAGGTGAAGTCTGGAGGGTGAAGCAGAAGAAGTAGAAGAAGGAGAAGGAGAAGGTGAAGTCAGGAGGGTGTATCGGAAGAAGTAGAAGAAGAAGTAGGAGAAGGTGAAGTCAGGAGGGTGAATCAGAAGAAGCAGAAGAAGGAGAAGGAGAAGGTGAAGTCTGGAGGGTGAATCAGAAGAAGTAGAAGAAGGAGAAGGAGAAGGTGAAGTCTGGAGGGTGAAGCAGAAGAAGTAGAAGAAGGAGAAGGAGAACGTGAAGTCTGGAGGGTGAATCAGAAGAAGTAGAAGAAGGAGAAGGAGAAGGTGAAGTCTGGAGGGTGAAGCAGAAGAAGTAGAAGAAGGAGAAGGAGAAGGTGAAGTCAGGAGGGTGAATCAGAAGAAGTAGAAGAAGGAGAAGGAGAAGGTGAAGTCAGGAGGGTGAATCAGAAGAAGCCGAAGAAGGAGAAGGAGAAGGTGAAGTCTGGAGGGTGAATCAGAAGAATCAGAAGAAGGAGAAGGAGGAGGTGAAGTCTGGAGGGTGAATCAGAAGAAGCAGAAGAAAGAGAAGGAGAAGGTGAAGTCTGGAGGGTGAATCAGAAGAAGCAGAAGAAGGAGAAGGAGAAGGTGAAGTCTGGGGGGAGAAGCAGAAGAAGTAGAAGAAGGAGAAGGAGAAGGTGAAGTCTGGAGGGTGAATCAGAAGAAGTAGAAGAAGGAGAAGGAGAAGGTGAAGTCTGGAGGGTGATTCAGAAGAAACAGAAGAAGGAGAAGGAGAAGGTGAAGTCTGGAGGGTGAATCAGAAGAAGTAGAAGAAGGAGAAGGAGAAGGTGTAGTCTGGAGGGTGAATCAGAAGAAGTAGACGAAGGAGAAGGAGAAGGTGAAGTCTGGAGGGTGAACCAGAAGAAGCAGAAGAAGGAGAAGGAGAAGGTGAAGTCTGGAGGGTGAATCAGAAGAAGCAGAAGAAGGAGAAGGAGAAGGTGAAGTCTGGAGGGTGAAACAGAAGAAGCAGAATAAGGAGAAGGAGAAGGTGAAGTCAGGAGGGTGAATCAGAAGAAGCAGAAGAAGGAGAAGGAGAAGGTGAAGTAAGGAGGGTGAATCAGAAGAAGCAGAAGAAGGAGAAGGTGAAGTCTGGAGTGTGAAGCAGAAGAAGCAAAAGAAGGAGAAGGAGAAGGTGAAGTCTGGAGGGTGAATCAGAAGAAGTAGAATAAGGAGAAGGAGAAGGTGAAGTCTGGAGGGTGAAGCAGAAGAAGTAGAAGAAGGAGAAGGAGAAGGTGAAGTCAGGAGGGTGAATCAGAAGAAGTAGAAGAAGGAGAAGGAGAAGGTGAAGTCTGGAGGGTGAATCAGAAGAATCAGAAGAAGGAGAAGGAGAAGGTGAAGTCTGGAGGGTGAATCAGAAGAAGCAGAAGAAAGAGAAGGAGAAGGTGAAGTCTGGAGAGTGAATCAGAAGAAGCAGAAGAAGGAGAAGGAGAAGGTGAAGTCAGGAGGGTGAATCAGAAGAAGCAGAAGAAGGAGAAGGAGAAGGTGAAGTTAGGAGGGTGAATCAGAAGAAGCAGAAGAAGGAGAAGGAGCAGGTGATGTCAGGGGGATGAAGCAGAAGAAGTAGAAGAAGGAGAAGGAGAAGGTGAAGTCAGGACGGTGAAGCAGAAGAAGCAGAAGAAGGAGAAGGAGAAGGTGAAATCTGGAGGGTGAATCAGAAGAAGTAGAAGAAGGAGAAGGAGAAGGTCAAGTCTGCAGGGTGAATCAGAAGAAGTAGAATAAGGAGAAGGAGAAGGTGAAGTCTGGAGGGTGAAGCAGAAGAAGTAGAAGAAGGAGAAGGAGAAGGTGAAGTCAGGAGGGTGAATCAGAAGAAGTAGAAGAAGGAGAAGGAGAAGTTGAAGTCAGGAGGGTGAATCAGAAGAAGCAGAAGAAGGAGAAGGAGAAGGTGAAGTCTGGAGGGTGAATCAGAAGAATCAGAAGAAGGAGAAGGAGAAGGTGAAGTCTGGAGGGTGAATCAGAAGAAGCAGAAGAAAGAGAAGGAGAAGGTGAAGTCTGGAGGGTGAATCAGAAGAAGTAGAAGGAGAAGGAGAAGGTGAAGTCTGGAGTGTGAATCAGAAGAAGCAGAAGAAGGAGAAGGAGAAGGTGAAGTCTGGAGGGTGAACCAGAAGAAGCAGAAGAAGGAGAAGGAGAAGGTGAAGTCTGGAGGGTGAATCAGAAGAAGTAGAAGAAGGAGAAGGAGAAGGTGAAGTCTGGAGGGTGAATCAGAAGAAGCAGAAGAAGGAGAAGGAGAAGGTGAAGTCTGGAGGGTGAATCAGAAGAAGCAGAAGAAGGAGAAGGAGAAGGTGAAGTCTGGAGGGTGAAACAGAAGAAGCAGAATAAGGAGAAGGAGAAGGTGAAGTCAGGAGGTTGAATCAGAAGAAGCAGAAGAAGGAGAAGGAGAAGGTGAAGTAAGGAGGGTGAATCAGAAGAAGTAGAAGAAGGAGAAGGAGAAGGTGAAGTCTGGAGGGTGAATCAGAAGTAGTAGAAGAAGGAGAAGGAGAAGGTGAAGTCTGGACGGTGAATCAGAAGAAACAGAAGAAGGAGCAGGAGAAGGTGAAGTCAGGAGGGTGAATCAGAAGAAGTAGAAGAAGGAGAAGGAGAAGATGAAGTCAGGAGGGTGAATCATAAGAAGCAGAAGAAGGAGAAGGAGAAGGTGAAGTCTGGAGGGTGAATCAGAAGAATCAGAAGAAGGAGAAGGAGAAGGTGAAGTCTGGAGGGTGAATCAGAAGAAGCAGAAGAAGGAGAAGGAGAAGGTGAAGTCTGGAGGGAGAAGCAGAAGAAGTAGAAGAAGGAGAAGGAGAAGGTGAAGTCTGGAGGGTGAATCAGAAGAAGTAGAAGAAGGAGAAGGAGAAGGTGAAGTCTGGAGGGTGAATCAGAAGAAGCAGTAGAAGGAGAAGGAGAAGGTGAAGTCTGGAGGGTGAATCAGAAGAATCAGAAGATGGAGAAGTAGAAGGTGAAGTCTGGAGGGTGAATCAGAAGAAGTAGAAGAAGGAGAAGGAGAAGGTGTAGTCTGGAGGGTGAATCAGAAGAAGAAGACGAAGGAGAAGGAGAAGGTGAAGTCTGGAGGGTGAATCAGAAGAAGCAGAAGAAGGAGAAGGAGAAGGTGAAGTCTGGAGGGTGAATCAGAAGAAGCAGAAGAAGGAGAAGGAGAAGGTGAAGTCTGGAGGGTGAATCAGAAGAAGCAGAATAAGGAGAAGGAGAAGGTGAAGTCTGGAGGGTGAATCAGAAGAAGCAGAACAAGGAGAAGGAGAAGGTGAAGTCTGAAGGGTGAATCAGAAGAAGTAGAAGAAGGAGAAGGAGAAGGTGAAGTCTGGAGGGTGAAGCAGAAGAAGTAGAAGAAGGAGCAGGAGAAGGTGAAGTCAGGAGGGTGAATCAGAAGAAGTAGAAGAAGGAGAAGGAGAAGATGAAGTCAGGAGGGTGAATCATAAGAAGCAGAAGAAGGAGAAGGAGAAGGTGAAGTCTGGAGGGTGAATCAGAAGAATCAGAAGAAGGAGAAGGAGAAGGTGAAGTCTGGAGGGTGAATCAGAAGAAGCAGAAGAAGGAGAAGGAGAAGGTGAAGTCTGGAGGGAGAAGCAGAAGAAGTAGAAGAAGGAGAAGGAGAAGGTGGAGTCTGGAGGGTGAATCAGAAGAAGTAGAAGAAGCAGAAGGAGAAGGTGAAGTCTGGAGGGTGAATCAGAAGAAGCAGAAGAAGGAGAAGGAGAAGGTGAAGTCTGGAGGGTGAATCAGAAGAAGCAGAAGAAGGAGAAGGAGAAGGTGAAGTCTGGAGGGTGAAACAGAAGAAGCAGAATAAGGAGAAGGAGAAGGTGAAGTCAGGAGGGTGAATCAGAAGAAGCAGAAGAAGGAGAAGGAGAAGGTGAAGTAAGGAGGGTGAATCAGAAGAAGCAGAAGAAGGAGAAGGAGAAGGTGAAGTCTGGAGTGTGAAGCAGAAGAAGCAAAAGAAGGAGTAGGAGAAGGTGAAGTCTGGAGGGTGAATCAGAAGAAGTAGAAGAAGGAGAAGGAGAAGGTGAAGTCTGGAGGGTGAAGCAGAAGAAGTAGAAGAAGGAGAAGGAGAAGGTGAAGTCAGGAGGGTGAATCAGAAGAAGTAGAAGAAGGAGAAGAAGAAGGTGAAGTCAGGAGGGTGAATCAGAAGAAGCAGAAGAAGGAGAAGGAGAAGGTGAAGTCTGGAGGGTGAATCAGAAGAATCAGAAGAAGGAGAAGGAGGAGGTGAAGTCTGGAGGGTGAATCAGAAGAAGCAGAAGAAAGAGAAGGAGAAGGTGAAGTCTGGAGGGTGAATCAGAAGAAGCAGAAGAAGGAGAAGGAGAAGGTGAAGTCTGGAGAGAGAAGCAGAAGAAGTAGAAGAAGGAGAAGGAGAAGGTGAAGTCTGGAGGGTGAATCAGAAGAAGGAGAAGGAGAAGGTGAAGTCTGGAGGGTGAATCAGAAGAAACAGAAGAAGGAGAAGGAGAAGGTGAAGTCTGGAGGGTGAATCAGAAGAAGCAGAAGAAGGAGAAGGAGAAGGTGAAGTCTGGAGGGTGAATCAGAAGAAGCAGAAGAAGGAGAAGGAGAAGGTGAAGTCTGGAGGGAGAAGCAGAAGAAGTAGAAGAAGGAGAAGGAGAAGGTGAAGTCTGGAGGGTGAATCAGAAGAAGTAGAAGAAGGAGAAGGAGAAGGTGAAGTCTGGAGGGTGAATCAGAAGAAGCAGAAGAAGGAGAAGGAGAAGGTGAAGTCTGGAGGGTGAATCAGAAGAAGCAGAAGAAGGAGAAGGAGAAGGTGAAGTCTGGAGGGTGAAACAGAAGAAGCAGAATAAGGAGAAGGAGAAGGTGAAGTCAGGAGGGTGAATCAGAAGAAGCAGAAGAAGGAGAAGGAGAAGGTGAAGTAAGGAGGGTGAATCAGAAGAAGCAGAAGAAGGAGAAGGAGAAGGTGAAGTCTGGAGTGTGAAGCAGAAGAAGCAAAAGAAGGAGTAGGAGAAGGTGAAGTCTGGAGGGTGAATCAGAAGAAGTAGAAGAAGGAGAAGGAGAAGGTGAAGTCTGGAGGGTGAAGCAGAAGAAGTAGAAGAAGGAGAAGGAGAAGGTGAAGTCTGGAGGGTGAATCAGAAGAATCAGAAGAAGGAGAAGGAGGAGGTGAAGTCTGGAGGGTGAATCAGAAGAAGCAGAAGAAAGAGAAGGAGAAGGTGAAGTCTGGAGGGTGAATCAGAAGAAGCAGAAGAAGGAGAAGGAGAAGGTGAAGTCTGGAGAGAGAAGCAGAAGAAGTAGAAGAAGGAGAAGGAGAAGGTGAAGTCTGGAGGGTGAATCAGAAGAAGTAGAAGAAGGAGAAGGAGAAGGTGAAGTCTGGAGGGTGAATCAGAAGAAACAGAAGAAGGAGAAGGAGAAGGTGAAGTCTGGAGGGTGAATCAGAAGAAGTAGAAGAAGGAGAAGGAGAAGGTGTAGTCTGGAGGGTGAATCAGAAGAAGTAGACGAAGGAGAAGGAGAAGGTGAAGTCTGGAGGGTGAACCAGAAGAAGCAGAAGAAGGAGAAGGAGAAGGTGAAGTCTGGAGGGTGAATCAGAAGAAGTAGAAGAAGGAGAAGGAGAAGGTGAAGTCTGGAGGGTGAATCAGAAGAAGCAGAAGAAGGAGAAGGAGAAGGTGAAGTCTGGAGGGTGAATCAGAAGAAGCAGAAGAAGGAGAAGGAGAAGGTGAAGTCTGGAGGGTGAAACAGAAGAAGCAGAATAAGGAGAAGGAGAAGGTGAAGACAGGAGGGTGAATCAGAAGAAGCAGAAGAAGGAGAAGGAGAAGGTGAAGTAAGGAGGGTGAATCAGAAGAAGCAGAAGAAGGAGAAGGTGAAGTCTGGAGTGTGAAGCAGAAGAAGCAAAAGAAGGAGAAGGAGAAGGTGAAGTCTGGAGGGTGAATCAGAAGAAGTAGAATAAGGAGAAGGAGAAGGTGAAGTCTGGAGGGTGAAGCAGAAGAAGTAGAAGAAGGAGAAGGAGAAGGTGAAGTCAGGAGGGTGAATCAGAAGAAGTAGAAGAAGGAGAAGGAGAAGGTGAAGTCAGGAGGGTGAATCAGAAGAAGCAGAAGAAGGAGAAGGAGAAGGTGAAGTCTGGAGGGTGAATCAGAAGAATCAGAAGAAGGAGAAGGAGAAGGTGAAGTCTGGAGGGTGAATCAGAAGAATCAGAAGAAGGAGAAGGAGAAGGTGAAGTCTGGAGGGTGAATCAGAAGAAGCAGAGGAAGGAGAAGGAGAAGGTGAAGTCTGGAGGGTGAATCAGAAGAAGCAGAATAAGGAGAAGGAGAAGGTGAAGTCTGGAGGGTGAATCAGAAGAAGCAGAATAAGGAGAAGGAGAAGGTGAAGTCTGGAGGGAGAATCAGAAGAAGCAGAAGAAGGAGAAGGAGAAGATGAAGTCTGGAGGGTGAATCAGAAGAAGTAGAAGAAGGAGAAGGAGAAGGTGAAGTCTGGAGGGTGAAGCAGAAGAAGTAGAAGAAGGAGAAGGAGAAGGTGAAGTCAGGAGGGTGTATCGGAAGAAGTAGAAGAAGAAGTAGGAGAAGGTGAAGTCAGGAGGGTGAATCAGAAGAAGCAGAAGAAGGAGAAGGAGAAGGTGAAGTCTGGAGGGTGAATCAGAAGAAGTAGAAGAAGGAGAAGGAGAAGGTGAAGTCTGGAGGGTGAAGCAGAAGAAGTAGAAGAAGGAGAAGGAGAACGTGAAGTCTGGAGGGTGAATCAGAAGAAGTAGAAGAAGGAGAAGGAGAAGGTGAAGTCTGGAGGGTGAAGCAGAAGAAGTAGAAGAAGGAGAAGGAGAAGGTGAAGTCAGGAGGGTGAATCAGAAGAAGTAGAAGAAGGAGAAGGAGAAGGTGAAGTCAGGAGGGTGAATCAGAAGAAGCCGAAGAAGGAGAAGGAGAAGGTGAAGTCTGGAGGGTGAATCAGAAGAATCAGAAGAAGGAGAAGGAGGAGGTGAAGTCTGGAGGGTGAATCAGAAGAAGCAGAAGAAAGAGAAGGAGAAGGTGAAGTCTGGAGGGTGAATCAGAAGAAGCAGAAGAAGGAGAAGGAGAAGGTGAAGTCTGGGGGGAGAAGCAGAAGAAGTAGAAGAAGGAGAAGGAGAAGGTGAAGTCTGGAGGGTGAATCAGAAGAAGTAGAAGAAGGAGAAGGAGAAGGTGAAGTCTGGAGGGTGAATCAGAAGAAACAGAAGAAGGAGAAGGAGAAGGTGAAGTCTGGAGGGTGAATCAGAAGAAGTAGAAGAAGGAGAAGGAGAAGGTGTAGTCTGGAGGGTGAATCAGAAGAAGTAGACGAAGGAGAAGGAGAAGGTGAAGTCTGGAGGGTGAACCAGAAGAAGCAGAAGAAGGAGAAGGAGAAGGTGAAGTCTGGAGGGTGAATCAGAAGAAGTAGAAGAAGGAGAAGGAGAAGGTGAAGTCTGGAGGGTGAATCAGAAGAAGCAGAAGAAGGAGAAGGAGAAGGTGAAGTCTGGAGGGTGAATCAGAAGAAGCAGAAGAAGGAGAAGGAGAAGGTGAAGTCTGGAGGGTGAAACAGAAGAAGCAGAATAAGGAGAAGGAGAAGGTGAAGTCAGGAGGGTGAATCAGAAGAAGCAGAAGAAGGAGAAGGAGAAGGTGAAGTAAGGAGGGTGAATCAGAAGAAGCAGAAGAAGGAGAAGGTGAAGTCTGGAGTGTGAAGCAGAAGAAGCAAAAGAAGGAGAAGGAGAAGGTGAAGTCTGGAGGGTGAATCAGAAGAAGTAGAATAAGGAGAAGGAGAAGGTGAAGTCTGGAGGGTGAAGCAGAAGAAGTAGAAGAAGGAGAAGGAGAAGGTGAAGTCAGGAGGGTGAATCAGAAGAAGTAGAAGAAGGAGAAGGAGAAGGTGAAGTCTGGAGGGTGAATCAGAAGAATCAGAAGAAGGAGAAGGAGAAGGTGAAGTCTGGAGGGTGAATCAGAAGAAGCAGAAGAAAGAGAAGGAGAAGGTGAAGTCTGGAGAGTGAATCAGAAGAAGCAGAAGAAGGAGAAGGAGAAGGTGAAGTCAGGAGGGTGAATCAGAAGAAGCAGAAGAAGGAGAAGGAGAAGGTGCAGTTAGGAGGGTGAATCAGAAGAAGCAGAAGAAGGAGAAGGAGCAGGTGATGTCAGGGGGATGAAGCAGAAGAAGTAGAAGAAGGAGAAGGAGAAGGTGAAGTCAGGACGGTGAAGCAGAAGAAGCAGAAGAAGGAGAAGGAGAAGGTGAAATCTGGAGGGTGAATCAGAAGAAGTAGAAGAAGGAGAAGGAGAAGGTCAAGTCTGCAGGGTGAATCAGAAGAAGTAGAATAAGGAGAAGGAGAAGGTGAAGTCTGGAGGGTGAAGCAGAAGAAGTAGAAGAAGGAGAAGGAGAAGGTGAAGTCAGGAGGGTGAATCAGAAGAAGTAGAAGAAGGAGAAGGAGAAGTTGAAGTCAGGAGGGTGAATCAGAAGAAGCAGAAGAAGGAGAAGGAGAAGGTGAAGTCTGGAGGGTGAATCAGAAGAATCAGAAGAAGGAGAAGGAGAAGGTGAAGTCTGGAGGGTGAATCAGAAGAAGCAGAAGAAAGAGAAGGAGAAGGTGAAGTCTGGAGGGTGAATCAGAAGAAGTAGAAGGAGAAGGAGAAGGTGAAGTCTGGAGTGTGAATCAGAAGAAGCAGAAGAAGGAGAAGGAGAAGGTGAAGTCTGGAGGGTGAACCAGAAGAAGCAGAAGAAGGAGAAGGAGAAGGTGAAGTCTGGAGGTTGAATCAGAAGAAGTAGAAGAAGGAGAAGGAGAAGGTGAAGTCTGGAGGGTGAATCAGAAGAAGCAGAAGAAGGAGAAGGAGAAGGTGAAGTCTGGAGGGTGAATCAGAAGAAGCAGAAGAAGGAGAAGGAGAAGGTGAAGTCTGGAGGGTGAAACAGAAGAAGCAGAATAAGGAGAAGGAGAAGGTGAAGTCAGGAGGTTGAATCAGAAGAAGCAGAAGAAGGAGAAGGAGAAGGTGAAGTAAGGAGGGTGAATCAGAAGAAGTAGAAGAAGGAGAAGGAGAAGGTGAAGTCTGGAGGGTGAATCAGAAGTAGTAGAAGAAGGAGAAGGAGAAGGTGAAGTCTGGACGGTGAATCAGAAGAAACAGAAGAAGGAGCAGGAGAAGGTGAAGTCAGGAGGGTGAATCAGAAGAAGTAGAAGAAGGAGAAGGAGAAGATGAAGTCAGGAGGGTGAATCATAAGAAGCAGAAGAAGGAGAAGGAGAAGTTGAAGTCTGGAGGGTGAATCAGAAGAATCAGAAGAAGGAGAAGGAGAAGGTGAAGTCTGGAGGGTGAATCAGAAGAAGCAGAAGAAGGAGAAGGAGAAGGTGAAGTCTGGAGGGAGAAGCAGAAGAAGTAGAAGAAGGAGAAGGAGAAGGTGAAGTCTGGAGGGTGAATCAGAAGAAGTAGAAGAAGGAGAAGGAGAAGGTGAAGTCTGGAGGGTGAATCAGAAGAAGCAGAAGAAGGAGAAGGAGAAGGTGAAGTCTGGAGGGTGAATCAGAAGAATCAGAAGATGGAGAAGTAGAAGGTGAAGTCTGGAGGGTGAATCAGAAGAAGTAGAAGAAGGAGAAGGAGAAGGTGTAGTCTGGAGGGTGAATCAGAAGAAGAAGACGAAGGAGAAGGAGAAGGTGAAGTCTGGAGGGTGAATCAGAAGAAGCAGAAGAAGGAGAAGGAGAAGGTGAAGTCTGGAGGGTGAATCAGAAGAAGCAGAAGAAGGAGAAGGAGAAGGTGAAGTCTGGAGGGTGAATCAGAAGAAGCAGAATAAGGAGAAGGAGAAGGTGAAGTCTGGAGGGTGAATCAGAAGAAGCAGAACAAGGAGAAGGAGAAGGTGAAGTCTGAAGGGTGAATCAGAAGAAGTAGAAGAAGGAGAAGGAGAAGGTGAAGTCTGGAGGGTGAAGCAGAAGAAGTAGAAGAAGGAGCAGGAGAAGGTGAAGTCAGGAGGGTGAATCAGAAGAAGTAGAAGAAGGAGAAGGAGAAGATGAAGTCAGGAGGGTGAATCATAAGAAGCAGAAGAAGGAGAAGGAGAAGGTGAAGTCTGGAGGGTGAATCAGAAGAATCAGAAGAAGGAGAAGGAGAAGGTGAAGTCTGGAGGGTGAATCAGAAGAAGCAGAAGAAGGAGAAGGAGAAGGTGAAGTCTGGAGGGAGAAGCAGAAGAAGTAGAAGAAGGAGAAGGAGAAGGTGAAGTCTGGAGGGTGAATCAGAAGAAGTAGAAGAAGGAGAAGGAGAAGGTGAAGTCTGGAGGGTGAATCAGAAGAAGCAGAAGAAGGAGAAGGAGAAGGTGAAGTCTGGAGGGTGAATCAGAAGAAGCAGAAGAAGGAGAAGGAGAAGGTGAAGTCTGGAGGGTGAAACAGAAGAAGCAGAATAAGGAGAAGGAGAAGGTGAAGTCAGGAGGGTGAATCAGAAGAAGCAGAAGAAGGAGAAGGAGAAGGTGAAGTAAGGAGGGTGAATCAGAAGAAGCAGAAGAAGGAGAAGGAGAAGGTGAAGTCTGGAGTGTGAAGCAGAAGAAGCAAAAGAAGGAGTAGGAGAAGGTGAAGTCTGGAGGGTGAATCAGAAGAAGTAGAAGAAGGAGAAGGAGAAGGTGAAGTCTGGAGGGTGAAGCAGAAGAAGTAGAAGAAGGAGAAGGAGAAGGTGAAGTCTGGAGGGTGAATCAGAAGAATCAGAAGAAGGAGAAGGAGGAGGTGAAGTCTGGAGGGTGAATCAGAAGAAGCAGAAGAAAGAGAAGGAGAAGGTGAAGTCTGGAGGGTGAATCAGAAGAAGCAGAAGAAGGAGAAGGAGAAGGTGAAGTCTGGAGAGAGAAGCAGAAGAAGTAGAAGAAGGAGAAGGAGAAGGTGAAGTCTGGAGGGTGAATCAGAAGAAGTAGAAGAAGGAGAAGGAGAAGGTGAAGTCTGGAGGGTGAATCAGAAGAAACAGAAGAAGGAGAAGGAGAAGGTGAAGTCTGGAGGGTGAATCAGAAGAAGTAGAAGAAGGAGAAGGAGAAGGTGTAGTCTGGAGGGTGAATCAGAAGAAGTAGACGAAGGAGAAGGAGAAGGTGAAGTCTGGAGGGTGAACCAGAAGAAGCAGAAGAAGGAGAAGGAGAAGGTGAAGTCTGGAGGGTGAATCAGAAGAAGTAGAAGAAGGAGAAGGAGAAGGTGAAGTCTGGAGGGTGAATCAGAAGAAGCAGAAGAAGGAGAAGGAGAAGGTGAAGTCTGGAGGGTGAATCAGAAGAAGCAGAAGAAGGAGAAGGAGAAGGTGAAGTCTGGAGGGTGAAACAGAAGAAGCAGAATAAGGAGAAGGAGAAGGTGAAGACAGGAGGGTGAATCAGAAGAAGCAGAAGAAGGAGAAGGAGAAGGTGAAGTAAGGAGGGTGAATCAGAAGAAGCAGAAGAAGGAGAAGGTGAAGTCTGGAGTGTGAAGCAGAAGAAGCAAAAGAAGGAGAAGGAGAAGGTGAAGTCTGGAGGGTGAATCAGAAGAAGTAGAATAAGGAGAAGGAGAAGGTGAAGTCTGGAGGGTGAAGCAGAAGAAGTAGAAGAAGGAGAAGGAGAAGGTGAAGTCAGGAGGGTGAATCAGAAGAAGTAGAAGAAGGAGAAGGAGAAGGTGAAGTCAGGAGGGTGAATCAGAAGAAGCAGAAGAAGGAGAAGGAGAAGGTGAAGTCTGGAGGGTGAATCAGAAGAATCAGAAGAAGGAGAAGGAGAAGGTGAAGTCTGGAGGGTGAATCAGAAGAATCAGAAGAAGGAGAAGGAGAAGGTGAAGTCTGGAGGGTGAATCAGAAGAAGCAGAGGAAGGAGAAGGAGAAGGTGAAGTCTGGAGGGTGAATCAGAAGAAGCAGAATAAGGAGAAGGAGAAGGTGAAGTCTGGAGGGTGAATCAGAAGAAGCAGAATAAGGAGAAGGAGAAGGTGAAGTCTGGAGGGAGAATCAGAAGAAGCAGAAGAAGGAGAAGGAGAAGATGAAGTCTGGAGGGTGAATCAGAAGAAGTAGAAGAAGGAGAAGGAGAAGGTGAAGTCTGGAGGGTGAAGCAGAAGAAGTAGAAGAAGGAGAAGGAGAAGGTGAAGTCAGGAGGGTGTATCGGAAGAAGTAGAAGAAGAAGTAGGAGAAGGTGAAGTCAGGAGGGTGAATCAGAAGAAGCAGAAGAAGGAGAAGGAGAAGGTGAAGTCTGGAGGGTGAATCAGAAGAAGTAGAAGAAGGAGAAGGAGAAGGTGAAGTCTGGAGGGTGAAGCAGAAGAAGTAGAAGAAGGAGAAGGAGAACGTGAAGTCTGGAGGGTGAATCAGAAGAAGTAGAAGAAGGAGAAGGAGAAGGTGAAGTCTGGAGGGTGAAGCAGAAGAAGTAGAAGAAGGAGAAGGAGAAGGTGAAGTCAGGAGGGTGAATCAGAAGAAGTAGAAGAAGGAGAAGGAGAAGGTGAAGTCAGGAGGGTGAATCAGAAGAAGCCGAAGAAGGAGAAGGAGAAGGTGAAGTCTGGAGGGTGAATCAGAAGAATCAGAAGAAGGAGAAGGAGGAGGTGAAGTCTGGAGGGTGAATCAGAAGAAGCAGAAGAAAGAGAAGGAGAAGGTGAAGTCTGGAGGGTGAATCAGAAGAAGCAGAAGAAGGAGAAGGAGAAGGTGAAGTCTGGGGGGAGAAGCAGAAGAAGTAGAAGAAGGAGAAGGAGAAGGTGAAGTCTGGAGGGTGAATCAGAAGAAGTAGAAGAAGGAGAAGGAGAAGGTGAAGTCTGGAGGGTGAATCAGAAGAAACAGAAGAAGGAGAAGGAGAAGGTGAAGTCTGGAGGGTGAATCAGAAGAAGTAGAAGAAGGAGAAGGAGAAGGTGTAGTCTGGAGGGTGAATCAGAAGAAGTAGACGAAGGAGAAGGAGAAGGTGAAGTCTGGAGGGTGAACCAGAAGAAGCAGAAGAAGGAGAAGGAGAAGGTGAAGTCTGGAGGGTGAATCAGAAGAAGTAGAAGAAGGAGAAGGAGAAGGTGAAGTCTGGAGGGTGAATCAGAAGAAGCAGAAGAAGGAGAAGGAGAAGGTGAAGTCTGGAGGGTGAATCAGAAGAAGCAGAAGAAGGAGAAGGAGAAGGTGAAGTCTGGAGGGTGAAACAGAAGAAGCAGAATAAGGAGAAGGAGAAGGTGAAGTCAGGAGGGTGAATCAGAAGAAGCAGAAGAAGGAGAAGGAGAAGGTGAAGTAAGGAGGGTGAATCAGAAGAAGCAGAAGAAGGAGAAGGTGAAGTCTGGAGTGTGAAGCAGAAGAAGCAAAAGAAGGAGAAGGAGAAGGTGAAGTCTGGAGGGTGAATCAGAAGAAGTAGAATAAGGAGAAGGAGAAGGTGAAGTCTGGAGGGTGAAGCAGAAGAAGTAGAAGAAGGAGAAGGAGAAGGTGAAGTCAGGAGGGTGAATCAGAAGAAGTAGAAGAAGGAGAAGGAGAAGGTGAAGTCTGGAGGGTGAATCAGAAGAATCAGAAGAAGGAGAAGGAGAAGGTGAAGTCTGGAGGGTGAATCAGAAGAAGCAGAAGAAAGAGAAGGAGAAGGTGAAGTCTGGAGAGTGAATCAGAAGAAGCAGAAGAAGGAGAAGGAGAAGGTGAAGTCAGGAGGGTGAATCAGAAGAAGCAGAAGAAGGAGAAGGAGAAGGTGCAGTTAGGAGGGTGAATCAGAAGAAGCAGAAGAAGGAGAAGGAGCAGGTGATGTCAGGGGGATGAAGCAGAAGAAGTAGAAGAAGGAGAAGGAGAAGGTGAAGTCAGGACGGTGAAGCAGAAGAAGCAGAAGAAGGAGAAGGAGAAGGTGAAATCTGGAGGGTGAATCAGAAGAAGTAGAAGAAGGAGAAGGAGAAGGTCAAGTCTGCAGGGTGAATCAGAAGAAGTAGAATAAGGAGAAGGAGAAGGTGAAGTCTGGAGGGTGAAGCAGAAGAAGTAGAAGAAGGAGAAGGAGAAGGTGAAGTCAGGAGGGTGAATCAGAAGAAGTAGAAGAAGGAGAAGGAGAAGTTGAAGTCAGGAGGGTGAATCAGAAGAAGCAGAAGAAGGAGAAGGAGAAGGTGAAGTCTGGAGGGTGAATCAGAAGAATCAGAAGAAGGAGAAGGAGAAGGTGAAGTCTGGAGGGTGAATCAGAAGAAGCAGAAGAAAGAGAAGGAGAAGGTGAAGTCTGGAGGGTGAATCAGAAGAAGTAGAAGGAGAAGGAGAAGGTGAAGTCTGGAGTGTGAATCAGAAGAAGCAGAAGAAGGAGAAGGAGAAGGTGAAGTCTGGAGGGTGAACCAGAAGAAGCAGAAGAAGGAGAAGGAGAAGGTGAAGTCTGGAGGTTGAATCAGAAGAAGTAGAAGAAGGAGAAGGAGAAGGTGAAGTCTGGAGGGTGAATCAGAAGAAGCAGAAGAAGGAGAAGGAGAAGGTGAAGTCTGGAGGGTGAATCAGAAGAAGCAGAAGAAGGAGAAGGAGAAGGTGAAGTCTGGAGGGTGAAACAGAAGAAGCAGAATAAGGAGAAGGAGAAGGTGAAGTCAGGAGGTTGAATCAGAAGAAGCAGAAGAAGGAGAAGGAGAAGGTGAAGTAAGGAGGGTGAATCAGAAGAAGTAGAAGAAGGAGAAGGAGAAGGTGAAGTCTGGAGGGTGAATCAGAAGTAGTAGAAGAAGGAGAAGGAGAAGGTGAAGTCTGGACGGTGAATCAGAAGAAACAGAAGAAGGAGCAGGAGAAGGTGAAGTCAGGAGGGTGAATCAGAAGAAGTAGAAGAAGGAGAAGGAGAAGATGAAGTCAGGAGGGTGAATCATAAGAAGCAGAAGAAGGAGAAGGAGAAGTTGAAGTCTGGAGGGTGAATCAGAAGAATCAGAAGAAGGAGAAGGAGAAGGTGAAGTCTGGAGGGTGAATCAGAAGAAGCAGAAGAAGGAGAAGGAGAAGGTGAAGTCTGGAGGGAGAAGCAGAAGAAGTAGAAGAAGGAGAAGGAGAAGGTGAAGTCTGGAGGGTGAATCAGAAGAAGTAGAAGAAGGAGAAGGAGAAGGTGAAGTCTGGAGGGTGAATCAGAAGAAGCAGAAGAAGGAGAAGGAGAAGGTGAAGTCTGGAGGGTGAATCAGAAGAATCAGAAGATGGAGAAGTAGAAGGTGAAGTCTGGAGGGTGAATCAGAAGAAGTAGAAGAAGGAGAAGGAGAAGGTGTAGTCTGGAGGGTGAATCAGAAGAAGAAGACGAAGGAGAAGGAGAAGGTGAAGTCTGGAGGGTGAATCAGAAGAAGCAGAAGAAGGAGAAGGAGAAGGTGAAGTCTGGAGGGTGAATCAGAAGAAGCAGAAGAAGGAGAAGGAGAAGGTGAAGTCTGGAGGGTGAATCAGAAGAAGCAGAATAAGGAGAAGGAGAAGGTGAAGTCTGGAGGGTGAATCAGAAGAAGCAGAACAAGGAGAAGGAGAAGGTGAAGTCTGAAGGGTGAATCAGAAGAAGTAGAAGAAGGAGAAGGAGAAGGTGAAGTCTGGAGGGTGAAGCAGAAGAAGTAGAAGAAGGAGCAGGAGAAGGTGAAGTCAGGAGGGTGAATCAGAAGAAGTAGAAGAAGGAGAAGGAGAAGATGAAGTCAGGAGGGTGAATCATAAGAAGCAGAAGAAGGAGAAGGAGAAGGTGAAGTCTGGAGGGTGAATCAGAAGAATCAGAAGAAGGAGAAGGAGAAGGTGAAGTCTGGAGGGTGAATCAGAAGAAGCAGAAGAAGGAGAAGGAGAAGGTGAAGTCTGGAGGGAGAAGCAGAAGAAGTAGAAGAAGGAGAAGGAGAAGGTGGAGTCTGGAGGGTGAATCAGAAGAAGTAGAAGAAGGAGAAGGAGAAGGTGAAGTCTGGAGGGTGAATCAGAAGAAGCAGAAGAAGGAGAAGGAGAAGGTGAAGTCTGGAGGGTGAATCAGAAGAAGCAGAAGAAGGAGAAGGAGAAGGTGAAGTCTGGAGGGTGAAACAGAAGAAGCAGAATAAGGAGAAGGAGAAGGTGAAGTCAGGAGGGTGAATCAGAAGAAGCAGAAGAAGGAGAAGGAGAAGGTGAAGTAAGGAGGGTGAATCAGAAGAAGCAGAAGAAGGAGAAGGAGAAGGTGAAGTCTGGAGTGTGAAGCAGAAGAAGCAAAAGAAGGAGTAGGAGAAGGTGAAGTCTGGAGGGTGAATCAGAAGAAGTAGAAGAAGGAGAAGGAGAAGGTGAAGTCTGGAGGGTGAAGCAGAAGAAGTAGAAGAAGGAGAAGGAGAAGGTGAAGTCAGGAGGGTGAATCAGAAGAAGTAGAAGAAGGAGAAGAAGAAGGTGAAGTCAGGAGGGTGAATCAGAAGAAGCAGAAGAAGGAGAAGGAGAAGGTGAAGTCTGGAGGGTGAATCAGAAGAATCAGAAGAAGGAGAAGGAGGAGGTGAAGTCTGGAGGGTGAATCAGAAGAAGCAGAAGAAAGAGAAGGAGAAGGTGAAGTCTGGAGGGTGAATCAGAAGAAGCAGAAGAAGGAGAAGGAGAAGGTGAAGTCTGGAGAGAGAAGCAGAAGAAGTAGAAGAAGGAGAAGGAGAAGGTGAAGTCTGGAGGGTGAATCAGAAGAAGGAGAAGGAGAAGGTGAAGTCTGGAGGGTGAATCAGAAGAAACAGAAGAAGGAGAAGGAGAAGGTGAAGTCTGGAGGGTGAATCAGAAGAAGTAGAAGAAGGAGAAGGAGAAGGTGTAGTCTGGAGGGTGAATCAGAAGAAGTAGACGAAGGAGAAGGAGAAGGTGAAGTCTGGAGGGTGAACCAGAAGAAGCAGAAGAAGGAGAAGGAGAAGGTGAAGTCTGGAGGGTGAATCAGAAGAAGTAGAAGAAGGAGAAGGAGAAGGTGAAGTCTGGAGGGTGAATCAGAAGAAGCAGAAGAAGGAGAAGGAGAAGGTGAAGTCTGGAGGGTGAATCAGAAGAAGCAGAAGAAGGAGAAGGAGAAGGTGAAGTCTGGAGGGTGAAACAGAAGAAGCAGAATAAGGAGAAGGAGAAGGTGAAGTCAGGAGGGTGAATCAGAAGAAGCAGAAGAAGGAGAAGGAGAAGGTGAAGTAAGGAGGGTGAATCAGAAGAAGCAGAAGAAGGAGAAGGTGAAGTCTGGAGTGTGAAGCAGAAGAAGCAAAAGAAGGAGAAGGAGAAGGTGAAGTCTGGAGGGTGAATCAGAAGAAGTAGAATAAGGAGAAGGAGAAGGTGAAGTCTGGAGGGTGAAGCAGAAGAAGTAGAAGAAGGAGAAGGAGAAGGTGAAGTCAGGAGGGTGAATCAGAAGAAGTAGAAGAAGGAGAAGGAGAAGGTGAAGTCAGGAGGGTGAATCAGAAGAAGCAGAAGAAGGAGAAGGAGAAGGTGAAGTCTGGAGGGTGAATCAGAAGAATCAGAAGAAGGAGAAGGAGAAGGTGAAGTCTGGAGGGTGAATCAGAAGAATCAGAAGAAGGAGAAGGAGAAGGTGAAGTCTGGAGGGTGAATCAGAAGAAGCAGAGGAAGGAGAAGGAGAAGGTGAAGTCTGGAGGGTGAATCAGAAGAAGCAGAAGAAGGAGAAGGTGAAGTCTGGAGTGTGAAGCAGAAGAAGCAAAAGAAGGAGAAGGAGAAGGTGAAGTCTGGAGGGTGAATCAGAAGAAGCAGAAGAAGGAGAAGGAGAAGGTGAAGTCTGGAGGGTGAAACAGAAGAAGCAGAATAAGGAGAAGGAGAAGGTGAAGTCAGGAGGGTGAATCAGAAGAAGCAGAAGAAGGAGAAGGAGAAGGTGAAGTAAGGAGGGTGAATCAGAAGAAGCAGAAGAAGGAGAAGGAGAAGGTGAAGTCTGGAGTGTGAAGCAGAAGAAGCAAAAGAAGGAGTAGGAGAAGGTGAAGTCTGGAGGGTGAATCAGAAGAAGTAGAAGAAGGAGAAGGAGAAGGTGAAGTCTGGAGGGTGAAGCAGAAGAAGTAGAAGAAGGAGAAGGAGAAGGTGAAGTCAGGAGGGTGAATCAGAAGAAGTAGAAGAAGGAGAAGAAGAAGGTGAAGTCAGGAGGGTGAATCAGAAGAAGCAGAAGAAGGAGAAGGAGAAGGTGAAGTCTGGAGGGTGAATCAGAAGAATCAGAAGAAGGAGAAGGAGGAGGTGAAGTCTGGAGGGTGAATCAGAAGAAGCAGAAGAAAGAGAAGGAGAAGGTGAAGTCTGGAGGGTGAATCAGAAGAAGCAGAAGAAGGAGAAGGAGAAGGTGAAGTCTGGAGAGAGAAGCAGAAGAAGTAGAAGAAGGAGAAGGAGAAGGTGAAGTCTGGAGGGTGAATCAGAAGAAGTAGAAGAAGGAGAAGGAGAAGGTGAAGTCTGGAGGGTGAATCAGAAGAAACAGAAGAAGGAGAAGGAGAAGGTGAAGTCTGGAGGGTGAATCAGAAGAATCAGAAGAAGGAGAAGGAGAAGGTGAAGTCTGGAGGGTGAATCAGAAGAATCAGAAGAAGGAGAAGGAGAAGGTGAAGTCTGGAGGGTGAATCAGAAGAAGCAGAGGAAGGAGAAGGAGAAGGTGAAGTCTGGAGGGTGAATCAGAAGAAGCAGAATAAGGAGAAGGAGAAGGTGAAGTCTGGAGGGTGAATCAGAAGAAGCAGAATAAGGAGAAGGAGAAGGTGAAGTCTGGAGGGAGAATCAGAAGAAGCAGAAGAAGGAGAAGGAGAAGATGAAGTCTGGAGGGTGAATCAGAAGAAGTAGAAGAAGGAGAAGGAGAAGGTGAAGTCTGGAGGGTGAAGCAGAAGAAGTAGAAGAAGGAGAAGGAGAAGGTGAAGTCAGGAGGGTGTATCGGAAGAAGTAGAAGAAGAAGTAGGAGAAGGTGAAGTCAGGAGGGTGAATCAGAAGAAGCAGAAGAAGGAGAAGGAGAAGGTGAAGTCTGGAGGGTGAATCAGAAGAAGTAGAAGAAGGAGAAGGAGAAGGTGAAGTCTGGAGGGTGAAGCAGAAGAAGTAGAAGAAGGAGAAGGAGAACGTGAAGTCTGGAGGGTGAATCAGAAGAAGTAGAAGAAGGAGAAGGAGAAGGTGAAGTCTGGAGGGTGAAGCAGAAGAAGTAGAAGAAGGAGAAGGAGAAGGTGAAGTCAGGAGGGTGAATCAGAAGAAGTAGAAGAAGGAGAAGGAGAAGGTGAAGTCAGGAGGGTGAATCAGAAGAAGCCGAAGAAGGAGAAGGAGAAGGTGAAGTCTGGAGGGTGAATCAGAAGAATCAGAAGAAGGAGAAGGAGGAGGTGAAGTCTGGAGGGTGAATCAGAAGAAGCAGAAGAAAGAGAAGGAGAAGGTGAAGTCTGGAGAGTGAATCAGAAGAAGCAGAAGAAGGAGAAGGAGAAGGTGAAGTCTGGAGGGAGAAGCAGAAGAAGTAGAAGAAGGAGAAGGAGAAGGTGAAGTCTGGAGGGTGAATCAGAAGAAGTAGAAGAAGGAGAAGGAGAAGGTGAAGTCTGGAGGGTGAATCAGAAGAAACAGAAGAAGGAGAAGGAGAAGGTGAAGTCTGGAGGGTGAATCAGAAGAAGTAGAAGAAGGAGTAGGAGAAGGTGTAGTCTGGAGGGTGAATCAGAAGAAGTAGACGAAGGAGAAGGAGAAGGTGAAGTCTGGAGGGTGAACCAGAAGAAGCAGAAGAAGGAGAAGGAGAAGGTGAAGTCTGGAGGGTGAATCAGAAGAAGTAGAAGAAGGAGAAGGAGAAGGTGAAGTCTGGAGGGTGAATCAGAAGAAGCAGAAGAAGGAGAAGGAGAAGGTGAAGTCTGGAGGGTGAATCAGAAGAAGCAGAAGAAGGAGAAGGAGAAGGTGAAGTCTGGAGGGTGAAACAGAAGAAGCAGAATAAGGAGAAGGAGAAGGTGAAGTCAGGAGGGTGAATCAGAAGAAGCAGAAGAAGGAGAAGGAGAAGGTGAAGTAAGGAGGGTGAATCAGAAGAAGCAGAAGAAGGAGAAGGTGAAGTCTGGAGTGTGAAGCAGAAGAAGCAAAAGAAGGAGAAGGAGAAGGTGAAGTCTGGAGGGTGAATCAGAAGAAGCAGAAGAAGGAGAAGGAGAAGGTGAAGTCTGGAGGGTGAAACAGAAGAAGCAGAATAAGGAGAAGGAGAAGGTGAAGTCAGGAGGGTGAATCAGAAGAAGCAGAAGAAGGAGAAGGAGAAGGTGAAGTAAGGAGGGTGAATCAGAAGAAGCAGAAGAAGGAGAAGGAGAAGGTGAAGTCTGGAGTGTGAAGCAGAAGAAGCAAAAGAAGGAGTAGGAGAAGGTGAAGTCTGGAGGGTGAATCAGAAGAAGTAGAAGAAGGAGAAGGAGAAGGTGAAGTCTGGAGGGTGAAGCAGAAGAAGTAGAAGAAGGAGAAGGAGAAGGTGAAGTCAGGAGGGTGAATCAGAAGAAGTAGAAGAAGGAGAAGAAGAAGGTGAAGTCAGGAGGGTGAATCAGAAGAAGCAGAAGAAGGAGAAGGAGAAGGTGAAGTCTGGAGGGTGAATCAGAAGAATCAGAAGAAGGAGAAGGAGGAGGTGAAGTCTGGAGGGTGAATCAGAAGAAGCAGAAGAAAGAGAAGGAGAAGGTGAAGTCTGGAGGGTGAATCAGAAGAAGCAGAAGAAGGAGAAGGAGAAGGTGAAGTCTGGAGAGAGAAGCAGAAGAAGTAGAAGAAGGAGAAGGAGAAGGTGAAGTCTGGAGGGTGAATCAGAAGAAGTAGAAGAAGGAGAAGGAGAAGGTGAAGTCTGGAGGGTGAATCAGAAGAAACAGAAGAAGGAGAAGGAGAAGGTGAAGTCTGGAGGGTGAATCAGAAGAAGTAGAAGAAGGAGAAGGAGAAGGTGTAGTCTGGAGGGTGAATCAGAAGAAGTAGACGAAGGAGAAGGAGAAGGTGAAGTCTGGAGGGTGAACCAGAAGAAGCAGAAGAAGGAGAAGGAGAAGGTGAAGTCTGGAGGGTGAATCAGAAGAAGTAGAAGAAGGAGAAGGAGAAGGTGAAGTCTGGAGGGTGAATCAGAAGAAGCAGAAGAAGGAGAAGGAGAAGGTGAAGTCTGGAGGGTGAATCAGAAGAAGCAGAAGAAGGAGAAGGAGAAGGTGAAGTCTGGAGGGTGAAACAGAAGAAGCAGAATAAGGAGAAGGAGAAGGTGAAGTCAGGAGGGTGAATCAGAAGAAGCAGAAGAAGGAGAAGGAGAAGGTGAAGTAAGGAGGGTGAATCAGAAGAAGCAGAAGAAGGAGAAGGTGAAGTCTGGAGTGTGAAGCAGAAGAAGCAAAAGAAGGAGAAGGAGAAGGTGAAGTCTGGAGGGTGAATCAGAAGAAGTAGAATAAGGAGAAGGAGAAGGTGAAGTCTGGAGGGTGAAGCAGAAGAAGTAGAAGAAGGAGAAGGAGAAGGTGTAGTCAGGAGGGTGAATCAGAAGAAGTAGAAGAAGGAGAAGGAGAAGGTGAAGTCAGGAGGGTGAATCAGAAGAAGCAGAAGAAGGAGAAGGAGAAGGTGAAGTCTGGAGGGTGAATCAGAAGAATCAGAAGAAGGAGAAGGAGAAGGTGAAGTCAGGAGGGTGAATCAGAAGAAGCCGAAGAAGGAGAAGGAGAAGGTGAAGTCTGGAGGGTGAATCAGAAGAATCAGAAGAAGGAGAAGGAGGAGGTGAAGTCTGGAGGGTGAATCAGAAGAAGCAGAAGAAAGAGAAGGAGAAGGTGAAGTCTGGAGGGTGAATCAGAAGAAGCAGAAGAAGGAGAAGGAGAAGGTGAAGTCTGGAGGGAGAAGCAGAAGAAGTAGAAGAAGGAGAAGGAGAAGGTGAAGTCTGGAGGGTGAATCAGAAGAAGTAGAAGAAGGAGAAGGAGAAGGTGAAGTCTGGAGGGTGAATCAGAAGAAACAGAAGAAGGAGAAGGAGAAGGTGAAGTCTGGAGGGTGAATCAGAAGAAGTAGAAGAAGGAGAAGGAGAAGGTGTAGTCTGGAGGGTGAATCAGAAGAAGTAGACGAAGGAGAAGGAGAAGGTGAAGTCTGGAGGGTGAACCAGAAGAAGCAGAAGAAGGAGAAGGAGAAGGTGAAGTCTGGAGGGTGAATCAGAAGAAGTAGAAGAAGGAGAAGGAGAAGGTGAAGTCTGGAGGGTGAATCAGAAGAAGCAGAAGAAGGAGAAGGAGAAGGTGAAGTCTGGAGGGTGAATCAGAAGAAGCAGAAGAAGGAGAAGGAGAAGGTGAAGTCTGGAGGGTGAAACAGAAGAAGCAGAATAAGGAGAAGGAGAAGGTGAAGTCAGGAGGGTGAATCAGAAGAAGCAGAAGAAGGAGAAGGAGAAGGTGAAGTAAGGAGGGTGAATCAGAAGAATCAGAAGAAGGAGAAGGAGAAGGTGAAGTCAGGAGGGTGAATCAGAAGAAGCAGAAGAAGGAGAAGGAGCAGGTGATGTCAGGGGGATGAAGCAGAAGAAGTAGAAGAAGGAGAAGTAGAAGGTGAAGTCAGGACGGTGAAGCAGAAGAAGCAGAAGAAGGAGAAGGAGAAGGTGAAATCTGGAGGGTGAATCAGAAGAAGTAGAAGAAGGAGAAGGAGAAGGTCAAGTCTGCAGGGTGAATCAGAAGAAGTAGAATAAGGAGAAGGAGAAGGTGAAGTCTGGAGGGTGAAGCAGAAGAAGTAGAAGAAGGAGAAGGAGAAGGTGAAGTCAGGAGGGTGAATCAGAAGAAGTAGAAGAAGGAGAAGGAGAAGTTGAAGTCAGGAGGGTGAATCAGAAGAAGCAGAAGAAGGAGAAGGAGAAGGTGAAGTCTGGAGGGTGAATCAGAAGAATCAGAAGAAGGAGAAAGAGAAGGTGAAGTCTGGAGGGTGAGTCAGAAGAAGCAGAAGAAAGAGAAGGAGAAGGTGAAGTCTGGAGGGTGAATCAGAAGAAGTAGAAGGAGAAGGAGAAGGTGAAGTCTGGAGTGTGAATCAGAAGAAGCAGAAGAAGGAGAAGGAGAAGGTGAAGTCTGGAGGGTGAACCAGAAGAAGCAGAAGAAGGAGAAGGAGAAGGTGAAGTCTGGAGGGTGAATCAGAAGAAGTAGAAGAAGGAGAAGGAGAAGGTGAAGTCTGGAGGGTGAATCAGAAGAAGCAGAAGAAGGAGAAGGAGAAGGTGAAGTCTGGAGGGTGAATCAGAAGAAGCAGAAGAAGGAGAAGGAGAAGGTGAAGTCTGGAGGGTGAAACAGAAGAAGCAGAATAAGGAGAAGGAGAAGGTGAAGTCAGGAGGTTGAATCAGAAGAAGCAGAAGAAGGAGAAGGAGAAGGTGAAGTAAGGAGGGTGAATCAGAAGAAGCAGAAGAAGGAGAAGGAGAAGGTGAAGTCTGGAGTGTGAAGCAGAAGAAGCAAAAGAAGGAGAAGGAGAAGGTGAAGTCTGGAGGGTGAATCAGAAGAAGTAGAATAAGGAGAAGGAGAAGGTGAAGTCTGGAGGGTGAAGCAGAAGAAGTAGAAGAAGGAGAAGGAGAAGGTGAAGTCTGGATGGTGAATCAGAAGAAGTAGAAGAAGGAGAAGGAGAAGGTGAAGTCAGGAGGGTGAATCAGAAGAAGCAGAAGAAGGAGAAGGAGAAGGTGAAGTCTGGAGGGTGAATCAGACGAATCAGAAGAAGGAGAAGGAGAAGGTGAAGTCTGGAGGGTGAATCAGAAGAAGCAGAAGAAAGAGAAGGAGAAGGTGAAGTCTGGAGGGTGAATCAGAAGAAGCAGAAGAAGGAGAAGGAGAAGGTGAAGTCAGGAGGGTGAATCAGAAGAAGCAGAAGAAGGAGAAGGAGAAGGTGAAGTTAGGAGGGTGAATCAGAAGAAGCAGAAGAAGGAGAAGGAGCAGGTGATGTCAGGGGGATGAAGCAGAAGAAGTAGAAGAAGGAGAAGGAGAAGGTGAAGTCAGGACGGTGAAGCAGAAGAAGCAGAAGAAGGAGAAGGAGAAGGTGAAGTCTGGAGGGTGAATCAGAAGAAGTAGAAGAAGGAGAAGGAGAAGGTCAAGTCTGGAGGGTGAATCAGAAGAAGTAGAATAAGGAGAAGGAGAAGGTGAAGTCTGGAGGGTGAAGCAGAAGAAGTAGAAGAAGGAGAAGGAGAAGGTGAAGTCAGGAGGGTGAATCAGAAGAAGTAGAAGAAGGAGAAGGAGAAGGTGAAGTCAGGAGGGTGAATCAGAAGAAGCAGAAGAAGGAGAAGGAGAAGGTGAAGTCTGGAGGGTGAATCAGAAGAATCAGAAGAAGGAGAAGGAGAAGGTGAAGTCTGGAGGGTGAATCAGAAGAAGCAGAAGAAAGAGAAGGAGAAGGTGAAGTCTGGAGGGTGAATCAGAAGAAGTAGAAGAAGGAGAAGGAGAAGGTGAAGTCTGGAGTGTGAATCAGAAGAAGCAGAAGAAGGAGAAGGAGAAGATGAAGTCTAGAGGGTGAATCAGAAGAAGCAGAATAAGGAGAAGGAGAAGGTGAAGTCTGGAGGGTGAATCAGAAGAAGCAGAAGAAGGAGAAGGAGAAGGTGAAGTCTGGAGGGTGAATCAGACGAATCAGAAGAAGGAGAAGGAGAAGGTGAAGTCTGGAGGGTGAATCAGAAGAAGCAGAAGAAAGAGAAGGAGAAGGTGAAGTCTGGAGGGTGAATCAGAAGAAGCAGAAGAAGGAGAAGGAGAAGGTGAAGTCAGGAGGGTGAATCAGAAGAAGCAGAAGAAGGAGAAGGAGAAGGTGAAGTTAGGAGGGTGAATCAGAAGAAGCAGAAGAAGGAGAAGGAGCAGGTGATGTCAGGGGGATGAAGCAGAAGAAGTAGAAGAAGGAGAAGGAGAAGGTGAAGTCAGGACGGTGAAGCAGAAGAAGCAGAAGAAGGAGAAGGAGAAGTTGAAGTCTGGAGGGTGAATCAGAAGAAGTAGAAGAAGGAGAAGGAGAAGGTCAAGTCTGGAGGGTGAATCAGAAGAAGTAGAATAAGGAGAAGGAGAAGGTGAAGTCTGGAGGGTGAAGCAGAAGAAGTAGAAGAAGGAGAAGGAGAAGGTGAAGTCAGGAGGGTGAATCAGAAGAAGTAGAAGAAGGAGAAGGAGAAGGTGAAGTCAGGAGGGTGAATCAGAAGAAGCAGAAGAAGGAGAAGGAGAAGGTGAAGTCTGGAGGGTGAATCAGAAGAATCAGAAGAAGGAGAAGGAGAAGGTGAAGTCTGGAGGGTGAATCAGAAGAAGCAGAAGAAAGAGAAGGAGAAGGTGAAGTCTGGAGGGTGAATCAGAAGAAGTAGAAGAAGGAGAAGGAGAAGGTGAAGTCTGGAGTGTGAATCAGAAGAAGCAGAAGAAGGAGAAGGAGAAGGTGAAGTCTAGAGGGTGAATCAGAAGAAGCAGAATAAGGAGAAGGAGAAGGTGAAGTCTGGAGGGTGAATCAGAAGAAGCAGAAGAAGGAGAAGGAGAAGGTGAAGTCTGGAGGGTGAATCAGAAGAAGTAGAAGAAGGAGAAGGAGAAGGTGAAGTCTGGAGGGTGAAGCAGAAGAAGTAGAAGAAGGAGAAGGAGAAGGTGAAGTCAGGAGGGTGAATCAGAAGAAGTAGAAGAAGGAGAAGGAGAAGGTGAAGTCAGGAGGGTGAATCAGAAGAAGGAGAAGAAGGAGAAGGAGAAGGTGAAGTCTGGAGGGTGAATCAGAAGAATCAGAAGAAGGAGAAGGAGAAGGTGAAGTCTGGAGGGTGAATCAGAAGAAGCAGAGGAAGGAGAAGGAGAAGGTGAAGTCTGGAGGGTGAATCAGAAGAAGCAGAATAAGGAGAAGGAGAAGGTGAAGTCTGGAGGGTGAATCAGAAGAAGCAGAAGAAGGAGAAGGAGAAGATGAAGTCTGGAGGGTGAATCAGAAGAAGTAGAAGAAGGAGAAGGAGAAGGTGAAGTCTGGAGGGTGAAGCAGAAGAAGTAGAAGAAGGAGAAGGAGAAGGTGAAGTCAGGAGGGTGAATCAGAAGAAGTAGAAGAAGAAGAAGGAGAAGGTGAAGTCAGGAGGGTGAATCAGAAGAAGCAGAAGAAGGAGAAGGAGAAGGTGAAGTCTGGAGGGTGAATCAGAAGAATCAGAAGAAGGAGAAGTAGAAGGTGAAGTCTGGAGGGTGAATCAGAAGAAGCAGAAGAAAGAGAAGGAGAAGGTGAAGTCTGGAGGGTGAAGCAGAAGAAACAGAAGAAGGAGAAGGAGAAGGTGAAGACTGGAGGGTGAATCAGAAGAAGTAGAAGAAGGAGAAGGAGAAGGTGAAGTCTGGAGGGTGAATCAGAAGAAGTAGAAGAAGGAGAAGGAGA